>NC_056737.1:581615750-581973250 GCF_019279795.1 Protopterus annectens
ACAAAAAATTCTAAATTTCATTCAACCAACACAGAGTCATGAACATCATTGTACTTCTAGTACAAAAGCAAATTAGTTAGCAGTTGCTTCAAGATCCTTCTTACCTCCTTTTTTCAAGCTTTTATATAAATCAGCTCTGCACCACAGTGTACTATTCCATCTTACTCCTCTCTTTACCACTGCAGATGTAAGGAGACCCCTATGGCTTATCAGATCCCCTCCATGTATCAGTAGGTAAAGTAACTTTTCTTAATTACCTGCAGAATTAATGAAAGTAAACTTCTTCTATCCATGCCAAAATCAACATAAACATTATTTATATAATCAGTCAAAGTAAATGTCCTTAATTGGTAAAGGTTAGCAATAACCTCCCCCCTGACCTTTTGTTGTCAAAGGTTTACTTCTTCTCTACATATGAATGACCCATAAATGACCGATTCCTTGGTTTGTATTTCCTTCTGTTACCCTTTACTTGGCCTTTTTCCCTGTAAATGTGTTATTTAATATCTACTATGCTATTTGTTATTTATCCATTGCAAGTGTATTTTTGTCTGTGTTACTGCCACATGTTCTTGACAATGGCTGAAAGGAGGTTTTGACCACACCATGTAGAAATTAGCAAATGTAAATGAATTAAGGAAGAAACAAAGAAGCAAAGAAATGGGTGACTGGGTAATGGGACACTGATAGTGTTGAAGTATTCAGGCAGCAGCTCAGTGTACAAGACTCATATCTAAGGACCAGAACATTAATCAAGGCTTACATGATGCTTCCAGGGGGTTCCTTGTACTGCTTATAAAATGGGTTCTTCTGGTTCTTTTATGCAAAATGTGTGGCAGTCCTATAGCCTCTTTCAGCTTCAAGGATTACAGCTCAATTTATGATTTGTCTTAAACTCCTCAGAATGAAGATAAACTTCTAATATATCTAATAGTTTCATTTTTATTTTAGAAAACTCAACTGAGTAGAACTGAGACAAAATTATCCCAAATTCCTCATGTAAATACTTAAGCCTCATTGGAGAAGTGTAGGATGGTATCACTCCAGTTGCTCCTTGTATTATTATTATTATTATTATTATTATTATTATTATTATTATTATTATTATTAATAATTTACTTATTGGTCTTTAGAAACAATTAACTGCATATGGAGTCTATGTCTATAGTAGTCTGTAAAATACACCATCAAATTTAATTGAAACAAGAAAGACCAAGTAAACATAAATTCTGACACCCAGGGTTAACACACAACACAATACTGAGCTGCACATAAAAAGATAACCCAGTACTCATTCCATACAGTCAGATCCAGTTTGTCTTTACATCAGTTTTTATGTTTAGTTCTGAACTATTGAACTAGCCCTCTACTAATCCCTCCCAGTATTTAAATACAATAATTATGAAGGTAAGTATCACAGATCTGATGCAGAAATGTTTTTGCATGAGTAATACCTTAGCGTTTAAGAACATGACTACTAGTTGCCATTAATGGATTTTAATATAATTAGAAAGAAATTTAATAGCCAACGCAAACAAAGGGGGACAAAAAGGGCATCATTATTTGTAAGGTCAGTAATCACAAAAGATTGTGATTTCTATAAGCCAAGCATAACAGATGACAAAGAATTATGATATAAATGATTCAGAAAGGAAAATACTAATACACTTATTTGCTTCTAAAACTTTTACTAAGTTCAGGATGTTTTGTTGAATCAAAAGCACTATCCAGATCTAAGATTATTATAGATAATTATTTATTACAGCTAGCAAAGTTAAGGAGAATGATTATTATTTTAATATTATCTTGCATCTCTTTATGTAAAGTAAATCCTGTTGGTCTTCATCAATTGGATCAGGAAAAAATATTTATTGCAAATACTGCCATAAATATTTTATAATCAATAATTAACAAAGAGATGGTATAAGCAATGCAAAATGGTAAGATTTCCATCTTTTTATTATAGGTGAAAATAGAGTGCGTATCCAAGAGGGTGGGAAAAATAATGTAGCTTGAGTCTAGTGCATTAAGACTTTTAACAACAGAGAGAAAACGTCACGAGACAAGATCTTATATAATGCTGCAATTAAATCATAATTCCCCGGAGCTTTACTTATTTATCTATTTTTGTTTGGGCTTTAATTTCTATCACGGAAAAGATATTATTTAACTTTTTTTTTTAATATTTTCAGATGGAAGCTTTTTAGATATGTTCTTAGAAAGCCTCTAACTTATTTTCATCTGCAAAAGTGTGGTTTGGGCTATTCAAGTTCTCATAATAAGTTTTGAATCAAGATAAGATATCCTCCATGTCAGTGAATTTCTTTCCTATTTTTTTTTTTTTTGGATGAGTAATACAGTTAATAAAATGGACATTATTAATTGCTTTGATGTAAAGGGAAATCCATGCAAACATAAGTGACTATGACTTTAATTTAAATTTCTCTAAACTAATAGAGATTTTATGTTGTAAGATGTTTTCATAGTCAAGATTCAATTCTTCCAAATTTGTTAGCAGGTCTTTATTGCCTTTTTGTATTTTGGTTTTACCTCATCACATTTGTATCTTGTAGCTGAATTAAAGACTATCCTATTATTTATTTCTATTATAATACTAGGAGGAATCCATTCCATATAATAAGCTTTCATAGAATAAAATGTTCTATAATGTAGCAGTACAAGGTTAAAAAGCAGTATAAATAGCTATAACTTAAAGATGACATGTACATATTCTTTCACCTCTATGGAAGTTATAGTTCTGAGTTTCAATGGAAATTCTATTCATTTTACTACTCTATATTGGTGACATATAAACCACAGAGCCATGATCTGTGTAGCAGCTAATACACAAATAAGGTGATTCTTGAATTTTAGGTGTTAAATGAATCACATAAGTAACAATCAATTATGAACTCTAGAAATGATCGTTAACTAAAATAAGAAATAAAATAGTCAGATTAATTAGTGTATAACAAAGATAGAATATACAATAAAAAGAAATAACATTTTAAAGATTAGCAATATGAAGGTATAAGAAAGTGTAGTCTTTTAAAAATATAAAGTAATATATCAAATTAATGTTATGTTAACAAAGAATAAGTTAAGAGATCTTAAAATATTAAATATATTTAATTTATGTTATGTAAGGAAAAATGAATTTTTTATCGTATTTGTCCAGATACAAGACATCAGATTTTTTTAGATTAAATCCTATAAACACGAATAAGGAATATCCACATGCTAGAAATAAAAAAAATATTGTTGTGAACAGCATAATCAAACTCTTCACATTTATATATATATTATAACCTTATAAATGTCTAATAGAAATATCTAAGAAAAGACCACATATTAGTATGGGGGTACAATAAATCCATGTACCATTTTCATCCATTCATATATGTATGAGTAAAAAGTCCTTGTATATTCTGATTTCTGAGTTAATGATATAATAAATTCTATGTATTACTCAAGCTGAACATACTTTTCAACACCTTTTCATTTATATTTGTTTACATTTTCAGCTCTTGTTTCAATATACTTTTTTATTAAATAGAATATATTGACTACTTTATATAAAACAAATATATATGAAAGAGATGTATACATCTAAGAAGCTAGATTTAAACCAAAGAACTGTATATCAAATGCATAAAAAGTAATCATAACTCTTTTCACTCTCCAGATAAGTGAAGGGATATGCTGTTTTGTTTGAGAAGAAATTCTGTGTGACTTTCTCCTGTTTACAACCTTCCTTCAATTTTTCTAATTATATTAAATCCAAGAAAGATATAGGTTTTAATATTGGTGGCCAATACGTGTCTTAGCTTCAGCTATTTGCAGATGATATTCTTTTAACTATAGGAAATGTTGAATTTTCACTGACAAGTATCAGATGTGCTTTAAAATATTTTCAGTCAGATTCTGTATTAAAATTTAGTTAAGATAAAACTAATATTTTATTAATAAATAAAGATATTAGTGCATTGAAGAAACATCATAGTAAAATTAATTGGGATAATTAAACGGATTAAATACCTTGAGGTTATGCTTATGAATAGCCTAAAGGAAACTATAAACATAATGTATGATAAGATTTTGGATGATATTAAATTGATAGATGGAATACAGTGATTTGTTCTAGGGTGATGGATTAATGCTGATTAAGGTGGTAATTTTGCACAGATTAAGCTGATCATTTTGACCAAACATGTATTATATAAACTACTACTTTACCCCTTCCAAAAATATGTATTAAGTAAATTTAATAACATTGTTATGCTTTACAAGGTAACTCAGCCTCATCAGGTTTATATAAAAGTATGATTGTAATTTCACCTTTCAGAACTACTACTTCATTATTTTGGAAACTTTTTGTTTGGAAGTTCTTAACAGTGTTTTTGTTGTTGTTTGGTTGGTTGGTTGTTTTATTTATTTATTTTTATTTATTTATTTATTTATTTTTTACACCACATTAAAATGAAGTTATATTTAAAAATGGAAAGTGGGCTAAATGTGGTATTTGATCATCAGGTGATTGTTCCATTTTAAAGAGGTGATTAAAGCATGTTTGCAAGCATCGAGGTGTGACCGTTTTACATTATTGTCTTTATTTTTTTCTCAATGCTGTAATTTATTACTTAATTATTGCTTTTGTTTATTGGGAAAGTCTGACTGGGCACAAGTCCAATTTTCAGCAGAGGCCGGTGGAGAAATATTACATTTTACAGAATGAATAGAAGGCAGTTATAAAATAAATGTACATATATACATGCACATATACATATACTAGCAATGATATGGCAGTTAATCAATAAATAATAAATGTACATGCATAGAATAGTAAATATATACATAAAAAGTAGTAAAATAACATTCACAGAATTGTAATGATATGACAGTTAACGAAAACATGACAGCTAAATGAAGAATGCAGTAAAATATTACCTAATATCAAGCTTTTAAGGGTCTAGTTATTTTCAAGTGGAATCAGGTGAAAATAGATATTGAGTAGGAGACAGTGAAGTAATTATAGGATGAAGATGATACAACTCTCAGTTGTATTCCAGTATTTTAATTTTCTCTTCTTTTGAGTTTATCAAAGTTAACTAAACATTGATTAATTGAATCTACACCTTCATTTACTGAATTTATAAACATTACCACTGTAGTCTATCAAAGAGAATTAAGTACTATTAAGATATTTAATTTTCTCTTCTTTTGAGTTTATCAAAGTTAACTAAACATTGATTAATTGAATCTACACCTTCATTTACTGAATTTATAAACATTACCACTGTAGTCTATCAAAGAGAATTAAGTACTATTAAGATATGAACAAATAAATGGACCACTTAACTGCTGGATGACATTACATTTGCTTTTGGATATGTATTATAACCTATATTTTTTCACATTTATAACAAGATTGGAAAATGTTCTTTATATGTTTTAAATTCAATGCTGAAATTTTTGTAGTTGTATTGTGTTTTCATTTAGTTTTTTATTTTTCAGAACTGAATAAAATTTATTTTTAAACTATAACCTGTCTAATCACCAAAAACTAGATTCCTCCATGTTTGGAATTTGAAAACTGAGAGCCTATTTAATA
This sequence comes from Protopterus annectens, assembly GCF_019279795.1. NCBI lineage: Eukaryota > Metazoa > Chordata > Ceratodontiformes > Protopteridae > Protopterus > Protopterus annectens. Next base: position 581,621,362 of record NC_056737.1, read on the forward strand.
CTATTAATCACTCTATTCCACTTAGCTAGTAGTGTGAGGCACTTCCAAGCAATGTGAAATTATGTTTGCATTCTGACCATCTCCACTGAGAACTGCTTGCTTTCCATGCTACCCTAAAACAATTTTTCCAAAGAGTCTTCTTCTTCTTCTTCTTTTAGCTTTTCCTGGTTAGAGGTCACCACAGCGGATCACCTATCCGCTCATGATTGGCAGTGGAGTTTTACGGTGTCGAGTTGCCAGCCTGATGCCCAACTTTCCACAAAAGTCACACACACACACTAATAATAGGGCCATTTTAGAGTTTCCAATCCACCTATAGCATGTCTTTGGGATGTGGAAGGAAACTGGAGTACCCGGAGAAAACCCACGCAACCACTGGGAGGACATGCAGACTCCGTACAGAAGGCACCCTAGCCGAGGATCGAACTGAAGAACCTTTTGCTGTGAGGTGGCAATGCTAACCGCTGCAACACCATGGCCGCCCTCCATAAGATTAATCCAGTTAAATAGCAACGTGATTAGTGTAAAGGAAATCACTGACAGCAGGTACAGCTGAGTGTAGTTTGCTATAATTCTGTTCTATTATTTCAATATCTGAGTAGTCTTTAAATTTGTCTCCTATTTATACTGTGCAGAATTCAGTGCTGATTGTTGCTACTTGTAGAACCAATTAAATTTTAGCATATTAGAGAAACGGCTATTCATTTTAGATCATTCCAAAGAGCTTTTGAACTTATTTCTCACCAGAGTGTTAGATATCTTAGATAATAAGTGGTTGAGCTGTAAACTTTGCAACCACTTTAACCTATCCAAAAGATATGTCTGTATCTGTATATGTCTATCTTCTTTTCACATGTTTCTTCCCTAAGCCCATCTTTCCTCTATTCTTCAAGCAATCTCTCTGTTCTTCTTTTCCCCTATTCCCCTCTTATTTTATTTTAGGTTCATAGGTTAGTACTAGGCTAACTGCACTTGCAAGCCACTGTAAGCCTAGCCAATTATCCCTTGTGAGAATCAAACCCTGCATCTTGTGTTTGTAAGGCAAACACCTTAACCATTAGGCCACCCTCCCAACCCCTTTATTTTTATCCTACTTAAGTGAACATACTATAACTATATTGCATAGTTGTTCATTCTGTTTATGAATAATGTCACTATTTTCTGAACTACCTATTCATTTTATTTCATGTATTCACTTTAACCATGAATTACTACAATATGGTAATCTAGTAAGCATGATACTGCTATATTTCTGATCTGTTGCTTTCTCTCCAATTGTATTTTTTCCCTATTGTGCTATTTTTTCATATTATATCTACTCAGTTTGACAATGAAAATGCTTCATTTGGATTAGTTTTTATACCCTGGTTATAAAATAAATAAAATAAATCTGTCAAAACATTTATTGATTTATGCATGTGTATATGTATGTATGCATGTATTGTGTTTGTATTTGGAGATGGTTGCACTGGGCCAGGCAAGAACCCTTATAAGTAGAGACCCAAGGAGAAAAGCTTCAAAAAGTTAAAAGAAAACAATCCATTAGAATCAATATCTACTGGAATAAAAATGTGGTACAAAATTAAAAAAAACATTGATATGATAATTACAACAATCTGTGTAGTAAACAATTCATAACAAAAAAGTTATCATTTAAACGTAATGCAGTGAAGAAGGGGAATAGTAACAGGCATATATCAGAGTAGGAGAGAACTTAATGTGAAGAAAATAAGAAGACAAGTAAAAGGAAGAAATAAGGGGAATAGTTTCATGTAAAGTAAGTTAAGAGTATTTGTTATACATAAAATTGTTTCAAAAGTATTTACTTCAAGGACATAAGACTTTTCTTTGCATTCCACGGGACAGTAATATGAAGAAATCCATTCTTTATCCAGTGTAGCAAGTGTATGCTCTTCACAGTACAGGAATGGGGATGTGGTGGGTTCCTAAATACCCAAAAACACGGTAGTCACAAGCAAACAATTTTAATGAAGCTTTCGGGTCTACACCCTTCATCAGCACATAAAATCACCTTACATAAGTTGCATTTAAATAGAGGAAGCACTGAAAAACACATGATCAAGCCAGCCAACCAGATACAAACCAAAATTAATTATGCAAATAATTTAAAATGCATCACACCCAAAACTCTTAAAGAAGTTTTATTTATATTAATAAAAACAATTTTATATAGATTAAATATAGTTACATATAGATAAATCATTCATATCAAATAAGAACTTTTTTAAAAAACTTTTTTTAAAAAACTTTTTAAAAAGGTAGCAGCTCAAAGTTAGCATCATAAATTCTCCCTCTGACGCTTAATCAAAACTGGTTTGAGACTTACTGCTCCATTCAAACCAGGCCATTTATCAGCCTGTAAACGTACTATCCACTCATATTCCTTCAATAACAAAAGATTTTCCAAGTCACCACTCCTAATACCCATTCGTACAGTGCATATGCATCTGAATTTAAAAGCATGAGTTTGAAATTCATGTAAATGTCTGAATAAACCATTTGTCTCAATCTTCCGTCTTATTTCGGACCTATGCTCTATTATTCTATATTTAAGCTTCCTGGATGTTTTCCCTACATAAAATGCGTTACATGAAACACAGGTAGCTAAATAAACTAACTTAGTAGTACTACAATCTGCTTTGCAAGTAAACTTCAAACATTCACCTGTTGTAGGATGTCGGAAGCTATTATTACTATCATTAATATCAGAGCAACAGACACAATTATAGCACTTGAAAATGCCCACTTTAGTACATAAAGGAGCAAATTCAGTTTGAAAATCCTTATAACATAATATTTGCTTAAACGTCTGACCATTCCTAAAGGCAAACCTTGGTACTGGACCTAAAATGTCCTTTAAATCTGGTTGAGACATTAAAATTACCCAATTCTTTTGAATTATTTTACAAACATCATTTGTATTGGCATTATAGGTGGTAGTAAATCTGATGACAGGCTTGCTTACTACCTTATCAGCTTCATTCCCTAATATATACCCTGAGTTTTGGGTGTGATGCATTTTAAATTATTTGCATAATTAATTTTGGTTTGTATCTGGTTGGCTGGCTTGATCATGTGTTTTTCAGTGCTTCCTCTATTTAAATGCAACTTATGTAAGGTGATTTTATGTGCTGATGAAGGGTGTAGACCCGAAAGCTTCATTAAAATTGTTTGTTTGTGACTACCGTGTTTTTGGCTACTTTTGGATGAACAGTGACTTAGTGTATCTTCGTGGGTTCCTAAATACCCACAGCGGTATGTTTCAAACCACCCCTCTATCTCACATGGGTCCCAGATATTGTTTTGTCCCCTAACTGTTAAATGCCAATAAATTAATACCTCCTGGTCTGGCATTAACTAAATTAGTCACATGGTCACCTGTCCAAGAGATGCTTCCACTTGTATTAGATACATTCTAGTGGAGAAAATGGGATGTCCTAAATCATGATTAGCCTTTGAAGTAAGTAGAGTGTCTTTAGGTAACTGAAGATCAAGCGTAGGAGATGCCTAAGCAGTAAATAGATTTTGGGGGATTATCATTTTCTCTGAATGAATTCTACTTACAATGGGTAGAAATTGTTTCCCCATGTGACCCATGCATGAAGATTTGATTTTGTGTATTATATTTTATAATGATCTTACAAGTCACAATAAACATACTAAATATTATTTTGTAATGTTTTGGGTTGTGAACAATTTACTACACCTCAGTAACCCCTCAAATTAAACACTAATTGCCAGTAACATTTAATCTGCCCTACTGTAAGTTTTCATATGAGGCTAAGCAGTTCATTCTGGGTTATTTGGCTGCTGTGATATTTAGAGAAATATGAACATTTGACAATATAAATATATGAAAATATAAATAGTACATGCACAACATGTAATAAATGTGGAGATATAAATAAATAGTACACACACGATAATTAATGTCTTTTTTCATTGCAGTGGAGAAAAGTTAAATATTAATGCAGTTTATTCACCTTTGTACAAGGTTTAACATGAAAATTTACATCAGATTCTATGTAGCATGATTTTAATGTTAATAATGCAGTTATGGAAAAGCAATACTAGACACCAGGAAACATAACTAGGATGATCCCAGAGAAACACCAGGAGATATCCGAACAAACAGGCAAGAATATAATATTTCAGATTTTCAGCCATGCCTTTGGTATATATATATATATATATATATATATATATATATATATATATATATATATATATATATATATATATATGTATCAGTCTCAGAGACTGAGATATAAAAAAAAGGCTTATCACTAATTTTCTCCTTTCCAAACTTAATTATGCAATGATTAATTAAACTATCATGCAAAAGGTTGCTTTTTTATAAAAACAGAATGTATTACACTATCAAAGTATTATTTCCAGAGTCTCTTTTTCTTCCCACATGCATCATCATATGGCTCCATGCCTAGTAGCCCATATCCATCACCAGGTTTATCAGCCTAATCCTACCCTCGTCTTCATCCATTAGAGCTGGGGCTGGAACAGAACATAAGGACATCTTGGGGTTCTGGCCATCCACATCTGCTAAGGAGTTCCTGGGGTGGGTATGTAATGGGGATGTGTAGTGTCTCATTCTGCCTATGTGGCAGCTTAGTTATATCCCCATCCTATTCCCCTTTGGACACACCCCTATATCAACATCCCCAACTTCCACCAGGGATCATCACCATAGATACACACAGGACAGCCCTCCTCTCATGGGTGGCAATGCCCATCCCTCACTGTTGCTTTCTTACCCAGTTCTTTGATCACACCTGGGTTGGCTTGGTCACAGTGAGGGCTTTATCCATCTATACTGCCAGAGTGTCTATAATCAAAATATTATTACATTAATGTAACATAATGAATATATATTGATTAAAATTGTCATACGTCAGTAACAAGGCAGGAGAAAAAGGATACTTATAGCTCAGTATCCATCCAAAATGGCAGGAAAGTAAAATAACATTTGTAAGTCCAAAAATACATTTATATCCAGAAACTTCTAGGAAGGAAACAACCGTTGGTGTTAAGGTTTAGTCCCTGCTCTCAATCCTCTGATCCTTCTGGGTGGGAGGTATTTTAAGGGTCTTTGCTTCTTGATAAGTACTGCAGAAGCAGTTTTGACTTCTGTGTCTACTCTCTGGAGGAATCCAGAAAGCTAAAAATAATTATTTGCAAATTCAAAGTTGTAAGCAGAACTTGGCTCATTTCCTTCCTATGCAAATCTTCCCTTCAACATTGCAAATGAATATTTTGTAGCTCTGTGAATGACCAGATCCCCTGAATCAGTGAGATGCAAATGACATAACTTCTACCCCATTTCTGGATTACCAAGATGGGCTGTTTATCCGAGTTCAGCTGTGGCTGTGCAGCTATACGTTCTGCATATTTATCTGGTAGCTCAGAATTTGACCGTTTAAGATGTGTGACTGTGAATGAATCTACTCACAAGTATAATCTGTTACAGAGAATATATATATGTTTGTTCTCTGTTGTAGGTTGATTCTAACTGAAGCTGTCACATAACTCATTTCCTTTTCATACCTGGGGGACATGGGCATGTTTTTCCACATAGGTTTTTACTCCTTTACAAAAATAATTTTAATTAATTTACTGCGGTAGTTTACTGATCAAAATAGACCATTTACAGGCAGCTCAGGTGAAGAAATTCACAAAAAGATAAAACAGAATCAATTGAAAATCATGGAATAATCACAGAAGACAGAGTTCCACAGACAATTGAAACAATGATCAGATATTAACACAGTTGAAAAAAAATTGTAACTTAATTTTATTAGAAAATATGGGAAGATGAAAACAGGGGGTCAAACTAGTAGTGATATGTAGGTGAGAGCACAGATGTGTGATGTATCCAGTACAAAAGTACTTATACATAGATTTTTGATGGAGGCATCTTTTGAGTTGTTTTCTGAAAGTGGGGATTTCTTTAAGGTAAGGGAGGAGGATTGCCAGTGTTTGGCTACAATAATTGAGAAGGGAGTGGTCAGTGTAGTGCAATTTGGTTGGGGGGGTCTGGAGTGTAGGACTTATTGAGTGAGGTTGCACAGATTGTAGGACATTGTTTTATTAAGGAGGTAGCAGTAGGTAGGAAGGCACCTGTTTGAATCTGATTGAAAAGAAAAGATAGCAATAGTGCAAATCTCTAGGAGACTGGGTGCCATCTAGATATGGAGAAGATTGTGCAATGGCGCTCCAGGGGTGACAGTGGTAGAATTGGAAATGAATTGGCAGATTTTGTTTTGTGTAAACTATAAAGCAGATTTTTATAGAGGCTGTGACTATGATGGGGAGCCCATATTCAATTTGAGAAAGGAACAGTTTTTTGCCTATTGTAGCTCAAGTTTGTCTACAGAGAAAGGCAGATATGAACAGAATAAAAGGGAAATATTTTTCTGGTGTTTTTGGTGTGGTTAGGAAAGTTAACTGCCTCATCTAGCCTTAAGCCTTGTTATTTCTGTTGGGGTACCACTGTGATCTGCTATGTTGAGATATTTGGATTATTTTCCAGCTTTTGTGCGGTTCTAAATATCACACTTTTGTTCTAGAGGGGTTTAGTAATACCTTATGGTTGTTAAGAAAATAAATATGGGAGTGGAGGTCATACTGAATTTGAGTTTGAATAGTTAAATGTGAGGGACTGGACTGAAGGATAGCTGTATCATCTGCATAAAGAGTGATATAAAGCTGAGGGGTCTATATCACAACAGCAAATGCTAAAAATGGCAAATGCTGATATATCGAACTTCAAAGTCCGAAAGCTGAAAAATGCAAAGGAACGGATTAGTGAATTTTTTACAAGGGAAAAAATTTGCTGATCCAAAAAAAGAGTATACAGTCAAAATTAAGTGGGCGTTTTAACCCCACACACCCCCATAAGAGGGGCTGTGCCCCCCACCCCCCAACTTAAATATTACCAACTCTGAGATCACACCACAGTGGAGAAAACAGCAAAGCCTGGAGAATGGCCCAGAGAAAAAAAAATTGCTGATCCATTCCTTCGCTATTTTCAGCTTTTGAACTTTAATGTTCGATATATAAGCATTCTCTATTTTAAGCATTCATTATATAGACCCGAGGTTGGAGGGTAGTTTGTTAATAAATTTTGAAAACATTTGGGTAAGAATGGAGGAATGTGTTTTGAAAAGGAAATGAATGTCACTTAAAAACATATTTCTTACAACATCCTTTTAGTTCATTGCTCTTTGACCTTTTAACAGTTTAATGATCCAGAGATGGATGAAATCCAGTTCTGATGTATAACTTTGTACTTCTTCCCTTGACCTGGTACTGTTGAGTCTACATTCTTTGTGTTTGCAAGTAAATATATACAACCAGAAACAGAGAGGTTAGAGACCGTTTTCCATGTAGAAGAAACAAAATCAAATTAAGCATGATCAGTGGATGCTCACTCTCTCTTTTTCATATAACTTAATAAGGTTTTCTCCTGCAAATGGTTATATACTGCTAAATGCAAAAAAAAAATTAATAAATACAAGTAATGCACAATATTTCACACAATGGTAATAATAATAGCAAGATCTGTCATCAGAAAGGCTTTATTCCTATAGTGACTCTAGGTATAATGGACACACACAGATATAGAGAAAGACCTCTGCTTTATGATTCCAGTAGTACCCAAGTGCTGTTTTTGCATGCGTGTGTGTGTGTTTGTATGTGTGTGCACACGCGCGCTCACATGCGTATGTGTGTGCATGCATGTGTGTGTGTTTTTACTTTGACTTTCATCACCAAGCTGCAGGTTTCCTAGGTGAATGATAAAGCTCTTAATGGAAAACCTATCTATCCAGAGGCTCTTTCTGGTCCAGCAGCAGTGACACTAGTACAGTATGTTGAATGTCTTGGGTCTAAGTTTACCAAGTGTGCCAAAAAAGTTATTGGTGCTATAGATCTGAACAGTATCTGTTAGATTAAACTTGGCTTGTTCCTTCCAGGTAGTGAGTAATTTGTCATGATCTCTGAGCATAGAAGTAGCAACTAAAAAACTATGGACTCAGCTGGGAGTTCAGTTAATAGGAAAAGACACTATAACAATACTTAAAGAAGATTAAACTGCAAAATGCAGCACCTAGTAGAACCAGAGATATTTCACATTAAAGACAATCCACGTAAAAGCTTTAATGAATATTGCCAAAAATTCCATTGAAGATAGCTTAAAAAATAGCTTGAAGAAAAGCACCAGTCTTCTTCTTTTTTCAGTATCTTTATTTTGGTTCCGAGTAGAGCAAGGCAGGTGAGCGCTGAGAACAGCAATTGTGCACTCCACTATATACGCATACAACCGATAATTATTATTTATTAGTTGGGAAGTCACTAACACTGTCAAACCAGTAGAGTGGGAGTGGGTGGGATTGGTAATTAGATCCCGAGTCACTGTTCATTTATGCTTATTCATGATGAATACGAGCATGTCATAAAGTACACAATATTATAAAATTTTAAGTTGTCCTTTCACATTGAATATAGACTTGAGACAATTGTGCCTTCTATTGCTTGTCATTGTACTCTGCAGTCATTGATAGTTTGGGTTTCTAATTAAAATTAAAAAACTACTAAACAGGTGCAAACCCTTCCATTGATTACATGTTATTCAGTCACCAGCTGTGGTGAATCTGAATAAACTATCGTGATCACATTTGCGCTAACTCTGAAGCTGACCTTCACTGTTTAGTTACCTCTAGGATACCCTTCTCTGTGGAGCCATTGCTCTGTAATATTTTCATCTCCGGAAAGTAGACTGCAGCTGCTGCATAATGGTGTCTACAGGATTGCAATTTGGCTACCACTCTCTCAACAAAAACTGTTTTTCTCACAGCAATTAAACAGATTACCTCCACTAGCATACTGCAGCTGCTGTATAACGGTGTCTACAGGATTGCAATTTGGCTACCACTCTCTCAACAAAAACTGTTTTTCTCCCAGCAATTAAACAGAGTAGGTTAAACATATAAAAACATTTGTTAAGCTTACTCTTACAGTGCTGTGTAACTGAGTCATTATTTTGGTCAGCCATAGGGCTCTTTTCTACTTGAGTGTTTACCTCCTTCCCCTGTAATGAAAGTATACTGACTCTTACATTAGTTTCTCTGACCCTAATTTTTATAGGTATACCTTCTACCTTTCTGGTTTTCTACACAAACATAGATTTCCTGTATCAAAGTTTTACTTGTCTGACATTGAACAAGTAACCCTTGTAAAAATCCTCAAAAAGTGTATATTGTTGGTCTGTCTTTCCTGCTAAACATAAAGAATATTAAGTGCTGAGTTCAGGTTTTAGGCCCTTACATCAAACTTACCTCTGGTGTGCTGTCTTTAGTCAATCAAGGTCCCCCTCTAACCACTCCTACTGCCTTCTCTCTTCCCCCACCCCCATTTTTCCTCAACCAGGTTAAACTGCTACAACAGTAATTTCACCCTGCACTCCCTCGCATAGCCCAAAAAATTATGCCCTGCATCTATTACTTTATCCTGCAAGTGTATAACCTATAGATTAGAATAGTCCAGATTTCAGGTTTTGCTGAATTCCGGGTTTTGATTTAAGTTCCTGTGTTGCCCATATCCTTACTTGGATAGGAGGAAGCTTCTCTGTTCACCAGTGAGAGTGGGGATCTTTGAGCAGCCTAACTGTCCCTGGAGGAGTGGTCTCAGGCCAGAAACTAGTTGATAATTGGCCGTTTTGGGCTAATTCCTTGCTCTTTCAAGTTCCTTGCATTAAAACCCGGTTTTCCGCGGTTTTGCGCATAGCACAACATCATTTTAACTGTTTTAAACTATTCCCGGCTCCACAAAGCCTGCTCTTCAAATTTTCCCTTAGAATAACTTAAATTCTCAAGGAAAGCACTCTACTTCCCTCTTACAGTCAAACACTTACTCTAGATTCTCAGTAAATCTTTTTAACTACTCAAACTCTTCAGGAAAGCTCTCTACTTTCCTCCTACAATCCAGCACTTGCCCCAGCTTCATAGTAAACACAAATAAACTATAAGCACTTACCCCCCTCGTACAAAACAGTTGTAATAGGCTCCGGATTTTCCCATAAACCAATTTTTAAACTCTCCAGGCATGTCCAAAGCGCAGTTTCAGTCATACTCTCTGGTCCAGCTGGTGAACCTGGGAATCCTGCGGCAATTTTACAATTGCCTCATGTACACAGACAACCCCCTCTTCCTTGCATCAACCTCTAACGTATGCGAGAGATTCAACTATACAGCCAAACTGGAGGCTAAGCTCTCTCAACCCATGACTGGAGCTGCAAGTCAGGAGGAGAAGGTAAACACACGCACTTCAAAACCAGTCACAAATAGACTAATCACACCTGAAAACATGACACATAAACCCAGAAAGACATACTCGGATGCCCTAAATAAAAACTTGCCAAAACAACAAAGACCTCCTAAGCAGACACACAAGCACTCACTTCCCAACATTAACCATACACATACCCCACATAGTCAGTGTGCCACACAGTCACAGCCCTTAAGGCCAAACAACACCGCTAATACACTAGTAATAGGTGACTCTGTCTTCAGGCACACTGACGTCCCACTCACCAGACTGAACAAAGAGAAGGTCACTGTAAGTTGCCTGTTGGGTGCCAGAACCGCCACATAACACAAGCACTCAGGTCACTATACAGCAAGTACAAATATGACTCTGTCATTGTCCATGCTGGTGTAAACGACTTGAGATGTACCTCCCCAGACTACATGAAAAGAGACATAAAGGAGCTCTCTGATCATGTAACCCAGGCCGGTATGACCCTGACCCTGAGTAGCATCCTGCCCTCACCGAGAATGATGCCACAGCATAGAGACAAAATGATTGACTTCAACAATTGGTTAAGCTACTGGTGTCATTCAAATGGGATCCAGTGTCTGTCAGCCTGGGATGACATGCTAGACAAGCCACGTTGCTTCGCCAAAGATGGCTTGCACCTGTCACCCCTGGGCTTTCGAATACTGGCCAAGGCTCTTGCCACCCCCATAGTGCCTTTTTTAGGCAAGGCTTAAAAGACAAACCCACCTCCATAGACAATACATAAAATAAAAATCTAAAGGTAATGCTACTCAATGCCAGAAGTCTAAACCTAAAGATGCACGCACTCGAGACACTCCTCAGTATGGAGCAAATCGATATCTGTGCAGTGACAGAAATCTGGTTCAAGGCTCCTGAGAGCACCCCTGCATTACCAGGATTCAACTCATATCATACTTTTTGGCTACAAAACTCGGACAAAAGCACCAAGGGAGGGGTGTATCCATCTTCATCAAGGACACCCACATCTCCAGATTAGTGGCATTGCATGAAACATCGGAAACAATTCATGTGCAACTAACAGTGGGCAAAACTGCCTTCCAAGTCATAGTCTGCTATAGATCACCCTCTCTGTCTCAGGACCCACATGCGGACTTCCTGAGAACAGTAGAGAATTTGAAGATCCTACCAAACACCATAATATTGGGGGCTTCAACTACCCAAACATCGACTGGGTAAACTACTCGAGTCCAAACTCATTTGCCCAACGGTTTCTAGAATTCATCAACTCAAACACCATGGAACAACTAGTCACTGTTCCTACAAGAGGGGAAAATACATTAGACCTAGTCATTACAAACATAAGGGATCAGTGTTCCACACCAGAGGTAAATCCCTCGTGAGTGAGATCGGACCACAAACTGATCACAATAGACATCCACATCCCAACCCCACCCCCAGCCAAGGAAACCACAGTGAAAAACCTCTCAAAAACAAACTTCTCTCTCCTCAAGACAGAAGTAGGAAACTTCAAAGCGCCTGAGAAATTGGAAAATATTACACAAACCACAGAATCCTATACAAACACACTCTATATGCACCTACAGGAATGCATGGATTGTGCCATCCCAAGTAAAACCAAGGCTCATTCCTCCAAAAATAGGAGACCAGTCTGGTGGACCCCAACCATAAACAAGGTTTACAACAAAACGAGGAGACTACTACATGACAGGGCCAAAACCCTAAAAGGGAAGGCATCCCTGATCTGTATTAGCAAAAAACTTTGCTCCACCATAAAAGCCTCAAAGGCAAACTTCGAAAGAAAATTGCCAAAGACCCCAAAGATAATTACAAGGCATTCTTCAGTTGAGTCAGAATCCTGGGAGGAAACACCCAGATCTGCTCAGAGCTAGTACAAAACAGCACAAAATACATGGAACCGACTGACATTGCCAACATTCTGGCTGACAGGTTCAGTGCAAACTCCCCCCCCCCAAAGGGCCTGTGTAGTCCCCCAGATATCTCAGACACACAGGTAAAAGCAGCCCTCTCCAAAGCTAAAAACACAGCATCTATGGGACCAGACGGAATACCGGGCTGCGTCCTGCACAAGCTCCAGGAAGAACTAAACCCCCACTTAGCTCATTATTCCAACTCAGCCTCAAAACAGGTTATGTACCAAAGGAATGGCGTACAGCAAAAGTGATCCCTCTCCACAAGGGTGGCCCCACAACAGATCCTGGGAACTATCGGCCCATAAGTCTGACTAACCTAATTTGCAAGGCTATAGAGCGTATCATTATGGATCTCATAAACAAAGACATCAGGAACCTCCAGACACTGGACCCTACCCAGTTTGGTTTTGTAAAGGGCAGATCCTGCCTCCTAAACCTGGTTGACTTTTTTGAAACAGTCACCAAAGTCATAGATGAGGGAAAGGCAGTCCACACTGCCTATCTGGACCTCGCTAAGGCTTTCGACACAATACCTCACTCTGGAATCATAAACAAACTAACCAGCTTAAACATCAACCCATATGTCACAAGATGGGTTGCAAACTGGCTTATGGATAGAATGCATGTGGTCAGGGCTGGAAATGCCATGTCTGACTCTAAACCTGTTACAAGTGGAGTCCCACAGGGCTCAGTCCTGGGGCCCCTCTTGTTCGGTATATACTTCTCTGAAGTGCAGGCCAGCACAAAAGGACTGTGGCTTACCAAGTTCGCCGATGATTGCAAACTGGGAGCTATAATGGACTCCCCGGCCGACACAAGCATCCTCCAAAAGGGTGTTACGGAGACAGATGCCTGGTGTCAAAGCCATGGCTTCAAACTTAACGCCAAAACATGCATAGTCATCCCCTTTGGGAAAAACAAGTTGCCCACTAATTACCACATAGGAAGTAACCCACTAAGTACAGAAGAAGTAATTAGGGATCTGGGGACCCAGGTTGATAGTAACCTCTCCTTTGACAATCACATTGCCAAAATAGTCAGAAAATCCTTCTATGTTACCCATCTTATAACTAAAGGGTTCTCATCTAGATCTAGAGAGGTCATTGTGCCCCTATACTCATCACTCATCAGACCCATAATTGAGTACAATGCCCCATTTGGGATGTACCTTACTAGGCACCTGCAGCAGCTGGAGAGACCCCAAAAGTTCCTTACCAAAAGGATCACGGGCCTCAAACAGTTGCCCTATGCAACTAGGCTAAGGAAACTAAAGCTCTACTCAGTTGCTTACCGCCTGCTCAGAGGCGACCTCTGCCTGACTTACAAGGCCATGTCCAACCCAGAATTAATGGACATGCTCGACCTTAAAGAAAACAAATCCATTAGAGTCACATGCTCCTCGGACTTAAATCTCAGCACAGCAATAAATAGGACATGCTGAAGGGATAGATTCATATCCCAAAGGCTTCCCACACTCTGGAATAAAATCCCAATTCACGTAAAACAAAGCCCCTCGCTGGCCCTCTTCAAGAGAAATCTTTATGAGTGGATGGGAAACCGTAAGTTTGCACGTGGGATCACTACAGTGGTGCTACTGGACAGAGGCTGTAGAAGTTACATTATAAGGGTGGAGAGAGCCAAACACATTTTCGGATAGGCTTATAAATGCTCTAGGGCAGATAGCCTAGTATAAACCTATGAACCTATTAAAAATAGCCTAAAAATTTGGTGTAAAAAGAAACAAATCTAAATACAGCCAAAACATTACCTTAACATACCATAAGCCCAGGGAAATACTTGGAGTCAGTGTTAGCCCTGCTTTGCTCCCCTCCCTGCCCCCAATTCTCACCTGCCCCCACTACTCCTACATTTAAACTATGCTCAGCCACTCCCCTCATACTAAGATGCAATCATTGAACAGCTCTCCCCCCATACCCATTTTTGTTCTCTTCCATTCTTCCACACCCTGTTAGCATAATCAACCATCAAATTTGGCCCACCCCCTTAACAAAATGCAAACAAGTAAAAAAATACTAATTACCCTAATGCCTATCCTGTTTACCATCTTACTGCCTACAAACAAATATTTGACCATGGTACCCACAAGGTCAAACAGACACCCACGACTACACACATAACAACAAACACTGTGCCATCCCCAGCCCACCGAATATACGACCCTCAATAATATATCACCCCTGTAAAACTACAAAACACAATCCTAAAGACAAAGACTATATAAAACTAATAAACAAACTCCTAAAGCTTAGAATATCCTGTCACTATAACCTTATAACACACGGGGATATTCATCCCAACCCTGGCCCACCCACACACAATAAACTCCACTCCCCTACCACAACCCCCATAGTCAAGCTACCCCTTTTTACTCCCACTAGTTCCCTCCTAGCATTTCACCAAAATATTAGAAGTATTAACAGTAAGATTCCCAACCTACACGCCCTCCTAGCAACCCACTTCCCAGATATTGTGTCTTACAGAAACCTGGCTAAAACCTAGTACTATTGACAATGAGATACTACCCCCAGGATATAATATACACCAGTTAGACTGTGCTACTAAGAAAGGAGGTGGGATAGCAGTCATTTACAAAAACACTCTAACTGTTAATAGAGACACCATTCAACCACCCCAATTCAACAGTGCTGAACTCCTCATAACCAAATTACAGATTAACCAGTACAAATGTTTAAACATCGTCTGTGGATACATTCCACCAGGCAACTACTTAAAAACCCTAGAGGATACCCTGTACTGGTTATCCACTACTTATCCCCAAGAAACCATAGTTCTTGGTGATTTTAACACCGACTGGCATCCCTGCACCTCTGAAGCCCCCTCCTCACTCCTATAAACTTATCTGGGTTTGAACAGACCATAACCTCTCCCACTAGGATAAACAAACTGACCAACAGGGGAAGTATCCTGGACTGGATCCTAGTTAAGAACCAACCCCAACTGTATACTGCTGGCACTCTCCCTGACAACCTTAGCGACCATTTTCTAACCCATATCAAAAAAACATAAGGTAGAAAACCCTCACCAGACCAAATATAAAACAGTGAGAAACAGAAAAAACTTGACACTGCAGTATTCCTAAATGAACTACAAACAGTTAACTGGTCAAACTAAAAAATCTACCATTAGAAGAGGCTGTAGCTCACTTTAACACAAAATGCCTAAGTATCCTTGATTCCCATGCTCCAGCACGTACAATAAAATCTAGATCAAACACAGAACCATGGCTCACAAAAGAGACCAAATCTAAAATCAAAGCTAGAAACAGAGCCTGGACCAGCTGGAGAACAACCAAAGCCCCACTTGACCATCTAAAATATCATCAACTCAAAAATGACACAAAAAATCTATTTTACTGGATAAAAAAGCTTCTACTATAATCTCCTACAAATACACCAAAACAACCCCCAAAAGTTCTGGGCAGGCTTAAATCAACTAATTCATCCAGGACATTCTACCATCCCAACCCTGGCTAACCATACCCATAGTTCCCCAGAGACCATAGCTAGCGCTTATAATAACGTTTTCACTGAAACAATCCAATCCCTAGCAAATCACCTAACCTCCATAAACTTAAACCACGTGCCTAATTTATCCACAAATCACCCCGAATTTAGCCTCCAACCAATATCCACTAGTTTTATCAAAATTCCCCTAAAAAAACTAAAACCTACCACTCTCGCTGCTGACCTCCTCCCTGCAGAGTAACTACAAATAGCTGCAGATGCCATTGGATAACCTATATCTATCCTTATCAACAGAACCTTATCCAAAAATGCTATCCCTTCCCTCTGGAAAAAATCCTACGTCAACCCACTCCATAAAGGTGGTAGCTCAATAGACATGTCCAACTATAGACACATTGCCATTCTTTCCCCACTAGCCAAAATAATGGAGTAATGTGTACACAAGCAACTAATGCAATACCTTACACAGAATAACTTGCTATCCAACTCCCAGAATGGCTTCAGGCCATACCACAACACCACCTCAGCCCTCCTTTCCTTTACTAATGCCATAATCAATAACAGAAATGACAATAGGCTAACCTCCGCCCTCTTCATTGACCTATCACAAGCCATTGACATGGTCAATCATGAACTTCTCATTCTTTCTGTAAAATCCATTTCCCTCAACACGCACACTATCCAGTGGTTCCAGTCCTACCTAACTGGTAGACAACAGGTGGCACTATGGCAGGGCAAACTCTCCAGTCAGCTGCCTCTCACACTTGTTGTCCCCAAGGCACCATACCAGGCCCACTACTCTTCTCTATTTTTATCAACAACCTTCACACTGCTATCCCTAAAGCCACCTGCATTCAATACACAAATTATTCCACTCTCATCTGCTCAGCCACCTCCCCATCCGACTTGCAAATCTTAACCCAAAATATATTTAACACTGTTGAGAACTGGCTTGCCAACCAACGCCTACTACTGAACCCCAATAAAACTAAACTTCTACTCTTCACCCCCACTAGTAGATCTGGCACACTTTCATTCTCTGTCACGTCTAACAATGGCACCAATATCTCCCCAGATCAACACACTAAACTTCTAGGGGCTATCATAGACAATAATCTCAAATTTGACCTACAGGTCAACAAAACCATACAGACCATCAATAAGAAGCTTGGATCACTGTATAGAACCAAGACACTCTTAACCTCACTGGCTAGGACTGAAATCGCCCAATCACACCTACTCTCTACTCTTTTATATGCCTCACCTGTACTCTCAAACCTCAATAAAACCGAACTAAGTAAGCTGTCCCATACCTACAACCATATTGCCAGATCCGCTAGTGGCCCCACCTATAGAACCCATCACTGCCAGAACCTGAAACGACTAGAATGGCTAGAACTGCACGGCTTAATTCAATTCAATCAACTCCTAATAGCGCACAAAGTTCTTTACCACCCTAAAGATACCCCCTCTCTTAGAAATATTAGTAAGCTATATAGCAACCTGACATCCCTACGGTCAGCTGACAAATTACTGGTCCAAACCCACAAAGCTAATAACTCAGCTGGTGAATCCCTGTTCACCAACTTTCTTGGCAAAACCTGGAATGCCCTGCCAAACTATATAACCCTACAATCCTCCAAAAGTCTCTTAAAAAAAAAACTCAAGTAGTATCTCAAATTGAACTTGCTATGCCCATGTACCAACCCAGATTAAGTTATAAAGCAATAGCATAATCAGTAATTATCATAGCATAATCAGTAATTATCATAACATCTAACTACATCACCATGCTATGTATCCGATCTTACTTGTAATTGTGTCTGTCCATGAGAACTGTGAGTCCCTACTAGGGAACATTACTAAACCAATGTACATAAGATATATTACCACTTTGTTTTTATATATTCTGTTTTCTAACTTCTTGTGTAACCTTTTATACATTTAACTATGTGGAGCTTTTCTCCTCGGGCCTCCACTGAAAATGGACATGTATCCAGTCAGACTGTCCTGGTAAACAAATGTAAAATAAATAAATAAAATAAGTAGATACTCTGTATGAATTGAGGTGTATGAATAACTATTGAATTAAGACCTGTTATGTGTAATATTTATTAAACTCATGCCGCACTGATAAAAAAAAAAGTACAAACATACTCAGAGCTTCAGCTGT
The DNA here is from genome assembly GCF_019279795.1 of Protopterus annectens. NCBI lineage: Eukaryota > Metazoa > Chordata > Ceratodontiformes > Protopteridae > Protopterus > Protopterus annectens. The sequence goes on from NC_056737.1 coordinate 581,639,328, forward strand.
CAATCATCTTATTTACTCTATGGGATAGCCATTTATCTCACATTCTTAACTGTTAGCAATAAGTAAGAGAATGATTAATGAAATAATTGGTTATTTTCTCAGAACATTGTATGTTTGTACCATTCTTACAGTTCATTACATGTATACACGATTTCAGTACTAGTGAATATAAAATGTGTGAAGAGTAAGCTGAGGCAACAGAATGTAACATATTTCCTTTATTAGGTGTATAATATTCTTGGATTACATTTTATGATTTTTATTAAAATGAAAGAAAATAGAATAAAATATGTGTGGGCTAACAATAATATAGAAGGTTTAGGTTCTCTGTCAGAAGCGTAAAACCCATAACCAAGTAATTGAAAAAGAAATAGAACAAATGTCAAAACTTGCTGTAATGCCATCAAAGCATTTTTTCAGAGCACTTCATCCACTGCACCCAGAAGCATTAGTGGTTGTGCCCCTCACACCCCTGTTGCTTATATATAATACGTCTGAGATCACTGTACTTCTGTAGATGGAATTAACCTCAGAGTTAGTGCTTTTTCTCCATATTCACACTGTTCGTGTCACATTTTCTAAAGATTAACATTACTAAATTTGTAGTAAGAGAGTAATCTCTTACATTGCACTTTTTTTACAAACTATTGCTGAAATTGTATACATTCAGCCATTGTCTAAACACTAGTAGATAGACAGTAGATTTGATCTGAGCCAGTTTTCCAAGGGATCTGTACTGTAGCCATCACGTCCAGTGTGTTGGATGATTGCAGTAATTTGTTTATAGCATGACATCAATCCAAGCAAGGAAGGTTATATACCACATCCTCCTCTAGTGAATAAGTCGGTGGTACAACACAAGATGACAGATAACAACTGACGACAACTGCCTGCCTGTCTGATAGGCAGCACTTGGAGACCCCATGCAGTAATTCTTGTTTTTTTTGTTCCCTCTTAGGACATCATTTAACCAACCCAGCTCCACAGTGCCACACATCCATGCCAGGTCTACTAGCTGAACTCCTGCCCTCCTTGGAATTCTTCTGGATCTCATAAACAAAGACATCAGGAACCTCCAGACACTGGACCCTACCCAGTTTGGTTTTGTAAAGGGCAGATCCTGCCTCCTAAACCTGGTTGACTTTTTTGAAACAGTCACCAAAGTCATAGATGAGGGAAAGGCAGTCCACACTGCCTATCTGGACCTCGCTAAGGCTTTCGACACAATACCTCACTCTGGAATCATAAACAAACTAACCAGCTTAAACATCAACCCATATGTCACAAGATGGGTTGCAAACTGGCTTATGGATAGAATGCATGTGGTCAGGGCTGGAAATGCCATGTCTGACTCTAAACCTGTTACAAGTGGAGTCCCACAGGGCTCAGTCCTGGGGCCCCTCTTGTTCGGTATATACTTCTCTGAAGTGCAGGCCAGCACAAAAGGACTGTGGCTTACCAAGTTCGCCGATGATTGCAAACTGGGAGCTATAATGGACTCCCCGGCCGACACAAGCATCCTCCAAAAGGGTGTTACGGAGACAGATGCCTGGTGTCAAAGCCATGGCTTCAAACTTAACGCCAAAACATGCATAGTCATCCCCTTTGGGAAAAACAAGTTGCCCACTAATTACCACATAGGAAGTAACCCACTAAGTACAGAAGAAGTAATTAGGGATCTGGGGACCCAGGTTGATAGTAACCTCTCCTTTGACAATCACATTGCCAAAATAGTCAGAAAATCCTTCTGTTACCCATCTTATAACTAAAGGGTTCTCATCTAGATCTAGAGAGGTCATTGTGCCCCTATACTCATCACTCATCAGACCCATAATTGAGTACAATGCCCCATTTGGGATGTACCTTACTAGGCACCTGCAGCAGCTGGAGAGACCCCAAAAGTTCCTTACCAAAAGGATCACGGGCCTCAAACAGTTGCCCTATGCAACTAGGCTAAGGAAACTAAAGCTCTACTCAGTTGCTTACCGCCTGCTCAGAGGCGACCTCTGCCTGACTTACAAGGCCATGTCCAACCCAGAATTAATGGACATGCTCGACCTTAAAGAAAACAAATCCATTAGAGTCACATGCTCCTTGGACTTAAATCTCAGCACAGCAATAAATAGGACATGCTGAAGGGATAGATTCATATCCCAAAGGCTTCCCACACTCTGGAATAAAATCCCAATTCACGTAAAACAAAGCCCCTCGCTGGCCCTCTTCAAGAGAAATCTTTATGAGTGGATGGGAAACCGTAAGTTTGCACGTGGGATCACTACAGTGGTGCTACTGGACAGAGGCTGTAGAAGTTACATTATAAGGGTGGAGAGAGCCAAACACATTTTCGGATAGGCTTATAAATGCTCTAGGGCAGATAGCCTAGTATAAACCTATGAACCTATTAAAAATAGCCTAAAAATTTGGTGTAAAAAGAAACAAATCTAAATACAGCCAAAACATTACCTTAACATACCATAAGCCCAGGGAAATACTTGGAGTCAGTGTTAGCCCTGCTTCGCTCCCCTCCCTGCCCCCAATTCTCACCTGCCCCCACTACTCCTACATTTAAACTATGCTCAGCCACTCCCCTCATACTAAGATGCAATCATTGAACAGCTCTCCCCCCCATACCCATTTTTGTTCTCTTCCATTCTTCCACACCCTGTTAGCATAATCAACCATCAAATTTGGCCCACCCCCTTAACAAAATGCAAACAAGTAAAAAAATACTAATTACCCTAATGCCTATCCTGTTTACCATCTTACTGCCTACAAACAAATACTTGACCATGGTACCCACAAGGTCAAACAGACACCCACGACTACACACATAACAACAAACACTGTGCCATCCCCAGCCCACTGAATATACGACCCTCAATAATATATCACCCCTGTAAAACTACAAAACACAATCCTAAAGACAAAGACTATATAAAACTAATAAACAAACTCCTAAAGCTTAGAATATCCTGTCACTATAACCTTATAACACACGGGGATATTCATCCCAACCCTGGCCCACCCACACACAATAAACTCCACTCCCCGGCTTAAATAACAAAGTCTTGGGTCCTGCGTCAGTTGCTGTCTCCTCTTCCATGATGTCAGGTCATCAGGGGTATAAAACATGCAGCCAACACCATTTTAATCAGTCTTTCTTGTCGTGCGGTGCCCGAAGCAGAAGCAGTTCGCAAGTGGCGATCAGCCGACTACTGAAATTTTCGTTTTCGAGTTTCAGAACCAAAGTCTTCAAACTAAAGCTAAGTACCCCATTGGGGGAACTTTTTCTTGCTCCTTACCGATGTCAGTAAAAGTTAATAATTGTATTACTTGTGGGAAGCAAATACCTCATAAGGATTTTCATTTGTACTGTATTCCTTGCCTAGGCCTTGATCACAACGTTCCTTGCTGTCAGTTTTGTGCTAAATTTAACCAATGCACTATTAAGTGTTGGTATATTTTTGCTTCTAAATACTTTGGTTCAAGATTTAACTGTCCTGAAATGTTGTCGGTTAGCAATCCAACTACCGGAATTCACAAAAAACGCAAGGAAAAAGACAGAGACGGGCCGTTGAGGTCCAAAACCGACGACGAAGCTTCTCCTAAGCCAGTCGCCAGTTCACTGGTACTCAGTGAGGTGCTTTCGCAGCCCCTGATGCCCACTACTTTGGAGTCGCAGGCCTCTACCGAGACCCATTCGGAGTCCGGTATGCCGTGAGATTCTCCAAGTATTGAACCTGCGGATGTCTCTCCCTTGGATGGGTCCAGAGCCGCTGAGCAGGCACCGGCTTCTGAGGGTGTTTTCAGGCCTCAACATTTGTATATTAAACCGCCATCATCAAAAACAAGGCCTAAACCTACTTCTATGTCTAAAAAACCGATGCATGAGCCATGTGCTCAGGCCCCTATGCCTAAAAAACAAATGATTAAAATGGCTGAGGATCTAATTACCTTTATCAGGGGTTCCCAACCCCCCCTGCTAAGAGGCCTAGGCAAGGTACTGATTAAGAATCTTCAGATCAGGTTTCTATTTCTTCTGATTCCTCTTCTGATCACAAATTTTCTATCCCACCTTATGAGGACTCTGATGCAGAGGATTCCATCCCTTCTGCTTCTCCTCCTGAGGATTTTTCTTTTGGAGAGACTTTGCATACTTTAAGAGAACGTTTTCATTGGGAGAGTCAGGACTTTTCAGAATCCAAAAAGAGGCTTAGGGATTTTCTTCTTCTTCCTCAGCATAGGCCTTTGGCTATACCTCCTGTATTAGACATTGTTGATGATGTTTTCTCAGAATCCAGCATGGCTCCTGATTCCCTGCCTCCGGATCCTAGTAAGCCAGACAGATATTACAGGGTTCTTAACTCCCACAAATTTCTTTTCAAAAATTCTGCTGCTGACCCTGAAACTATTTCTCAGGGTCCCAAGCAAGGGTGCCCACATGCAGGTGCAAGGGGGTGCACTTGCACCCCCCTGGAATCGTCTGACTAGTTAATGCTATAATTTAAAAAAAAGATTTTTTTTTTTTTAGTACGTTCTTCTTTAAGAAGAAAGAAGTCTGTGCTGACATCATGCGTTCTTCTTTAAGAAGTCCAGTCGCGGGCGTGCTGGCATCATTGCTCATATTTACAAGTTTGCGAGCGGGAACTCACTTGTACGGTTTTGCAAGCGGGAGGAAATAAGCGGCAACTGAAACAGACGGATTCGCAAGCGGGAGGAAATGGACAGAAGATGGGACAATTTCAGTGTGTGTGTGTGTGTGTGTGTGTGTGTGTGTGTGTGTGTGTGTGTGTGTGTGTGTGTGTGAAATGCCCCAGGTGTTACATGGTGGTGGGTAGAGAATAAGGCTTGAACCCTGTACCATGAGCCCAAGTGGCAAGAGCCTGAATTCCCTACCCACCACCATTTGTAAAAATGTTGCAGGTTTTTCCCTCATACTTTTTCTGTTCCTCATAAAATCTGTGGTTTCTATATTTGTGTCCTTGTTGCCTGACAGCTACATGTTCTCTGGTTTGTTTCTTGGCTGTCTGGAGTGTTTCTCCCTGGGCCTCTGCTAAAAATTAGCTTTTTTACCAAGTCAGACTTTCCTGGTTAACAAATGTTAAAAAAAATGGACACTCATTTCAATATCAGACTTCATATTCTTCAGAAAGTGCATGGAAAAAAAAATTTATTCTAGCAATTTTCTAAGTGTACAAGATGGATATTTGAAATGTATCCCTGTCTTTGGGACTGTATTCCCCCCCATTATTGGCTTCATCCAGGTTTTGTGCTAAGGTTGAGAGCTATGGTAAGAACTGAATTCACTGAATATGTTTGGGGGCTGTATTCACCCAGTATTGGCTTTGTTCAGGTATTTATTGGCTTCATCCAGGTTTTGTGCTAAGGTTGAGAGCTATGGTAAGAACTGAATTCACTGAATATGTTTGGGGTCTATATTCCCCCATTACTGGCTTTGTCCGGGTGTTTTTTGCTAAGAGGTTGAGAGCTGTGGTGAGAACTGAATTCACTGAATGTTTGGGGGCTGTATTCACCCAGTATTGGCTTTGTTCAGGTATTTTGTGCTAAGAGGTTGACAGCTGTTCTATGGTGAGAACTGAATTCACTAAATGGTAGCCATTTAAGTTTCAGTCTTCCTCTTTCACAAAACAGCTGATTTGGCATAGTGGTATGTTGCTCTGACTGTTTTGCACAGGGTTCCCTGGGTTCAAGACATGGCAGTGAAATGTATGGTGGTAACGCAGCATTTTATTCTAGCAACTTTCCAACATTATACAAGCAATGTTTAAAATGTGTCCCTGGTTTTTGGCCTTTTGTCCCCCCCCAATAAATTTTGGCTTTTTCCAGATTTCTTGTGCTGCAAAGTTCAGAGATACAGCTGAGTGTCGAGTAGATTTTATAAGGAGCTGAGAGCTGCAGGGGAGCAAAAGTTTAGTGCTGCTTATGTTTAGTCTGCTTGCATTGTTAATAGCACAACAGATAGTGTACTTGCTTTTGATGCTGAAGGCTGTGGGTTCTACTCCCACAGTAGGTAGATGCATTGCTGATACTGTACTGTGTTGTAAAGGGGGTGGATGCTGCAGTCCTTTTGGCAAAGACACCTAGTAACTATGAACCTGTTATCAGTTTGCTATCCATTCCCTATTGCGGTATTACTAGCTTATCATTTTTTTATTGCATGCAACAAAGGCAATTTATTCTTCAAGGGTAACAGGCACTTTATTTGTAGATTAAACAATGACATATAAAGTTGTTTGCTAGCAGCAACCTCTTTATTAGTTACAAATTTCTTTAATGTGGATTTTACTACTTCAGAGATTGTGCATATTTTTTACTGATACTGGTGGACTATAGAAGGTTCAGACTTTTTATGATGGAAATGTTCTGAACTGGGCAGTTTTGTCATTGGTGTATGCATTTTGTTTCATTGTTTACTGGAAAAATGTTCAAAACAATAAATTTAAAATGCCCTCTAACAACTGTACTGTATTGTACAAGGAATATAATGTTATACAGTCAGGAAGGTGTATCAAAGAGCATGTGTATGTTATGTTCGAGGGGCCTATGATTTTGAAGACAGCCCAGAGTTAATTTTTACCTGCCACTGGCAAAATGTATTTTCTTTGAATGTGGGTTTCAATGGTGTTTCAATGCATGTGAGTTTCAAGGGCAGAGAAGTTTTAATGTTGAGTCTATTTTCATTGTGAGACTGCATTGCTTTGTTTAACAGATATGTATTAGGGTTTGTGCTGTAAAATGCAAAATAAAACTTTCAAATGAAATCTAAATCATCGCAGAAGTAAAGCAGTATGCACATTACAGTGTTTATGGTAAATGGGGCAAAATAACCAAGGAATGGGACATTGGAATGGCTGCAGGGGGGAGGCTCCATTCAACCATGATTTTGTGAGGGGGGGGGGTAGCAAACTCAGACAGCCCCGGTTGAACTATACCTCTCAGTTGTCCATATATTTGCAGAATGAATAGATATTTGCTTCTTATTTTTGGTTCGTTCCTCATAAAATTTGTGGTTTTCTAGAAAATCATTTAGGAATGAAGTCACTAAATGACAGACATTGAGTTTCAGACGTCATAACCTTCAGAAAAATGCATGCTAATGCAAGACTGTCTTAAGAGCAATTTTTAGTAGTGTTTGTATGTTCCCCCAATATATTTGGCCTTGTCCAGATTTCCTGCATTAAGAGGTTGAGAGGTACGTGCAAATCACTTTGTAGATTAGGAATATCCAAACCTCTCAATTGTCCCCAATTTTGGCTCAAAATGTTGCTCTCCCCTAATAATCCCGCCTCCAAAATTGCAATTTTGGAAGATAATGTGGAGGGTTTACAATTATATATAACTGTAATGATCAGAGTTATAGATTACTTTTATTTCAGAAATGCATGTAGATGTTCTTATTTTGTTAGCTGCTCAAGTTAACAATGTTAATATTAAAAAGGTGTCCCTTTTTTGACAGGTTCCCAGCTGTATTGTGTGGCAACTTTATATTTTTGCATCACATTTTGGTCCGTTTTTCATAAAATTGTGGTTTTCTGGCAAATTAGTGGTAAGTCATTAAAGATTGAAGTTAGAAAATAATGGCAGACATTTGAGTTTCAGATTGTATACCCTTCAGAAAATCCGTACTAATGCAAGATCTACTACTGTTCTATTAACTAAGTTAATAAGAGCAATATTTAAACATTGGTCTTATTTTTGGGCCTGTGTCCCACTTCTAGTTCTATGTATGGCTTTGCCCAGATTTCTTGCTCTGATGTTGAGAGGTATGAGTGTCAGAGCCATCACTGTCAGCCAGAGACATTTCAAATTATGACATACTTATTGCACCCCACCCCCCATTGTAGTGGCTCTGGATGTGTCCAAGGAAGGCAAGGAGCAGTTATGCAGTGTAAGTGTGCAGAGTATTCCCCCATCCAAGGTAGATCACAAATACGACCGTGGCTTTTCATCTGTCCTTGATTTTGCAGAATGTTCTGGTTTTCTATCAGATTTTTATACTGTTGATTTATACTTCTTATTATTCAGGAACTGCATGCTGTCACAGTGCCCTGTTGCTCTGTTTAAGTAGCCATGGTTTAATGAACATCAGGTAAGCTTGTCGGAGATTGTAAGATGCAAGTAAGCTTTAGTAAGCATACTGTTAAAGAATTACCAGCATTGAAAGCCTTTTTGTTGTTGCCATGCAGAGAATATTTACATAACTAGATAATGTATAAGTCTTGTGTATTGAAATGCATATGACAGTATTTGTAATAAAAGGACAGGATTACAATATTTTCAGAAGCTCATTACATTTTATTGGAGACCAGTGTCTTATAGCAGTGTCTGTGTGTTAGTACACTTGTAGTTGGGTGGCTTTAATGGTATATGGTAAATAAGCATTGCTACCTTACTTAAAAGCCAAGCCCTGCAACAACTAGGTAAGCTCCACACTGAAGTCAAAACACAATAGCTCTGGTGGGTAAATGTACTCTGTAGTAATCAAAAAAGGCAAATGTTTGAAATAACTACAGCTTATGTGCAAACACAATAGGTAGTGATGAAACAATGCTCTGCTAAAAATGCTTTAATGCTCCACATTGCTGAGCTGCAGATCACAGTTATTATCACTGGCTACCAAGATTTCACCCACTTCAGATCAAGCACGGTGCCGTTCAGTGCAACCTTCCCAGAACTAATTCAAGTCTGACGAAAATTATTTGGTGTGTGTGTGTGTGTGTGTGTGTGTGTGTGTGTGTGTGTGTGTGTGTGTGTGTGTGTGTGTGTGTGTGTGTGTGTATAAGAGGGCGGTAGCATACCCCTCAGCTGTCCAGGTTTTTGCAGAATGTCCAGATTTTTGCCCCATATTCCTCCTAAAAAGGATTGAGGTCGCTAAATAATGAGAGACATTTCAATTTTAGACGTCATATCATTTAGAAAAATGCATACTAACACAAATCCTGTTACTCTTGCAATTTTCTAAGTTTATGAGAGACATATTTATAATTTGTCCCTATTTATTTCAGGCTTTGTCCAGATTTCTTGCACTAAGGTTGAGGCCTTGAGGGGTGTGGTATGTTTGTGTGTGTGAGAGAGAGAGAGAGAGAGAGAGAGAGAGAGAGACAGTGAAATGCCCAAGTTAGAGTTAGCAGGTGGAATTTATTTTCAAGTGCATTTTCAAGGAACTGTGAGTTTTAAGGGAAGCAAAGTTTACTGCTGCTCATGCCAAGTCTATTTACAATGTGCAACTGTTTTGTTTAGCTAATGGTATCTCTAGTGTGGTATAAAGTTTTAAAGCTATATTAGTAGCACCACAAGTAGAATACTTGCATCTTAATGTAGAGGCTTGAGGTTCTATTCCTACAGCATGTACATTTGCATGCTGCAGTCCTGAGGATGTCCTCCTTTGGATGAGATGCCTAATAACTATGAACCTGTTTTTCAGCTTGCCATCCATTTTCTATTGCAATATACCAGCTTACCATTTTTTTAATTTAACATAGACAATTTATTCTTTGACGGCAGCAGGCACTGAATTTGTAGATGAAACACTGAAATATACAGTTGTTTTCTAGCAACAACCTCTCCATTAGTTTCAGATATCTTTAATGTGGAATTATTCAGATTACTTTTACTTCGGCAGAGATTGTGTGTATTGACTGATATTGGTGGATTGTAATGAGTGGCCTTTTATGGTTGAAATGTTCTGAATTGGACAGTTTGTCATTATTGGTTTGTATGTTTTGTTTCATTGCTTACTGGAAAAATGTTCAAAACTATAAATTTAAAACACACTCAAACAAGTGTTGCTGTATAATACAAGGGATATAATTCAATTATATATTATATATTATAATTAATACAATCAGGTAAATCAAATAACTTTTGCATGGCCCTAACAGTGTGCAAGGAGCCTATTGCTTGAAAACAGTTCAAAGGTAAATAACCTGCCACTGGCCAGATGCATTTTCTTTGAATGTGGGTTTCAATGCTGTTTCATTAAATGTGAGTTTCAAAAGTAGAGAAGCTTTAATGCCAAGTCTGTTTTCATTGTAAGACTATTGCCAGGAGCGGCCCTAGGTCAACTGGTGCCCTAGGCAAAAGGGTTCCATGGCGCTCCCCAACTCATTACCTGGTGCCCCCATCCTGATCTACCTACAACAAATAAATACTGGAAAAGTGTCCCTGCTAGACCGGCGCCCTAGGCGGCCGCCTAGTTGGCCTATGCCTAAGGCCGGCCATGACTATTGCTTTGTTTAGGTTTAGTAAATGTCTATCAGTGTTTGGGCTATAATGTTTGAAATAAAAGTTGTAAATTAAATCCAACTGCCTGTAACCATTGTAGAACTAAAGCATAAAACAGTATGCACACAGAGATTTGAACAGTGTTTACGGCAAATGGGGAGAAATAGCCAAGTAATGGGACACTGGAATGGCTGTGTGGGCGGGGCTTGGGGTGGGTGGACTTGGGCTGGGTTGTGTTGGCAGGGGGTGGGGAGAGCTATGTGGGTGGGGCTCTGGGTTTGCACCCCCCTGCAAAAAATCCTGCGGGCTCCCTTGGTCCCAAGGATGTTAAGGCTTCTACAGCCAAAAATCCTACCCCTTCAGATAGAGACTCCAGGGCGCTGGATAGATGGGGTAAGAAGGTTTATACATCTGCAACCATGGCAATCAGGGCTTTAAACTGCCAATTTCATATGCTTAAATATCAACAGCATGTTATGGGTTTACTGAAACAGAAAATGACGATTTCTGATTGTGTGGAAAATAGATAGTTACAGGATTTATTGCATTCAGCAGAACAGGTTGGAAAGCATACTTTGCAATGTGGTTTTGATTCCTTGGAGGCCTCTTGCAGGGCCGCCGTAACTGGATCTGTGATAAGAAGGCATGCTTGGCTCAAGGAGCAAAATCTGCTTGATCATGTTAAAGCTAAATTGTTGGATGCTCCTTTGCAGCAGGACAGTCTGTTTGGTAACAAGGCAGAAGAGGTTTTAAAAAAGATGGAAGACAAAGATAAATCTATGCAAACTGTAAAAGATTTCTTGCAAGTGCAGCCACTCAGGTTCAGTAGGCATTGGCCTACTAAGAATTGGTCCCTTCCAGTGTCCAACAGAGCCGCTCAGGCCAAACCCAGATGCTCCAAAGGCTCAAGGTTTCAGTCAAAAGGATCTTACAGGACAAAACAGTGGGGTTCCTCCACCTCCAAATCAGGAGGTAGCAAAGCACCACCCTACAGTAAACAGTCTCAATGACTTTCCTCTGCCATCTCCAAGCACTTATCTTTTGGCAGCCCATTTGGGGGGCGAACTAGCACTTCATGCTCAAAACTGGCAAATAATTACCCAGGACAAGTGCGTCTTAAATATAGTATCCCAGGGGTACAGATTTCATTTCCATAGTTCATAGTTCATAGTTTAGTACTAAGCTAACTGCCCTTGCGAGCCATTTTCAGTCTAGCCAATTATCCCTTGTGAGACTCAAACCCTGCACCTTGTGTTTGTAAGGCAAACACCATAGCCATTAAGCCACCCTCCCAACATGTTGCCAATTCCAAACGGATGGCCAGATCTGCCACCAAATCAGTGGGCAGAGGCCCAGAAGCAAGTCATGTCCCTCATGGATATGGGGGCTATTCAACCAGTACCAGAAAAGGAAAAAGGACAAGGGTTTTATTCAAGACTTTTCCTGCTACCCAGAAAAGACAAATCATGGCGTCCAATTTTGGACTTATCCATTCTAAATACTTTCCTGGACATTCCAAAATTCAAAATTCTGACTCTACAACAGCTACTGCCTATGCTAGGCAAGAATGCCTGGTTGGTAACTCTATGCTTAAAAGAGGGATACTTCCATATCCCAATCAGGGAATCTTGCAGAAGATACCTCCACTTCAAAGCAGCCTATTTGCATTACCAGTTCTCTGCATTGCCCTTTGGCTTATCTACTGCACCCAGGATCTTCACAAAGTGCCTGGCACCAGTAATTGCATTTTGCAGACAAATAAACATTCAAATTTATCCATATCTGGATGATTGTCTCATTCAGGCAGAGGACAAGGGCACTCTTCTTCAGCATCTGGCATTTGTAAAAAGGCTTCTAACATGCCTAGGGTACACCATAAATGAAAAGAAATCCCAACTGGTACCCTCTCAAATAATTACATTCCTGTGTGCAAGCTTGAATACAACTGCCCAGATGGCTTACCTCACGCCAGACAAACAAATTCAATTGACAACATACTTCAAACAAGGGGCAACAAAAACCCAGCTATCTGCAAGACAAATTCTGCAGGCTTTGGGGTTCATGTCATCCTGCATTCTACTAATTCCATATGCAAGACTGCATATGAGGAAACTTCAATGGTACCTAAAAAGCTTATGGAGTCGAACATTGTCACAGCCTGGAAACAAGGATTCCTCTCATTCCCTGCCTACAACAGGAGTTACTTTGGTGGGCAGTGGCATGTCACCAAAACAAGGGACTGTCATTCATTCTACCCCCTGCCACCCAAACCTTGACTACAGATGCATCAGACTATGCTTGGGGGGGCCCATCTGTCAGGGAGATGCATTCAGGGCGAATAGAGCCCAATTCAAATGCACCTACATATCAACCAGAAAGAAATGCTAGCTGTACAGAATGCTCTGACTGCCTTCAAGGACTTCCTTCATCCAGGACAACTACTGATAAAGAAGGACAACACCACAGTTATGTGGTACATAAACAAGCAGGGGGTTACCCACTCCTACCCCCTTTGGAGACTAGCCATGGCCTTGTGGAACACAGCCTTGACTTACCAAATACATCTTCAAGCTCAATTCCTGCCAGGAAAGCAAAATACTCTGGCAGATGGCCTAAGCAGAAATCTTATGGACCCACATGAATGGAAACTGGATCCACAAATCTTCAGCATGTTGACACGAAAATGGGGGAGCCCAGACATAGATCTATTTGCCTCTCCCCAAAACTATCAGTTGGACAAATTCTGCACAAGAATTCATCACAAAAAGCTTGGAAAGTGGATGCTCTATCCTTCAGCTGGAAAAACCTATCAGTCTTTGCCCTTCCCTCTCTGCCTCTACTCTCCAAGGTCTTACTAAATGTCAGACAGGAAAAAGCAAAAATGATTCTGATTGCTCCAGACTGGCCTCGCCAACACTGGTACCTGCTACTAAGGAATATGTCACACCTGGAACCAAGCTCAAGGAATAGACACAGCAAAGCCCGATATTCCTCAAATTTTGCAATATTTAACTGAGATGCTTTACAAGGGCCTATCTTTTTCTTGAATAAAAATCCATGCCTCTGCCATATCGGCTCATTACAACACAGAGCCTCCTCTCTTTTCTCATCCCCTGCTAAAGCAGTACCTCAGAGGGGCCAAACATTTAAGGCCTCCCAGGAGAGCACTGACTCCTGCATGGGACCTCAATTTTGTGCTGGAAAAACTCACCCTACCTCCTTTTGAACCAGCTGCTACTGCGGATATAAAATTTATTTCTTGGAAGACAGCCTTTCTTTTGGCAGTCACTTCAGCTAGAAGGGTTTCAGAACTACAGGCTCTCATGGCAGTGGAGCCTTTCATTATCTTTTACCCGGACAGGGTGGCCCTCAGGACCAATCCTTCTTTTATGTCTAAGGTGGTTTCCAGTGTGGCTCTTAACCAGACCATTCCCCTGCCAACCTTTTCCCCAAATCCGCAGAACAAGGGGGAGTGAATTCTGCATTCATTGGATGTACACAGACAACTAAGATTCTACTTAAACAGGACAAAATCTCTAAGAAAGTCTGAGCAACTACTGGTGGCATTTGCTGCAGGAACAGAGGGGAAGGCTATATCAAAGCAGACTATTTCAAAATGGATAAGCCATTGTATTCATTTCTGCTACTTGCACCATGGTAAACCTGTCCCCAAGGGGATCAGATCACATTCCACCAGGGCTGCTTCTACTTCTGCAGCCTTTCTCAGAGGGGTTCCTACCAGAGACATTCTAGAAGCTGCTACTTGGAGCTCAGTTCATACATTCACAAAACATTACCATTTACCTCTCTTTTCTAAATCCAGGGCAGGCTCTGCCACTGCAGTCCTGCAGGGCCTTATAGCTGCTCCTAATGCTGTTTAATTCCATCCTCCCATCCATAGCTTTGGGATTCTACCCAAATGTTAAGACTGCAACAGTGAAACACAAAGAACATAGTACAGTTGTGTACACTTACCATAAATGTAGATGTTTGAGTGTATTCATTGTTGCAGTCTGGGTTACCCACCCGCCAGCCCCCTTTCTTCTCTATTATTAGACCTCTTCTTTCCTTCACTATGCTCAAAAGCCTTTGTGGTAGATTTGCTTTTAGTTGAAGGTAATTTTTTTGTGTTCTAACATACATGTGTGTGTGTGTGTATATATATATATATATATATATATATATATATATATATATATATATATATTTTCCCCATTTGGGGGGCACCTCACATCTGGGGCAAGAAAAACTGATTAAAATGGTGTTGGCTGCATGTTTTATACCCCTGATGACCAGATGTCATGGAAGAGGAGACAGCAACTGACGCAGGACCCAAGACTTTGTTATTCAGGCCAATTGAGGGCACCCTGCCAGCAGATTACCCAAATGTAATGACTGCAACAGTGAATACACTCAAACATCTACATTAATGGTAAATGTAAACAACTGTACTTTCCCACCCACTCCCAGTTGTCCTACACTTATTATCCCCCTGCCACTCCCACTCATCTGACACCACTCCCACTCATCAGAATCAATCAGCATTAACCAATCATTCTCAGGACCCAGCCCTATTACTCAAACTCTCTCCAGTCTCTCAATATATGCTAATTATAAACACCCTAACTCTATTTTAAATGAGCATTACTCAAATACACCTACAATGCCTCCACATACTTTTAACAAATCTTCAAACATTAATCCTATTTCCTGCAAAATACCCCCAGTTATAATTCTCTATCTTCTCACAGCCTATGAATACCAACACCTCCCTGGCACCCACTACCTTAGAAACAAAACCAGTACTACTAATCAGCCAAATAATTCTAAACAACCACTACCCCACCTCTCATCAAACTCTTCTAACACAAAATCTCAACATCCCATTATCGCTTTATATATTAATCCTAGAACTAAATACTATCACAATCTCTTATTAAAACTCCAGAAACTTGCTATTAGATTACTACCTAACCTGATAGCGGATGGTGACATCCACCCTAACCCAGGCCCAACCCCACCTGTTACTATCAGCCCCACAAATAACACCCATACTAGCCTACAAAACTCAAATAATGTCCTCAACTCACTCTTAGTGTGTCACCTAAACATTAGAAGTATAAATAAGAAAATTTGCTACTTACATGCCCTCCTGGATGTCACTCCCCTGATATACTATGCCTTACCAAGACATGGCTCAAGCTTACTACCATTAATAATGAGATTATACCCCCATAGTACAATATATTAAGACTTTACCACATCTCTAAGAAAGGGGGGGGGGGTAGCCATCTTGTACAAATCCCCTCTGGAAGTATCCAAAACTAGTACCCCAAATGCCTTGTTTACTAACAATGCAGAAGTATGCATCACAAAGGTCCAACTCAGCAAACGCAAATCTATAAACATTGCATGTATCTATATTCCCCCAGGTGACAACACAAATACCTTGGAGGGTATCCTCCAATGGCTCTCCACTAACTGCCCCCAGGAAACTATTATTCTTGTGGATGTTAATATCGACTGGAATACTTGCTCTTCAGACTTCTCCTCCACCCATATAAATTTGCATGCCTTCTCCCAGATGATATCTTCCCCAACCAGAATCAATAAACCTAACAAAAGGAAAAGTATCCTAGACTGGATTTTAATAAACAACCTACCCCAGATATATAAAACAGGTACCCTACCTGAGGACTTTAGTGATCACTTCCTGACCTATATAATCAGAATAAGAAATTACATCCCTCAACAATCTTCCTTTAAAACCATTAGAAGTTGTAAGAAATTTATTCAGACTAAATTTTAGAATGAACTTAACACATGTGACTGGTCCAACCTATGGCTGCTTCCACTAGATGAAGCGGTCTCATACTTTAATTCTACATTTCTTGCTATCCTGGATAACCATGCTCCCCCACGCACTATCAGAACCAATAACAAAGTAGCATCATGGCTGTCCAATGATACAAGGCAAAAAATTATTAGCAGAAACAAAGCGTGGAGCTCCTGGAGAACCACTAAATCCCCAAAAGACCGCCTTATATATAAACAGCTGAGAAATGATACAAGTAAGTCTGTTATGCTACACAAAAAGAATTACTACTGTAATCTGAAACAAAAGCACCAAAATCAACCACAGAAATTCTGGTCAAGCATAAACAAACTTCTCCACCCAGGCCAATCAACTACCCCTACCCCCTTAACTACTATCCAACAACCTCCTAAAATTGTTGCTAACACCTTTAACACTTTCTTTACAGAAACTGTGCAATCAATAGCCAATAACCTATCTCCCTATACCCCAAGTACCACTAACCCCACACCTGATAATAAGATCCCCTTTAAGCTTAATACAGTACCAACATCTTTTATTAAGTCCCTACTTAAAAAACTGAAACCCATGACCCTTTCAGCAGACCTACTACCTGCAGAATATCTCTAAAAAGCCACTAATGGAATAGCATACCCCCATATCAATTTTAATCAGTAGAACTATCCATGAAGCCTATATCACCCACATCTGGAAAATCTCCCACATTGTTCCTCTTCATAAAGGGGGAGATTCAACTGAACTTTCAAATTATAGGCCTATAGCCATTCTGTCTCCCTTGGCTAAAATAATGGAAAAATGTATCCACAAGCAATTTCTTGCCTATCTGAATCAAAACACTCTCCTAGCCCCCTCCCAGCATGGATTTCGACCTTGCCATAGTACAACCTCAGCCCGTCTCTCCTTCTCCCATACAATAAATCAAAACCATAATGACAACAAGCTCTCCTCAGCCCTCTTCCTTGACCTATCCAAGGCAATTTGATATGGTAAATCACCAGCTACTCTTAAACACATTAAAATTACTCTTCATAGATAACCTAGCAATTACCTGGTTTCATTCTTACCTAAGTGACAGACAACAAGCTGTACTATGGAAGAGTAACCTATTGTCCCTTTTACCAGTCACCCTTGGAGTCCCACAGGGATCTATATTAGGTCCCCTCCTATTCTCCATATTCATTAATGACCTGTACAAAGTCATCCCTGATGCAACTTGTATTCAGTATGCAGATGACTCAACCCTAATCTGCTCTGCCACCTCCCCCACAGATTTACAATCCTTTTCCCAAATCACATTCAACAAAGAGAACTGGCTCACTGGTCGCCAACTACTATTAAACCCAAATAAAACCAAACTATTACTCTTCTCCCCCACTCGCAAGGTCCCCTCACCACCTCTCACCATAATATCTAACAATGGTACCATATTTTCCCACAGAACCTAGTACCTCAAGTTGGTGCTCACATAGACAAAACTATTAAAACAGTTAATAAAAAAATTACGCTCTTTATAAAGGATTAAACCATTCGTACACCCATCTGCTAGAACTGTTATTGCCCGTAAACATCTGCTATCAAACTTTCTTTATGCCTCACCCATCTTCGTAAATCTAAGCAAATCAAACCTCAGTAAATTTACTAGGTGCTACAATAACATTGCCAGATTTACCACAAGATCAGTGTATAGAATCCATCACTGCCTTAACCTTCAGTCGTTAGACTGGCTTGAACTACCCTATCAACTGCAATATAACCAACTAATAGTTGTTCACAAAATCCTCTACCAACCAGACAGTACACCCATACTGAAAAATATTATTACCCCCTACAGTAACCTAAAATCCCTTCGCTCTTCCAAAAATTGCTAGTGCAAACTGTTAAAACCAACAATTCAGCTGGAGAATCACTATTCTCCAACTCTGCTGGTAAAAACTGTAACCTAGTTCTTGCTGAACTCACCACTAACCCCTCTTTATCCGAATAAAAAAAATCCCTTAGGAAATACCTAAAAATACAGTGACTTTGTTCCTGTACAAACCCTGACTAACCCCCACTCAAACATAATTCATAAATGAGAACCTCATTACAGGACTAAAACTCTGACTCTCTAACTGTTTAAAACTCTGTGTATTACCCACCTGCTGGAAAGCTTTAAAGTTAACACTACACCATGTATGATAACCACCTTAATATATGTGTTTTCCTTTTTCAGATGAAATCTTTAACTGTTTCTTTCTCAGCTACTTGCTTCCAACCTTTGCTGTGTGTATGTGAGAAAAACATGTACCTGTGTGTACATATTGTTAAACAAATCTCAGTTTTGTGATAATTCACTGTAATAATTTCACTGTATTTACACTTGTGTTTGTACATTTGGAGCTTTTCTCCCTGGGCCTCCGCTGAAAATGGACCTGTATCGTCGGACTTTCCCAGTTAACAAATGTAAAATAAATAAAATAAATTTATAACACATAAAACTCATCTATTTTTTATTGTTTTTGCTGTGCTTTAGAACTTTAGAAACCCTTCGTGTATAAGGCTTTCTACTGCTCTCTTAAGCAGAACTTTTCCCTGCTTGTTCATCACCAGTCAGCATGCTTACAGCAGTTGTATACTGAGCAGCATTGTGTAATATATTATGATGTAATCCCACGATCCCACAGTACCAGACTGTAGAAAGAGATCTTGCCTGGGGATTTACAGGTTGCAGCATAAATCTCTGCAGCACACTAAATTCAGTTTGACATACCTAGTCCGCAATCCCAGGCTGTACTTTAACAGTAATGTCTCTGGAGTACACATCAGAGGTACTGCATGAGTATTTTTTTTTTTCATTTTCTAAAAATTACATCAGATTAGACAATTTCAATAGTCAGTAGTGTGATTTATTGAAGGAATGATTTAACAGCATTTCTGTTCAAATCGTAATGAAATGACAGACTGTTAAAACTGGAACATTATCTTTTAGCTATGGCTCAGTATTCTACAAAGAAACACAGAATTCAGCTTCCTCAATTCAGTAGCACTCGTATAATTTGCTTCATGAATTGTACATGAATCTTTCTTCATTCTGCTTCCTGGTTTGTTGCTTGGCCAGTAGCCATTTCACACATGCTTCTCGCCATCCGGGCACTTCTTTATAAGCACTTAGCTGTCAGTCTGCCATCTGACAGAGTTTTAGTCATATCTTAGGCGCATTGTATCCTATTTTTTTAATTCTAAAAATTAAACTAACTCACCAAACCTTCTGGGGGTCTGTCAGTACGGCTGAGGCTCTTGTGGCCATGTTTTGCAGTACTGTACTTGTTTTTTATTATAATGTAATATAAATATAAAAATATTATAGTGTATGTAAAATAAATATAAAATGATGTTATATTATATTGCTACTATATCATATTGTTATTATATTATATTATATTATATCATGTTATATTCACTTTGATCTGTGTATCAGATTACCTGTTCATCAGCTATATTTTTTAACAGTAGAACCTAATTCCTTATTTATTAATATCCTCCAGCTGTGTGATTAGCTTTTAAAACTCCATATGAAAAAAGTATCAGGGCATTGAATTATCTTACTTATTTTCTGTTAATAAAAAAAAGTAGTTTACGGGAGGGGTAAAATAGTATAATATACAATTTATTATTTCAGATCCCTTTCATAACTAATTTTAAGGAATTGCTACGTTTACCTTTAAAAGATACTAGGTGCTGACAACAAATGAAGGTGTATATAAAAAGTGAGTACAGGGAGATTCCATTTAACCTGGTCTCAGATGCAGAAAGGGTAGAATTAGTAACAAAAATACTGGCTTGCCCAAGTGTCTAGGTTCCTAGGATGAATTTTAGTGAATCCTTCATTTCTCACACACTTCATATTTTTCACCTTTTGAGTTTTAAGGCATGGAACCTCCATTATGACTGCTGCCTATCTTACATAAATGAGTTACACCTGGGATTTGTTTATGCCCCCTCCCCCGTTACCCACATACATTGATCAACACACATTGCATTCCCTTACCCTCTTCTACTACCATAATTTTTTGCATAATGATATACTTAAGGGGGTTATTTATAGCCTTTCTTAAAGTTTGAAGTTAATGGTTTTTAGTGAAACCATGAGGTAGAGTGTGTAGGGAAACTTAGCTAAGAGTTTAAATTGCTAGATGTACATTTCTACATTTTGCAGCTAGCTGCTATGCAACATATCTACATATTCTGTCATTTCTGCACATCCAGCCACCCTTCGTCTTATTTCCTCATCTTCCTTTTGACCATATTCTTATATCAGATTTCAGCATAGGAGAGCTGAATTTGTAAATACCCCTACTAGAATTTCTTTGATCAGTGTTTCTGGTTTGTAGAAAAAAGGAACATTCCAACAGCCATCCTTTGTTTTAAAGAATAAAAATATTTTTTTTTGCAGTCTTCAAAATGCATATCTATGGGTGAATTTGGTGTAATATGCATCTCAACAGGAAAATAAATGGAATTGGTCTATAATTCAGAGATTTTGTACTTTTCTTGACATATACATCCATTGGCCAGCCCACTAGGAACTTACTCAGAACGTTGTTTGAACTGGACAGGTACATAGTAGAACAGTGTGCAGTAACCGTGAATAGTTAACAGTTGTGGAATCTGTTGTAACACTATGTCAAAGTACCTACATACAAATATTTCAAACATGGGCAAAGCACAGGCATTAATGCCCTTTTAGCCTGCCAATATACCAAAACACTTGTTCCCATAATAAGTTTCCAGGCTGTTTTGAAAAATATATGAACTAGTTCTCCCTTTAGTGCCATTTAGTAGGCTACTCCATGCATCAGCTGCTGTCTCAGAGAACCAGTTAGTACACTTCTCATTCCTACAGAATCTTCTACATAAGCTGTCTGATGATTCCCTACTACTTTTTGATAACCCCAAACATTCCCAGAGGTAACTGTATCTAAATACCCTGCATAGATATCTACAAGAGACACTGTACAAGTTCAGGTATTTTAGCTTTTCATAATAACTTATATTTTCACAACAGTGGATGCCCTTGGCATATTTCTGCTGTACTCTTTCCAGTTTACTCATGCTTGTTTTCTTATAAGGTTTCCATATTGTTATTCCATATTCAAGTTTGGGTCTAATGTAACTAACAATGACTTCATGATTTTTGATTTCCTAGACTGTATAAACCCTTTTGTACAACTTATAGTTCTATAACTATCATTAACCAATTGGTTGATATGACTAGAAAAACTCAAAGCTGGATCTACTCATATACCCAGGTCCGTAAATGAGTCTACAGTTTCAATCACTCTGTGCTGTATTAAATATTCACCTTTCAGTTTATGTCTCCTAAATATTATATGCTTAGCTTTTGATGTATTTATCAGCATATTATTATCCTGTGCCAAAATGGTCAATTTAGTTAAGTTCTTTTGCAGACATGCCTTATCTGTAACACATGTAATCAGTTTGCCCAATTTTAGGTAATCTGTATATAGACTAGAACACCTTAGATGAAAAAGTTAGGTCTGAAAGATACAATCTAAGTAAGTGCCTAGGATTGAGCCCTGTCCGGCACCCTGACTGTAACCAAGAATTTCACCTGTCCAATTGCTGCATTATATTTGCCATGTCCTGTTTGCCATGCAGCTATCCATCTTATCAAGAATACATAGATACCTAGTTGATCTAATTTAATGATCAATGTCCTGTGTATGACCCTGTCAAATGCTGAAGTTAAATCTATATAAGTTATATCACAGCACCATTTTTCAATCCCAGCCGTTATTATAGTGTTATAAAACATCATGTTACAAGTTGTAATCTATTTTTAACATATGCATGCTGATATATGGTTTCAAGTCCCGGCCTATCCAGTTCTGGCAGTAACATATCCAATATTACCTTCTCCATTATTTTTCCACAACATAAAATTAGACTTAATGGTCTGTATGACTCTGGGTTTGTCCTACTTCACTTTCCCTTAAAGACAGGTTTAATAAACACATATCTTGAGAAATTTCTCCATACTTATATGACTTAATAAATAATAAACATAATGGTACTGTAAGTTCTTGCTGAAGTGTCTCAAGTCATTATTACTAATTCCATCTTCTCCCTGTGCTTTGTTTGGATCCAGTTTACACAGTTCTAATCTAATTTGATTCCAGTATCTGGAATTACTTGGATTTAACTAGGTCAATTTATCACCCCCTTTGTAGAGCCAAACTGTTTTGCATAATATTTTGTAAATATATCTATAATCTGCTGTGTCTGGGAATAAATTTTAGAATCTGCACACAGTTTAAAAATCTGTATGTCTTTACTCCTTCCACATCTTATGTAGATATAAAAAGGTCTCCTATTATACTCAATATATTTATGTAAATTTTCCTCAAATTGTTCTTGACCTTGTCTCACACTATGCTTAATGTGTTTGCCCAGCTTGTTTATTTCAATTTTCAAAGTTGCAGTTCAACTTGTCTTCCATTTCTTATATTTTGTGTCTGTCACCTTAATCTGGTATCTTGTTCTTATGGAAATATATCCCCCTGACATTGTATGCCTAGATCCTGGTTTTAAACATTTTTTGATTTTTTTTTTTTTGCACTCAATTTTTCTTTCAACACTTTTCAAATTCCTTCTTTAATTTTTCCGCTGAACACATCACTCCAGTTAGTTTTACATAATGGTTGTTTTGCTTCCATATAATCTGTAATTAATATTCTGTGCATTGGCTTAGATTTCAGTTTGGCAGAACTATCTAGCAGCAAAAGAACATTTATAACCCCACGATCACTGCACATCAGTGGTAGTAATGGTGGTAAAACCTGACTTGAAGTAACAGTAGTTTCCATAGGAACACAAACACTGTCTAGTAAGTTCCATTCCCTGGCAGATTTTTTGAGTAATTTCCTTACTAATGCTGTTGAATCAATATTATTCCAGTCTGTTTCTGGTAAATTTAGGCTCCCAGCTAATATTATTTTTCCTTTCTGTGTTTCTTGTGAGAACTGTATGAATTCTTTTAGGTCATCAGCACTTGACTTTGGTGATCTGTATACTCCAACAATTTCTATATGTTCCAGGGTTGTGTTTATTGTCACAGTTACACAGTCTATAGTATTGGTGTTATCACTAAACATGTAATAACCACAGGAATCATAACTACCTTTAATCCCTATCATAACACCTCCTCCTGATTTTTTGTTAAAAAGTTAAAGTAAAAACATTTATATCAGACAGAAATGGTTTCCAGTTATTGTTCTTTAACCGTGTTTCACAAACAATAAAAAACATCAATCTTGTGGAAATGTAGCAAATTTTCTAATTAAAAAAAACAAAAATTCTCTTCCCCTGATCTTGACAAAATACATGTCATCCTGTCTGAACATGTATGCCCAAAACTAGGATTGGATGCACTACACATTTCCATTTTTTAAAATGGGACATTTTTTTCATGTAGGTAATTACTGAAAATGTCTATTCATTCGCAGAGACCTGACTATCCTTTCTATATGTGGATTATGAATAGTATGTCCTAACATCAGTACAAGCTGTATTGCCTAAGAGGGCTGTAAGTTCCCTACATACAGTCAGAGAGTCCTTGCAGATGAGATAATTTTTACCGACATGAATAAAAACAGATCCGTACTTCCTTACATTAAGGTATACCAAGGCCTGTCTTCCTTTTTCTGTTTTTGTTCCTGGAAAGTATAACACTATTCAATGATCATTATCTTATCTGCAAATATAAGCATTAGATCCTTTAAATGACTCTCCGGTTACAAGGATTTATTTTCTGATGACATCTGAAGACTCTTCAACTTCTAATATCTGCTCTATCAGTTGTTACAAAGGAATGATCTTCATTACTGTTTTATTAATCCCACTGTTTTCATTGTCCATTACATTTGCAGGCAGATAATTCTCATCCAGCAGGCTGTGTATGTCCACAGCTTGAGCCACTTAGTCAGCATCTGTCTTTCTCCTTTTTTCTTACAGTAATATTCTTCAATCCTTCCACGTTCAGTTTTGATTTCTTCCTTTTCACCTGCCTCTTGCCTCTTTTTTTCTGCCTTCTCAGTTGGAAAAATTATGTCTTTTTCAATAGATTGAAGGTTTTCTGATAGAAAAAAACTTTCATTCCCTGTAATCTGTGTGTTACATAACAAAGCAGTGTCGTTTTTGGTATGTATTCTGTTTACTTTACAGACCTTTATTAGCTTATTTTTCTTCCTTGTTATTTCTTGTGAACTTCTTCTATTCTTTCTTTTTTTTTTGTTTCCTTCTAAACAGTCTAGATCCTCAAATACTTGCATCCAGAATTCCAAAATTGTCAGGGGCATTGTCATGTTTCATAGGGTTTGAATGATCTTTGCACACAATAGACACATCATTTCCTAAATGTGTTCTATTTGCTCTTTGCTTAACATTATTTATCTCACCAGTCCAGTCAATAACATATGTAACAACAGTACTCCAAGCCGTGCCAATTGCACAAGTGCAATCACTGTCAGTAATTATAGATTTACTTCTAATAATGGTAAGCAAATCATCACACTTTTGACATGAGGAACACAGATTACCAGTGTTATCAGGTGTTACCTTTAAATATGAATAACATTTATGACACTGTACAAGATATTTGTGCTTTAGCAAATCATTAATGGCATACTCATTTAAGGAATCCATACTGAGCTTCAGATGAATGAAAAATTATAAACAAAAAGAATAATAAAATCGATAACCACAGAATTCAAAGAGAACTTTATTCCTGGAAATTATAAACTCAAATGCTATGGAACAACTAGTCACCACTCCCACAAGAGGGGACAACATACTAGACCTGATCATTACCAACATGGGGACTCTATGCTCCACACCAGAAGTATATCCCTCATTGGTAAGATCAGACCATAAATTAATTTCACTGGATGTCCACATCCCGACCCCACCCCCAGCCCAGAAAACCACGGTGAAAAACTTCTCAAAAGCGAACTTCTCACTTCTCAAAACCGAAGTGGAATCCTTCAAGGCCCCAGGGCCAGTGGAAACTACAGCCCAAACTGCAGAATCCTATATAAATGCATTCTACGGACATCTCCAGGAATGCATGGATCATGCTATCCCAAACAAAACCAAGACCCAATCATCCAAAGGCAGGCGTCCAGTCTGGTGGACCCTTGCCATAAATAAACTGTACAACAGAAGGAGGAAGCTACTACATGATAGAGCAAAATCCCTAATAGGGAAGGCATCTCTGATCAGTACTAGCAAAAAATTACGATCCCTCATGAAATCCTCCAAGGCCAGCTTCGAGAGAAAAATTGCACAGGACACCAAAGACAATCATAAGGCTTTTTTCAGTTATGTTAGAAACCTGGGATGCAACTCCCAGACTTGTTCTGAGTTGATTCTAAATGACAAAAAATACACTGAACCCACAGACATCGCCAATATCTTGGCAGACAGGTTCAGTGCAAACTTCTCCACCCCCTCCCCCCCAAAAGAGCAAGCATCTATCCCGGCAGAGGGCTGCCTCCCAAACATCTCAGATGCTCAGGTGAAGGCTGCCCTCTCCAAAGCAAAAAACACTACTTCCATGGGACCAGATGGCGTCCCAGGTTGCGTCCTACATGAACTACAAGAGGAACTAATCCCTCAAATAAAACAGCTATACAATCTCAGCCTCACTACAGGATATATGCCCACAGAATGGCGTACAGCAACAGTGGTCCCACTCCACAAAGGTGGAGCCTCTACGGACCCTGGAAACTATCGCCCCATAAGCTTGACTAGCTTAGTCTGCAAGGCTGTGGAGAGGATCATCATGGAGCTCATAAACAAAGACATTGGGGACCTACAGACACTAGATCCTACCCAGTTCGGCTTTGTCAAGGGCAGATCCTGCCTTTTGAACCTGGTTGACTTCTTTGAAACCGTCACCAAAGCCATAGATGAAGGGAAGGTAGTCCACACAGCCTATCTGGACCTTGCAAAGGCATTTGACACAATACCCCACTCAGGCATCATAGATAAGCTATCCAGCTTAAATATAAACCCCTATGTCACAAGATGGGTCACAAACTGGCTCAAAGACAGAACCCACAGAGTGAGAGTTGCTGGAGCCATGTCAGACTCGAAACCGGTCACAAGTGGCGTCCCACAGGGTTCTGTCCTGGGACCACTCTTGTTCGGTATATACTTTCCGAGGTACAGGCAAACGTGGGAGGACTATGGCTCACCAAGTTCGCAGACGACTGCAAACTGGGCGCCATAATCAACTCTCCAGCTGACACAAACATCCTTCAAAAAGGTCTCACAGAGACAGATAACTGGTGCCAGTGCCATGGTTTAAAGCTAAATGCCAAAAAATGTATAGTCATACCCTTTGGCAAAAACAATGTGCCCACAAATTACCACATAGGCAGAAACCCATTAAGTACAGAGAAAGTTTTTAGGGACCTGGGGACCCAAGTTGATAGCAATCTCTCCTTTGAAAACCACATTGCCAAAGTGGTTAGAAAGACCTTCTACATAGCCCACCTCATCACGAAGGGTTTCACATGTAGATCAAGAGAGGTAATCGTGCCCCTTTATTCATCCCTCATCAGGCCCATCATAGAATACAATGCTCCTTTTGGGATGTACCTTACCCGACACCTGCAGCAATTAGAAAGACCCCAAAAGTATCTCACCAAGAGGATCAAGGGTCTCAAACAGATGCCATATACTGCTCGGTTAAAAAAACTCCAGCTCTACTCAGTTGCATACCGTCTACTTCGAGGCGATCTATGCCTGACATACAAAGCTATGTCAAATCCAGAATTAATGGACATGCTCCACCTCAGTAAATCTAAATCCCATAGAGCCACACGCTCGAGGGACTTGAACCTCAGCACAGAAATAAATAGAACTTGCTGGAGGGACAGGTTCATAACCCAGAGGCTCCCTTTGCTCTGGAATAGAATTCCAGTTCATGTGAGGCAGAGCACCTCACTGAATCTCTTCAAGAAGAATCTCGATAAGTGGATGGGGGATCATAGGTTTGTCCCAGGGATTACTCCCGTGTCACTATTAGACAGAGGCACAGTAAACTAAACCTTAAAAAGGGCACAGTATACTCAAATCAAGGGGTGGCGTAAGCCATACAGAATTGGGCTAGGCTTATAATTGCCCCAGGGCAGATAGCCTAGTATGAACCTATGAACCTATGAACTTAAATCAACTTCTATGAGAAAAATCGCACAAGCAATATACAAATAAATATTAAAGTAAGTACAGTAAAGTTGTTGTTCTGACCATACAAGTTCTGAACGTCAGACAAAAGTTGTAATTCCTTCACATTAAATGCAAATGCATGCTGTAGCTTCTGCTTACTGTCGCTCACAGTTGCACTTCTTTTTAACAGTAAAGATCAGTAAATCACAAGCCAAGATATGATTGTTTAGATATGCTCTGGATTGCCCTCTCTGCAGTCTGTGTGAATTTATAGCTGACTAGACCCCTTTGTGGTGGTTAGAGCTTGCCTGTTTAAAGCTGATCCCCCTCCAACAACCAACATTGAAAAATTAAAGTTAAAAAAAAATATATAAATCTAATATTCTTGCCTACAAGCTATTACTTCCTTCCTGCAAACAGTGATAAAAATAAATTCAAATACAACTTCTCTTACCAGTTAATAACACTGTAAATCCCAAACCAAGATAGGATGGTTTAGATAATAAGCCCATACCCTGTTATTTTACAAGTGTTTATAATTAAATGATGGCACATGTACAATCTGGTTTGGTGAAAGTAATAAAGATAGCCTATAGTGACAGCTCATCACACCCCTCAACTGTCCTGATTTTCACAGAAGGTCCAGATTTGTTTGCCTCAAATTTTTGATCTGTTGCTCATAAAATGTGTGATTTTCTAGTAAATCACTGAGGACTGATATCACTAATTAATGACATACATTTATTTATTTATTTATTCTTTATTTATTTAACATTTGTTAACCGGGAAAGTCCTTAGAACAAGCCAATTTTCAGCGGAGGCCCAGGGAGAAACGCTCACAACACATGACTTTGTAACGTGGGAGGAAACCGGAGCACCCAGAGGAAACCCACATGAACACAGGGAGGACATGCAGAATCCACACAGAAGGTAATCCAGCCAAGACATGAACCAGAGAACCTCTCGCTGTGAGGTGACAATGGTACCGCTGCACCACTGCATCGTATTTGAGTTTCAGACTTATATCCTTCAGAAAATGCGTGGCAACACAAATCCTGTTATTCTAGCAACATTCTGAGATTCATATGTGTCCCTGTTTTGGGGCTTTTGTCCCCCATTTTTTTTTCAGATTTCTTGAACTAAGAGTTTGAGAGGTATACAGCTCATGTTCATACATGGAAATCACACAAAACGTCATTTGCCAAACAGATGCAACTTACAGCTTTTGTGTATAAGCTTATCTGATCTATTGTTTTAAATGCTAGTAGAAAACAGCTGTGAGAATTAAGGTATGTTGATACATTCTGGCAAGTTTATTTCAAGTTGCTTAACACATTCTATTTAAATTTAATGTTTTGGTTCCAGTAGATACAGCATTTGCTACTGTATTACAGAGATGATGCATTGACAGTACCCAGTTGTAATTTTGTTCTGCTGCAGTATTAATGTTTTCACAAATGATATACATAGTAGTTGAGGATAAATTATTAATAACAGGATTATTAGAAGTGTCTCAGAATATTCAAGAGTAAATTATAAAAGGACATTATTCAAAATGATGTACACTAAACTTGAATTGTGAATGATTGTTTATCTATCCAACATTCATACAGTGTACAGAATTATAACTTCCTAGTCTTCATAAACAGCTAATGTCATACATTGTCAAGGTAAACAAAACTGTGAGCTGCATTATTGCCATACATACATACCACTGCAGGCACACACACACACACACACACACACACACACACACACACACACACACACACACACACACACACACACACACACACCATCTCTTCATCTCCACTGATCTTCCCTAGCCTTATCAGCAGTGTTTTCTGTCTCATGGAGTATAATGGTTGGATGAAGCATTTTTGCCATGTTAATTTATGCATCTGAACAAGTATTTGAATCACTTGGCTGTGTAAATCACTTGACACAGATATTGCCAGGGGGGACCACATGGCTAATTAGTATTAGCCACTCCCCTGGAATGCCTTATTAGCATTTTGAACAGCCATCAGGACAGCCCACTGCAGTGTTTCTACTCACCAAATAAAGTCACTGTGATGGGCCTGTCTCTGAATCAGAATGGATGACCAGCTTTGAATGCCAACTCATGTGTGGTAACCCTTTCTTATGTTGTTGTAACATAGGTGGCTGTCTGATGACCTGCACTAGATATGTGCAGTGGTAGAGCCACTCCTACAGATATTTAGTCTGAGCTTAGCCACTGGCTTTGTCCTTGAGGTATGGCACACAGCAGTTGTGATGCCACTATACAAGGGTGGCTCTACCATGGATACTACAGACCCATTAGCCTGACATACTGCATCTTCAAGCCCATACAGTGGGCCATAACTGACCCGATAAAAGTGACCATGTTGTCCATGCAACATATATTGACCTCACCAGATCATTTGATACCATACCACTTGCTAACAGAATTAAAACATTAAATGACCTCCAAATTGATCCATATGCAGTTAGATAGATAGCAAATTGGCTGGGGTATAGAACCCATATGCTCAAGGTGGCAAGGAGCAACCTTAGAAATCATGAAGGTTACAGTGGAGTCTCTCAGGGATCCATCCATCCTAAAACCTGTGCTGTTTGGCATATACTTATTTGACCTCCAAATCAAGAATGTGGATCTTAGATTAACCATATTTGTGGATGCTTGTAAACTGGCTACCATCCATAAATCCACTTCTAATGTGCAGAAGCTACAACTTAAACTTACTCATGTTTATAGCTGGTGCACAGAAAATGAGCTAAAACTGCAATATTGCTGCATTTGGTAAACAATTCCTCAACTCTTCTTTTAGTACAAACAACATGCTATTCTAAAGTGTAGATTTTGTATGGGTCCTTCGAACATGGGTAGATAATTCCCTCTCATTTGATTATCATATTAATTAGTTAATCCTCCTATCAGGAGCAGCAAAGAGTCTATATCCATGTATATTCCTCTCTGATCAGTCCCATCATAGTATACAGTACCAATATCCCCACTGGGATGTATTACTAAGCATATCATGGAGTTTGAGAGACCCCAGAGATCCCTAATAAAAAAAAGATCATGGGTTTAAAAGACCTGAGCTACCAGGAGAGGTTAAAGGCTGTGACCCTGTATGTAGTGTATTATAGCCTCCGTTTGGGCAGTCTAAAAGATCTAAGCTACCAGGAGAGGCTAGAGGCTATTTGTAGTGCACCTTGATTTTTGGGCCATTAGGGATCCAGCAGTTCAAGACCTGTTATATCTACGTAAACCTTACAATTCTGCGAACACTAGGACTAGAGATCTGAACTTGTTTCAGCAAAGAAAAAATTATGGTGAAGAGACAGATTTCATCATTCACTGTCATTCTTAAAGGAATTAGACAAGTGGATGGGTACTCAGAAATCTGACCCCAACACTCAGCATGAATATCCTATTCTTCTTCTTCTTCTTTTGGCTTTTCCTGGTTAGGGGTCGCCACAGTGGAACTCTGGTCCGCTAATGATTGGCAGTAGATTTTTACAGTGCCAAGGTGTCAGCCTGACGCCCAACCTTCAACGAAGGCACACCCATTCGTGCATGTTTTTTGAATGTCACTCGACTGCAAGGAGGACATGCAGACTCCACACAGAAAGAGCTCCAGCCGAGAATAGAATGGGAGAACCTCTTGCTTTGAGGTGACAACACTACCGCTGCACCTATTAGTTAAAGTCTCAGGGTGAGTACTGGCGATGCATAAATGGCCACGTCACCCATTTGCGGTGTATTTTCAAAGCCTCTGTGAAGCTGTACATGTGCTACACTGCAACTGATTTAATCCAAAACTTCACTCAGGTGCATCTTTTATGGCAGTACCCCCCCCCCCCCCAGATGCACAATTGTGTGAGCTTACTGTTTGGCACATGGGGCACTAATGAAACACATGTTGGCTGAGGTATGGTAATGGCCAGAGTCTTTATACCTCAGTGCTGGTGGGAATAGCATGACTGAAGACAAGTTCCGGGCAGAGAACTGTGAATGAATGACATTGCCTGCCTATTTCTGGCAACCACTGGCAATGAAACACAAGTTATATAACTCTGCAGAATCCAGTAATTCCCTCCTTAAGATATATGCATCATTAATTTCCATTAATTATTTATATTTCTGAAATGCAGGCTCAGAGACTGTTAATGGTGTAGTACTCAAGTAAAAGAATAACATGTCCCATTTTTTTATTACAGGATCAACAAATGCCATTCTATCTGTTCTTGCAGCATGTGATTTTAATTAATCTGCATTGGATATGAATAATTGATTACACAAAAATACATTTATTGAGAAAGAAAACAGTCTCCCTGACAAACACGTTCATCAAGTTTTCTTTGACATTTCTATTGTTTTCTGTACTGTCTTAAAGCAATTACCTCTTTAGTTAAGTGAATGGCATAGATTAGTGTTACACCTACTACCTCAGCTCAGGATTATTAAGAGTTGCTTTACAAATGAGAAAGCAGTGTAGAATATAGGGGAAGAAAATAGTACAGTAAACTTATTAAATACATTTCTGCCAACTGTTAAATGATGTGACATAGGAAATTATTTCACAATAAGAAGATGGAGAATGTTTTATGAAGGTTACGTATTTCGCTACTTGAATCTTTAATGACATGTTCATTCAGACTCAGGGTCTCCAAGAGAATTGTCAGACATGAACCCTAGAAATGCATACCTTCTTTAAGAGTCACAGGTGATTCAGTCCATGTTACCAGATCATTGATTTTTCATGTAGCTGTAACTTATCATTGCAGTGGCTAGTTGATGACATTCTCACATTATTTCTTTATCTTCTTTTAAATGCAAGCAGATTTTTGTGATTCAGCATTTAGAACCAACAGTCTTCAAATATCTTGGGTAGAAAATTAAATTACTATAAAATGAAAGGAAGAAAACAATTTGATCTTTTATGTCAAAAACACTGAATATATAAATATCTTCCTTCACTAAATTCTTTTGACAGACAAAACCAAGGAAGCTAAATCCCTAGCAGGCTGTTTCTTTGCCCCTTTCTGATTGGGTGTTCATTTCCTCACAGTTAAATTTTAATCAATGTTTCCAGTTTTCTGAGAAAGTTTTGATCGGTGCAGTTTTTCTAAATTGTATCATTCATTGAGCTTAGGTGAAACGAATGCCTCAAACACACCTAAAAAAGCTTTGCAAATTGCATTTCACAGTTTGAACAAGCGTATATAATTTTTTTCTCTATCTGGGAAATACTTGATGCACAGGAAATTGGCTACCTTAAGTAGTGCACAACTCCTAGGGCATGTTAAACAATGATATATTTTCTGACTTTCATCTGAAAACTAAATCATTATTTAATATCTAAAACAAAAACATACATCATAGTTATTAAATCACTGAAGATGATGACAGTCCTGCATATTACAATTTGCAGTCATGACTCTGTATATGATGATTACTATTTTTTTTTTAAATGAGACATCAGATATGCAAATGTTTTGCTAATTTGATGAAAACCAACCATGGAAGATAGCATTGCTGATCCATTAATTTACAGAGAATTAATTCTTTGCAACATTGGGGGCTAGAAATGGGAAGGTACTGCTTTGAGGAAGAGGTATACGGAAGTAAATACTATTTATTTGTTACTTATGAAAAATTAAATGAAGATTGACTCCAGTCATTCATATGTTTAGACGGCCGTTATTTTCTCTTAGCAATGTCGCTTTAGGATGGGTAGAACTCACAAATCTATGTGATCAGGGGCATAAATGCTGCTTTTAACATGTCTTGTTGTGTGAATACTGAATTGCATGCTCTACACATAGTGTTAAGGAGTTTAACATTTTAAGAAGGCTATTAACTAACCAAATTATAATTTATTTATCTCTTAATTATTTTCTGGCAAGTATGTGGGTTGTGCCAACTCCATTTTCTTATGTTATTAACACTAATAATCCATTAATCAGTTTGACATAACACACTTCCCAAGTAAGCAAGTCTGATGATGTTATTTATTTATTTATTTTCAGGGATAAATTAATGTAATTTTTCAAAAAGCACCTGTTACCACTTGTAAACAGTTAAAAATGTACCTTATGTAATATGCAACAGCATTAATTATACTAATGCACATATAAATTCTAAGGAATACAGTCAGGATAAATTAGAATGATTTTTATTTGTTTACTGGGTGAAACTCACTGGGCACAAGGGTTTAATTTCAAGAATGAATTTCTGTTTGAATGACTTGCTTAGTCAGGCATTATGCAAAGGAAAAGCAAGTTATTCAAACATAAAAAAAACTAGAACAGGCTAATATTTGTAGCTTATAGCATTAATTCTGTACAGTAATGTGCCAGACATCTTGCAAGGATGTTCAGATAAACAAAAGCTAGTCATTAAAGGAGGAGAACGTGTTAATTGTTGACAAGCATAGCAAATGTTCAACTTAAATTGCTCACTTATAGGTAGAAATAAAGGTGAAAGCCAAAGCTGCCTATGAGTACATAAATAGCACTATAAAAACATAAGCTATATTGGCTTCATTCAGTTTGCTATTGACCTAGCTGCATTGTGTTAGCCTATGGTTAAGAAAAAAAATACACTGCAAACACACATACATGCCAAACATCTTGCTTTTTTTTTTAATTTTCCTAGTATTAGATACAGTTGAGCAGACCGAATACACCATTCACAAAGTACAATATCTGTCAGAGATGTCCTGCCCTGTGATTACATAACTGATGATGGAATGGAATGCTCTCTACTAGTTCTTTGGACTGACTGCTATATGACATTTCTTAATGTGTGCATACTGCTGAACTGCTGTGATTTAGGCCCTGACATCTAGCCCCACTTCTCCTAGGTTTATGATGTTCTTCCTCATAAAGTCATACTTGTTTATGGGTACAAACTTTATTAAATAAATAAACTAAGTCTATATATTCTTTTTCACTAACAGTTTAGGGCCTAGTAAATATAGACCTTCTATTGTGTACAATAATATGCTCCTCTTCTGACTCTCTCTCTCCTTTCATTTGTAATGGTTAGTGCTATGATTACTAATTCTCAGAGGTTGAGAGGTGTGGATATACCCTAATATGTGGAGTGACTTGTAAGACAGTAGCTTTAAAAGCCATGTTAGTCAAAGCGTAAAGTGCCAGACTGAATTGTATGACAACCACTTCATATTTCCCTTATATGGTTATTTACCTGCATACTGTGATCCCTTGTGTTTACTGATTTCTCCAAACCATCTAGTACCCAGCTGAACCTGTATCTATTCATCTTACACATCCTTCTGCTTTGTTTCCTCTGGAATCATTCCACCTCAGCATATAGCTCCCTGGGCTGCCCAGTAGAAAGACAGAAGTATGCAGAAAAGAAAAATACCAAAGGACACTCCTTATAGTATTTTACTAATCACTTCCTCTGCTTCTGATATTGTCCTTCTCACCAGAAATCTCTCTGTGCTACCCATTACTGCGCTGCAATCCATGTCCCACATCTTCGTCATACCTTAACACGGACCATTGCAAGGAAGAGTAAATGGCTTGATGAGACACAGGCAGACGACTTCTACTATAAATTCACTGACAAGCTCTCCTGTGATTGGCTGGCATCAGCCAAGTGATGCTAAGTGATGCCTTCAAACATTTAATCTAAATTGCCTGTTAATAGTTGCATTAATGATTGCAAAGCCTTGTAACTGGCACACATTTGAAAAATATTCCTTAAAACCCAAGAGGTAAAACATTCAAACAGGAATACTTGGCTTTTATCT
Source organism: Protopterus annectens (assembly GCF_019279795.1). Taxonomy (NCBI): domain Eukaryota; kingdom Metazoa; phylum Chordata; order Ceratodontiformes; family Protopteridae; genus Protopterus; species Protopterus annectens. The sequence goes on from NC_056737.1 coordinate 581,674,437, forward strand.
GTTTTGGCTAGAAACATATTAAATGTTGTTCATGTACTTCATTATGTAAATGGCCAGTCATAATTGTCACATTTATATAAATATCTCAGTAATCAAACAACAAAGGGTGAATTGCTTGGCCTCATGTGAAAGCTGACAAATTAATTAATAAGAAATGCTTGTGAAAAATTGTATGTAGCTTGAATGGTCAGTGATGCACTGTAAAGTTCCTTTAAAACAATGCAAAAATTAGAACATACTATGTATTATGTGTTATAAAATTCTGTATAACCATATACAATGTTTGTAATAATAAAAGTAAAAGAAAAAAATAACTTATGAAAGACATGGTTTGAAAAAACATATTGTAGCCAGAATAGTAACTAAATGCTTCAGATTGTAGGACAGCAGGGGCATCACTCTCTATAACCTCTTATGTAGTTTGGGCCCATTTATTGCTTTATCTTATTCTCAGACACTATCCAGTAATGTAACTGCAGCTGTAATGCTAGGGCTGTTGCCCCTTTAACATTTTCTACTGATAGTCTTTTTGGCTACTAGTAGGATTATCCACTATAACTTGCCTACCATAAGAATATTATTTTTGTCTTGTCTTATCAACAGAAAGCAATGCACTGGTTCAAAGGACACTGTGACTATGGTTATCTTTCCATATCTGTCTTGAACTGAGCAAATGCAGTACACTGCCAAACAGTATGGAGGCAGTCACCTTCTTCTGCTGTATTGCACCTCCAACGTGAATGCTGTAGTATATAGAATGTTCTCTTGATCCGTGCTGGTAAATAAAAGCATTTGTCTATTCATTCACAAATGAATATTGTAAATGTCTGCACCTTGACTGCTTTCAGAGGAGCACCACAGACTTTCATCCATACCCTTTCATTAACATCTATTACTGTCAATGAGCTGTAGTCACCTCTAACACTTATCCATTGCTTTTTTGTCTTGTGACTTGGGCAGCTTGGCTGCCATACATGCATCCATCCCAAACCCCCCTTTTTCCTATTTGTACACATCAGGTGGAGTGCTACATCAACAGTGACCATCATCTAGAGCCAGTGTGTACCCCTCTCAATAACCTTCTCAAATCTTACAGAAGTCACCCATTGCACTAGTGTAATCATTTGCTCCTCAGGGGTTCATACTGTCTTATACTGTGCTCCAACATTGGTTATAAGGAGAGGAAGTACCAATAAGTGTTGAAGAACAGTTATTTACCTGCAATTCTTAGCATTCAGTTATCTCTCTATCTCTCTCCTGTTGTGATTTGTTCCTTGTGTTTTAGTGGAAACCCAAATGCTCTCCAGTTACTGGGAACCAAGGTTTGTCCTCTGTCCTCATAGTCTCTTCTTATAGACAAAATATCCTGCCTTCCCTGCTGCATCACCCTATATTAAATACCCTTCTGGCTTCCCTGCTCACCATATCTAATATTGGTGATGCAGTAGCTATGTTCATCATCCACAAATACCCTCATGCTTGTCCTTCTGTCTCAGCCAGGAGTTCCTGACTTTCATCATCGACTTCCAGACAACCTCAGATTATATGTCTCTTAAAAAGAGAGCTGAAATGCTGTTAAATATAATTCTATATCTGGAAAACCCAACCACCCTGTATACTTGGGCATCAGCACAGCTTTCTAGGCCACTCTTAATTTAGACTCCCTCCTAAAAAAATACAAAGTGCCTCATCCAGTCTTTAACCTGCTTAAACTGCACTATCACCTTCTTCTCTGACAGATGCTAGAAGGACTGTCCTAAATACAAAATATGGAGAGGAACATGTCACTGCAGTGCACTACCCTTTACTGTCTGATCTAACTCTAGATTTATTATCTTCCATCTTTTCAATTTTTTCTGGATCTTATTCTGGATCGCCTGTTAATCTCATCATAAGTCATCCCTGGTCAGATATCCATCCTCTTTAAATACCCTTGGGTATGTCTCCATTAACTGTCGATTTCCATCCCTGTTAGACAGACTACTCTTCATGTTGCCCTTATTTATTTTGTTCCCCCAAACACCCTTATTGCCTTTTGTTAACCAGGATAGTCTGACTGGGCACTCGGGCATATTTTTAGTGGAGGCCCAGAGAGAAAAAATTACAAATAAAAAAACATTTTTTAAAAAGTAGAAATAGGGTTTTAGAATCACACAGTGGGTAATACAATCAAGACAGAGGTTAATACAGCTTGATTTCTGTTGGAGTTTTATACAATAATATACAGGTTGCATTTACATATATAGCAATACACAAATATTTACATAGGAGTGATGAAAATCAGTATATATTTATAAACATTGATAGGATTTATTTACTTTTACAGGATAAGGTAGGAGAGTTGGACAGTTAGGGTTAGGTGATAGTCTAGAGATCTGAGAGAGAGTTAGATTGTGTCAATTTCAAAACTTTTGGCTGACATAATCTTCTGGTTTTCTCAGCATCATAATCATGCCCTCTGTATGTAAGGCTAGTTTATGCTCAAGGTCCATATGCATATTCCTGAATTCCTGATTCCCTGACTGCCACAGCCAGTGATTTCAGTTAAAAAGCAAACAGTATCAGGAAGAGAGGGCATCCCTATCTCATTTCCCTTTACGTATTCAACTGGCTGGACAATACCCTCATTATTTTGATTCTGGCTATATAGTTCTGTTATGGGGAGAACAAACAGACAAATGGGAAACACAGTGCCAAAATACAGTGAACTGTAAAACCAATAAAACACACCATGAAGGCACTGCTGAATCACCAGAGAAATAAATGAATTGTTCTGAGACTAAGTTTATTAAAACACTGAGTGTTTTACTGTGTTTTAATAAACTTCTCAGAACAATTCATTTAATTTTTTTCCCTGGTGATTTGGTAGTGCCTTCATGGTGTGTTTCATAATGTTACAGGGAGGCCAGAAGCTGGACATATCTTCAAGACACCACTTCATTCCTAGAGTTAAAAATAGAAAATGCCATTCAAGTCTGTGAAAGGCTTATTTGGCACCCAAAGATATAATTGCTTCCTCCTAACCATTATGCCGCCTATCGTGTATTACCATCAGCATTCATGTAATAGCAAAAGTTCTCTTTCCTACACATATCCACATTTGTCATCCATAATCAAAATTCTTCACTAGTAAACATAATCTGTCTACCACAATTGACATTACAATGTACAGCCTTGATTACAACCAGTATTGGGTGATAGGTATCTAATTAGATGAGGTAATTTCCCTCTTTTGGAATACTTACTATTACCTCTTCTTTTCAGGATGCAGGGATCCCCTTTTTGCACATCATCATATTGAACAATTATACCCAAAGTCTAATCAGTCTATCCTCTGGGTCCTTCCATATCTCAGTTGGAATACAATGTAGGCTCAGAGACTTCCCTTCCTGCTGTTTTTTTATGGCATCTTCACTTTTTGCTCAGTTATCTCTCTCAATAGCCCATCTACATTAGAATCCTTCAACTTAGGAATGTGTAAACTTTCTAGGAAATTCCTCACTTCCTGTTGGTTACCCCTTCTTCTTCTGCCCTCTTCTTTAAACATTTTTTCATAATACTTCCCTAAGAGTTCCAGTGAGGGAGTTTGCTCAGTCACCCAAGCTTGAGGTTTCCTATTATGCAATTTATAAATTGTCCTTTCTATCTTCTGCTATCTCAGTCTTCCAAATCATTGACACCATAGGAGTGCTTGCATAGTAAAGTTCACACATGGCAATCTACTGTGCTATGATCCTGTCTTCCTCGTGTATCTGAACCTCTGCCTTTTTACATCTAATCCACATTTTCTCCTTGGTCATCAACTTCCTAATTTTCAACTGTAAGTGTTGGACCTCATGCAGGCACCGTTCCTTCTCTGGCCTCTCAATCCCCCACACCTCTTAGTCTGTCATTGTGCTTCTACCTTAATGCCTGTTTTGAGCATATCCCAGGATTTCAGGGTTATCTCAACCAGTTCCTTCAACTTCTATAAAGTATCCCCTTTAGCCATCTTTTATAAGTTTCACCCTGCTGTAACACAACCTGCGAGATTAGGGCTGATACAAATAGTCAAAATTGAATGGCCAGAGTACAACATAGTGCCCACTACTACCTCCTTTACCTTTTTCTCGCTGTTCCCGCATCAAAAAACTTAGTCTGTGCCTGACAAACTCTAATATTTATTGCTGTAGAAGGTATATCCCCTTTCAAATGAATTTCACTTGTTCAGCCATATGTCTATTAATCTTGATTTCAAGAAGGTATTAATCACTCTCTCCCCCTAGAGACCTTGTTCCTACCATTTCTCCTGTCCTTCCAACACATTGAGCACCATGTCCCAGTCCCTTGCAAGAGTCAAGGTCCACTCATGAAAACAGAAAACCTTCAACAACCTGTCCCTTATTGCTGTACCACTTACCTTTGAATGATTATGTATATATTGAGACTACTGTAAACAGATAACCCTTATATCTACTTTCCAGCCTGCCAGACTGACATAAGAATTTTCTCCTTTCCTTTACATCACCAGAGGGAGATTCTTACTTGCCCACAACCAATCATCTTTTCCTTGCCCCCTCATATGAGGAGCAGGCTAGAACAGTGTACCCCTTTTGTTAAGCTTCTGGTATTCTTCCCTTGAAAGGTGCATTTCCAGAAGAAACACTAAATGTGTCTCCTACTTTCATAAAGCATTTCACAGAGCTGGTAAATCCCCTTACATTCTAAGAATGAATCTTAAGTTCCATCATTGCAAATCCTAAGAGAAACACCCTGCAATGCTCTTCCAACCCTTGAAGGAATACTATCCCATCCTTAATGAGACTCCATCCTTCATATAGTTCAGTTGATGTTGTCTTTCTACCAGCTCCTTCCCGCATAGTTCCTGTCTGCAACTGCAGAGTTTCTTTTCCCATAACCATGGTATATCTCCAAAAACTCATTCCACTTGAGCAACACCAGTTTGGGAAAAAATGCTGTCTTTATGAAAACCAATTTTTCCAAGGAGGAGAAGTAAATCCATTATTAAGTAAGTAGTAATTGACGCCACACCCCTCCCCCAGTGGATGCTATCAAATATAGCCATGAGAGAATTCTCCAGACTGCTCCCCCCCCCAGCCACTGTTTTCAAATATTGACCTATTACTTATTATAAGGACTGCGGTGGTGGTGCTGCGGTAGTGTTGTCACCTCACAGTTAGACGTTGCCTGTTTGATTCTCAGTTAGAGCGTCTTTTGTGTGGCGACATGCGTGAATGAGCTTTCCTTCGTTGAAGGTTGTGCATTAAGCCCATCAAGCCAGCACGTAAAACTCTACTGCCAATCATTAGCGGACCTGGGTTCCGCTGTGGCGACCCCTAACCGGGAAAAGCCGAAAGACACAAACAAACCTATTACTTATTATAGCATGGGTTGGTCTTCCCATGACTCTCTCTGAAACATAACCTTAAACACCAACAAAAAGTATGCCCCTTCGGTTTGTATCTTCCTCACTACCCCTGCCCATGCTTGACATCTAAGGGATTATTACCCATGTCAGACGAACAGCCAGCAGAAGTAACAGGAACCATATAGAGTCAAAATGTATTTTATGTAGTATCACAGTACATTGCATCAGTCGAATGAACATACTACAACTTTACCATTACACTGTTACTTATTGCCCCTTTCTTATTAAATAGTATCTTCCACAACTACTTCTGAATATTAAGCACAGTTTCAAACTTGATCTGCTCAATTAAGCTAACAGCAAATATTTCCCTGTTAAACTATTTAGCTTCACATCATATGCCCTACCTCTTATCAGACTGTATTTACATATGTATGTCCGCCCTGTGGCTGAGTGACATTAAAGGCATGCAGGTAGGTGCGAGTGTGAATGGGCATGCCTTCGTTGAAGGTTGGGCATTGGGCTGGCAACTCGGCACCATAAAATCCACTGCCAATCATGAGTGGACTGGAGTTCCGCTGTGGCGACACCTAACCGGGAAAATCCGAAAGACTTACATGTAAATATATTTACATTAAATGTATTAATAATCATAAAATTATTAATGAATTAATTATTTATTAATTACAGACTCCTCTTTTTTATACCCTTTTCATACATGGGAATTGGCAGTCAACAACACATACAAACATACAGTCTTTCAGTGCTCTAAAACCTGACCCTGATTTCCCATATATTGGCACTCATCACAATGAGGATTACAGTTCAGGGTAGAAATGAAAAGAATGTTCTATTATCACATATGCAATCTTCAGCTTGGTAGCTAAAATAAAACAGTAAATATCCCCCACAAAGTACATACTCACAATCATAGATATTTATATACATGTGTACCTCTCGACCTCTTAGTGCAAGAAATCTGGACAAAGTCATACATAATGGTGGGGACAAAGGCCCAAAAATAGGAACCATCTTTAAATATCGCTCTACCAAACTTAGAAGGTTGACAGAATGACAAGTTTTGCATTAGCAAGAGCTTTTCTGAAGGGTGTGAAGTTTGAAACTCAAATCTCTACCATTATTGTCTGATTCAATCCTGACTGATTAGTCACTTCAATAATTTGCCAGTAAACTGCAATTTTATGAGAAACAAACAGACCAAAAATATGAGTCAAAAATGTGGACATTCTGCAAAAATCTGGGCTGCTGAGCGGTATATATATATATATATATATATATATATATATATATATATATATATATATATATATATATATATATATATATATATACACACATATATATATATATAAATAAATATGTGTGTGTGTGTGTGTGTGCATGTACATATATATATATATATATATATATATATATATATATATATATATATATATATATATATATATATATGGTTTCCTATGAAACCATCGAATTTACACTACATCGAGAATGACTACATCGAGACTAGACCATCGAAAGTACATAACAGCGAAAACAGAAATCGTCGACATTTAAAACATCGACTACATGGAAAGTGCAGAACATACAGGAGAGAAGTTATAAATACAGTTATACTACACTACATAGCATACACACTAGCCCTGACCCAAACCCTAACCCTAAGGTCCGACACTATTGCACACTTCACCTACCTGCACCCTAACCCTAACTCACTTACCCACCCCTAGCCCAAGCTCCGACACTAACGCACACTTCACCTACCTGCACCCTAACCCTAACTCACTTACCCACCCCCAGCCCAAGCTCCGACACTAACGCACACTTCACCTACCTGCACCCTAACTCACTTACCCACCCCTAGCCCAAGCTCCGACACTAACGCACACTTCACCTACCTGCACCCTAACCCTAACTCACTTACCCACCCCTAGCCCAAGCTCTGACACTAACGCACACTTCACCTACCTGCACCCTAACCCTAACTCACTTACCCACCCCTAGCCCAAGCTCCGACACTAACGCACACTTCACCTACCTGCACCCTAACCCTAACTCACTTACCCACCCCTAGTCCAAGCTCTGACACTAACGCACACTTCACCTACCTGCACCCTAACCCTAACTCACTTACCCACCCCTAGCCCAAGCTCCGACACTAACGCACACTTCACCTACCTGCACCCTAACCCGAACTCACTTACCTGACCACTCCTACCTCCGTCACTGTTGCACACTTACCGGGTCGCGATCACACATTACCCTTGTCGGTCTTTCCGCCGTCAGCGAATCACCCTGTCGGTATACGTACCTGTCGGTTATCTGGCATCAGTGATTTCTGCGTCGGGGAATCGGCGGTTCGGTCTTTAGAAGGGGACCCATTAAACATACACAAGTGCTGTGACATTTCATTTTCGACGCTTTGGAAGTCGACGATTTCCATTTTCGATGATTTGCAATTTCAATATAGAAGTCCCGATCTTCTCATTTTCGATGTAGTGTAAATTCGATGGTTTCATAGGAAACCATATATATATATATATATATATATATATATATATATATATATATACATAATTATAATCATATACATACACACCCATATAAATATATACGTATATATATGCATATACAAACACACACAAACTAAAGCAGTACATTGCATGAACATTTAACTAAAACTGAAATAATAGGCTTGAGATAAAATGTTTTGAAATATGTTTTCTAATACTGTGCTATAAACCTATTCAGACATACCTTAAACAAATGGATGAATAACAGTAAATTCATCCAAGGTATGATCCCACAATCCCTTATGGAAACAGATCAAATATAGTGGGAAATGCAGGGGCTATGCTACTAATGATCCACCCAATCAAGTTTCTACTAATAACCTATGCGTCTGCCAAACTACATATCAAAAATGAAATCATCATAATCTATAAGTACAATTCTCAGTGTAGTTTTCTACTCTGCAAGACACAATATATATTGCAAAGCTACAATTGTATAAAGCACCATGCCTGCATGCAAATACAATTTGGTCAAAAACACTGAAAACAAGTGATCAGCCAAACACACTTTCTTAGAGATCACTATAGACATGATCGTCCTTGCCTGGAGATACAAATTTTGACCAAATTGTGTTCTGCAGTACAGGGAATAAAGAGTGTTATGTGACAAGAGGGCTGAAGGCTTGTTCCTGTCAAGGAAAAAGATACAATGTAAGTATATAAACAAATTTAAGGTAAAATAAATAAAAACTAAGAAATAAAATCTTAATGCACCTTAAATACTATTTTAAACATCTTTTAAAAATTTGTAAAGTAATGATAAAGCAGGTATTTATTTTGCAGACTGTGCAAAGCTAATCATTTGTACACTTTCAGCAAGCTTGCAAGACCCCGATATTTGAACACAGTTTCAAATATTTATGAGCTAGTAGGTTGATAAGTAATTTAACAGTCAATAAAGTTACTGTAATAAAAACAAACAGCAACACATACTGTGGAAAAGCCTAGTGTCATCACTATTCCTTCCAGGCTGTGCCACACCTGTGATTTGGAGATTCTCCATTGCTTTTTTTAAAGCTGTCTCGCTATGTTAAACTCCTTTAACATAGCGAGACAGTGTGTAAAAAAAGACTTATACTAATGGAAAAAGTCCGGGCGACCGGACCTTTTTCCATTAGTATAAGTCTGATTTACAACGTGCATGCTTACCAATCAGCGTACACGTTGTGGAATATTAATGCGGGGTTGTTGTATAATGTCAGTTAATTAACTCTCTCTTCAGATGTTGTTTTGTTTTACAAGAGTGAATGCAGACAGTGAGAGACATTACTATCAGCCTGACATTTAAGGACAACAGCAGTTACACCACTTAGGATATTTCATGATTTGTCTTTCCTGTTCTTTTAACTTTGTAATGACTTTGTAATGACTAATTTGCTATATCAGTTAGTACTATGTAGTCGTGATGGCGAGAAATGCTCTGTAATGGTCAATTACACTAATGGCTCCCTTGCCCTTTAACAATGCCAGCTCTGCCTAATCTGTTTTGTTGTTATCAAGGTGATAGTTACCTATGTCATACTCCTGTTATTATCATTATTATTGTTTATATTATTATCATGATGGCTTTTCACTCTAGCAGTCTCATGAATAGCACCCTGAGTTATAATTGCTTGACATCTTGCTGTATATATGTTTGACATAGGTTCATAGGTTAGGTAGATACTAGGCTATCTGCCCGAAGGCATTTATAAGCCTAGTTGGAATGCATTGGCTTTCGCCGCCCCCTTAGATTAGTTCCCTGTGCCTCTGTCCAGCAGAGCCATTGAAGTGATCCCTGGGGTAAACTTTCTGTTTCCCATCCACTTGTCAAGGTTTCTCTTGAAGGGGGTTAGCAAGGAGCTCTGCCTAAATGTAGATTGGAATTTTGTTCCAGAGCATGGGAAGTCTCTGAGACAGGAATCTATCCCTCCAGCATGTCCTATGTATTGTCGTGGTGAGGTTTAGATCCCTAGAGTGTGTGGCTCGAGGGCATATGGTTTTCTTTACGTGGAGCATGTCCATCAGTTCTGGTTTGGACATGGCCTTGTATGTCAGGCAGAGATCACCTCTGAGTAGGCGGTATGCAACTAAGTACAGCTGGAGTTTCTTCAGTCGAGCTGCATAGGGCATCTGTTTGAGGCCAGTGATCCTCTTGGTGAGGTACTTCTGTGGTCTTTCCAGCTGTTGCAGGTGTCTTGTAAGGTACATCCCAAATGGGGCGTTGTACTCAATGATGGGTCTGATGAGTGATGCATAGAAGGGCACAGTTACCTCTTTTGATCTGGATGCAGACCCTTTTGTGATTAGGTGGGCTACATAGAAGGGTTTTCTAACTACTTTTGCAATGTGATTATCAAAAGGAGAGGTTACTATCTACTTGAGTCCCCAGATCCCTTATTACGTCTTCCGTATTTATTCTGGTTTATTTTTTGCATCAAGATTGTCAGGAAACAAAACTGTAAAAAAGAAAGTCACCAGTTTCTAAAGCGTAGCAATATATTTCATATTATTATAAAAAAATTCATGTCACTGTGGCTTAAACATTCCAGCTAGAAATGCACAAAAAATTGCATCATACCTCATATGAATTGTGAAAGTTACATAGTTTTCTCTTGAAAAGTAACAACCATTTCAGAGTTTGGGAGATGATGCAATATGCATCCCAGTAATTATATCCAGTATTGTTCATTCAGATTATGAAAAATACCAGACACATTTTTTCCCTAAATCTCAGTTTGTTATTGTTTCTGGGCTGGTACTGCTGAATCAACTTTATAAATGGTACTGAAAAAGATTTTAACTACAGATGGTAGTTTCTCTGTGACTTGTGAAAATTATGGGTGTAGTAAGTATTTTAATATTTCCATCTCTGCTTGAGGTATGGAGTACTATCAGCTTAAATTGAAACTGTATTCATATAATAAAAAATATTTTGTTAATAGGACAGATTTTTAGAGATGAAGTTATGTACTTTAATTTTTGACATTCATTGATAGTATACCATGGTTGTATAGTCTGGCACCAAGAGGTCATTGAGGCTGAAGGAGCCTGTATGTTTTCCAGTTGATCTGAGAGCGGTGAGCCCTAAGTAAAACCTCAGACCTAAAAAACTGGAAACAGTCTTAAAAAACAGCTGCTAAGCCATGTTGTGTAGAGTTTGTTATTAAGCCTATCAGTAAAGTACAGTAAACAGGGTAAATAATGAAAATAATAAAATGCAAGTCTTAAAAATCCGTATTAGAAATTACGAGAAAACGCCAGTATTCTTATCTTCAAGATCTTTATTTCAGTTCAAGAAACGAGGGGCAAGTGAGTGCTGTGTCAGAATAACAAACTGGTGAAAATCCAGAGAATTTATAGCAGAGATCCATTCGTATTAAAATTAATTGTGATGTCAACAAACTCGTCATTAGTGATGTCAAAATGGGGGAGGTCTGTATTAAGTGTCAATCAAATTGTCTAAACCCCGCCTAACCAAATTTCTATAGGCAATGATACATTTCTTACATTGTTTAATGTCAGTCTTATTTATTATTAAATCGGACCAGTGCAAAACGTTTAAGCGAATAAAAGTCAGTATACAGACGTTTAACTCCATTGTGCATTGAAGGCTTTAATGCAATATTAGTTGAAAAAAAAAAATAAACCATGAAAAATGCTTGATTGGGGTGAGCATGGGCTTGGGAAGTGGTAAATAGGTACTCATTTCGTTTGTGTGAATGAACAGAAAAAAAGAGCCTAGTTTCCGAGGGAGAGCGAGAAGTAATTAGATGTGGGTAATTTCAGAGCTGCTGTGGTAGTAAGTGAAGTCATGAACGTTTATTAACACAGGTCAAATGCTTGAAATGTGTTTACCTGTAAGTTTTGTGCCTTCCCTGTCTTGGGGAAACAGTGCATTTAGCCAGTGATCTCACTGTGGACATGATGTTTTAAGAAGTTAAACAACACGTTTGGGGGAAGCCTTAATGGAGTGCTGCTCATTTTACCGAAGCTATTTTTTTAAGGGAGCTGTTTGGACAGCGTTTTGCAAGTAAAAGAAAGCTGTTTAAAACAGTGATTTGTGAGTCTGGCCACTTATAATGCTATTAAATATTGAGCCACGGACCCTACGGCTCTTCTTGCCAAGGACCCGTTCAGATTGATATGTTTTTAATTGGAAAAATGAGAAATCCTTTCCTTATCCGGAACTGAGCCAGTCCCTGATATGCTTCAAGCTGAGAAATAAGCTGGACAGTGAAGTGTAAAGTTACTACCACTTAAATACTGGGCTTATTCCCATGATTTTCACCACCAACATGAGAGGGGATGTGTGTTATGGATTAGCTATATTAAACCGATCTTTGTTTTTTTTTCTTTTAAAGATGAATTCATTTCAAGCCAAAATTGCCATAACTAACAGTCCACCGGTGAAACTCGTACATATCCTTGATGTGTATGAAGTTAACCTAATAATTTAAATGGAGCATAAAGGCTTGATGCTCGTATTTTAAGAAAAAGCTTGTGCTACTAATGAAGCCATTTAAAAAGAATTTATGTCTTACCATAACATTCCATCTGTGTTATAGATCTTTGTTCATTCATTACTGTTAGGACCTCGGTTCCGTCCTTTGAACCGATACTGCCGTTTCCAAGCTCGTGCCAGCCAAAAACTCTCAGCTAAGACCTACCCATAATGCCCCTCTCCTAGTTACTTCAGATCAAGTTTGCCCACTCTTAGATAATAGATGTAGTAAATAGAAAAAAATAGTAGGAGGCTCTGTCTGAGCAAATACCCTAACCAGGAGTTCCTAAAGTCCAGCAGGAGTCCAGGCAGTGGGAAGGAGGGCGGGAAGTAATGAATGAACAAAGATCTACAACACAGATGGAACGTTATCATAAGACATAACTTCTTTATCTGATGTTGTAAATCTCTGTTTATTCATTACCATTAGGACCGAGTCCCCAGCTATTTGAGTCCTGGGTGGCCCTAAGGAAGGATATTACTGAGCACCATAGAACCAAAAGATTCTCATCCTCTGGAGGCCAAATTCAGTTTGTAATGAGATATAAAGGTATGAGGTCTTTCCCAAGAGGCTGCTGTGCAGATATCATCCATAGAGGCTTTGGAATGAAATGCTATAGAAGTAGCCATAGATCTGGTAAAATGAGCCGTTATTCTGGAAGGTAAGGATAGCTTACTCTTTTGGTAGATAAAGGCAATGATGTTTCTAAGCCAGGAGGATAAGGTCACTTTGGAAACAGGCTTACCCAATCTGGGTCCTGCAAAGGCCACAAAAAATTGATCTGTTTTCCTGAAAGATTTAGTCCTGTCCAAATAATAACGAAGCTGCTGATGCACATCAAGGGTGTGCAAAAGGTACTCCCCTCTGTTAGAATGTTGAGGGAAGAAAAATGGCAGGTCAATAGATTGGTTAATGGAAAAGCCAGAAATGACCTTGGGCAAGAAAGAAGGGTCAGTACGAAGGGACACCCTACCTGTGCAGAAGATCAAGTAAGGACTCTTGACACTAAAAGCTTGCAGCTCGGATACTCTTCCCACTGAGGTAAGTGCTACTAGTAGTAAGGTTTTCCATGACAAAAATTGCAAATCACATGAATCAAAAGGCTCGAAAGGAGAACCTGTGAGAGACTGAAGTACCCAAGTCAAGTCCCAGGGTTCTAAGGGAGGCTTGACCAGAGGTTTAACATGTAATACTCCTTTCAAAAAGGTCTTGCATAGGTGGTGTGACAGAAGTGAAGAATTATCAAGATCATTATGAAAATTCGCGATAGCTGCTAAATGTACAGTGATCGTCGAAGCTGAGGCTCCTGCATGCAAAACAATAGTCGGGTATTGTAGGATCTTTTGAATAGGCATAGAAAAAGGGTCTAAGTTCTGATCTTTGGCCCAAATAGAGAACCTAGTCCATTTATTAGAATAAACTTTCTTAGTGGAAGGTTTGTGTGAAGCCAGAAGAATTTCACAAACAGGAGATGGGATGTCAGGCAGCCTGGCAATCACTGGAAGTGAAGGAACCAAACTGTGAGCTTGAGACTGTGCAGTTTGGATGAATCAGTCCGTGAGCATGAGATAACAGACCTTGGGAATGATCCAGGATCCACAGACTGTGAATCAGATGAAGCCCTAGGGAAGACCCAGTGGCCAGTCGTGTGTTAGAGCTTCCCTCTGTGGTTCTCCCTGAGGGGGGGGGGTCAGGGAAAAGTAGCTTCTGCATTTGTAGTTTAGGGGTGGAAGCAAACAGGTTGCAGCAAGGCTTGCCCCAGCTTTGGAAGATCCAATCCGCTATTACAGGGTTGAGGGACCACTCGTGAGGCATCAGGATGTTCCTACTCAGATTGTCTGCAATAAGGTTGGAACTCCCGGGAATGTGTGTTGTTGTAAGGAAGCAGTTGGAAGCTATCGCCCAGTGCCAAATCCTCATGACTTCCCAACACAGAGGGTAAGACCTGGTTCCACCTTGCTTGTTGATATACCAGACGACTGATATGTTGTCTGACTGAATTGCAGTGGTCCCAGAGGGTAGGGATGCATGGAAACCTTGCAATGCTAGGAGAACTGCCCTCAGTTCCAGGACATTTATGTGTAAATTGGCCTCCATGGGGGACCAGGTGCCTTGGACAGTCTTACCCTGGAAATGCCCCCCCCTCACCCTAACACGGAAGCGTCTGTGGTCACCGTGGCCATGGGCTGGGGAAGACAGAATGGTCAACATCAAAGATTTGTTTGTGAGTTCATCTACCATAACATTTCTTCCTTGCAATGGTTTGAAAGATGTAACATGTGGTCGAGTGGTAAATTAGCAATGACCATTGTGCGGAAAGGAGCCACTGTAGGATTCTCATGTGCAGTCTCGCCAGTGGTACCAATGTAATGGCAGCTGCCATGGAGCCTAAGAGTTGCAGTACAAGATGTCCTGGTACATAAGTCTGAAAAGAAGGTCTTGGATTTGGTGTGTTATGTTCGAAAACCTGTAAGGGGAGAGAGAAGCTTGACAGGATGTTGTGTCGAAGACCACTCCTATAAATTCCAGTGTCTTCGTTTGAGACATTGAGATTTGTCCTTGTTGATTGTAATCCCCAAGCAGACAGTGAGACCTTGAGTGTAAGAAGATTCCTGGTTGGAGCAGTAAGGAGCCAATCGTCTAGATAGGGAAACACCTGAAATCCTTGTAGTTGAAGATGAGCTACCACAGCTGCCTTACATTTGGTGAACACTCAAGGGACTGTTGAGAGACCAAATGGCAGTGCCCTGAACTGGTAGTGATTGGCTCCCAGCCAGGAGCAGAGAAACCTCCGGGAGCAGTGATCCACTTTATGTGGTAGTACGTGTCCTGGAAGGTCTGTAGAACACATTCAGTTATCCCTCCCTAAGAAGGGAAGAATGGACTGCAACGTGACCATCTGGAAATTTTGATGTTTGATAAATTTGTTCAATAGGCTTGGTCTCTAGTCCAGTGTCTTTTTTGGCACTAAAAAGATACTTGAATAAAACCTGGATCCTGTCTTTTCTGGTGGTACTGGTTGGATGACTCTTTTCCTTAGCAGCCTTTCTATTTCTAAGGCTGCTAATTCCCTCTGATTGGGTGGTACATCTGGGATGGGAGTAAAATTGAATGGTATTTGGTAGCCTCTGGATATTATTCTCTGCACTCAAACATCGGTAGTAATAAGATGCCAGGCTGGTAGATGCAGAGAAGAATGACCCCCGACTGCTTCCAGAGGAAAGCAATTGGGCTGCTGCTCAGGAGCGCTGGTAGTGTCTGCCGGAGAAAGAATCTCTAGCCCCCTGGTTACACAGACCCCCTCTATCCCGAAAGGGATTTCCTCCATATGAGTTGCCCCCTCTGCCCTGGGGGGATTGTTCACTACGAGGGTCACGAAAAAGTCCTTGGGATTTCTTGAACCACATTTTTCCTCCCTTCTGGTTCCTGGAGTAGGACCACTGGGGGTTGGAAAGGTGTATGCCCACAGCAGACAAGGTCTTTCCATCTTTCTCACTACGTGCAGGTGTGTCTCGTACTTTGGGTCCAAAAACTGCAGATTCATCGACAGGTGCATTGCCGAATGAAGATTTAAAGGGGTCTGCGAAGTCACACAACCGCATCCAAGCATTACGTCTCATGACAACGCCTGATGCAGCAGCTCGAGCTGCCCCCTTGGTGGAGTGAGATATCAAACGCATCGAGGAGTTCAAGATGAATTCAAGGGTAGCTAGCTGCAAGGCGACAGTATCACACACCTCATCAGGCAGTACCCCACCAAAGACGGAGATATTTTGGAAATTGGGTCTCTTTGGATGCAAAGAATGTGTGCCAGATAGAACAGTGACCGAATGACAAATGTCGCTGAAGCATAGGTCCGTTTCCCTAGTTTGTCCATGGTCCGGGACTCTCTATTTGGAGGATGGATGGTGGAACTATCTTCTGCCAGTTCCCTCTTGGTGGCCGCCGCCACGACCATAGAATCAACTGTCAACTGCTAGGACCAGTGAGGCTGGTCTTCAGGTGTAGATAAAATTTTTTGTCTGGCCTCTGAGGGACAGGTTCTACATTGTCCAGGGCCTTCCAGGTACACTGCACAATGATTTTAACAAGGCCATCTGCCGGTGGAGTCACCCAGGAAGTAGATGGCTGGGCACAGAAGGCCTGCAGGAACACTGATTCCTCAGAAGAAGGGTTACAGGGCTTCCAGTCTCCCTGCTGCTTGAGGATTTCGAGAATGGCTCCAAATGAGATGTCATCTGGGGAAGACTGTGGGGACCCTTCCCCCTCATCGTAATTAGTGTCTTCGGTGATAGATTCCTCCGGTGAATCAAGGTGCTTCCTCTTGCACCATTTCTTCCGGGATGGCTCCCCAGTGGGATCTTCTGAGGAGGACTCTGGAGAAGGGGATCCTTTCAAAGAGGGTTTTTGTGACTCCCATGCCTGGGGTCCCGAAATAGGTGCTTGCTAGGGGTGGGTTTTGATACTGATGTCATTGGTGCTGACTGCGATTCCACTACCTGTACAGCAGGCCCACCCGAGGAGTCCGGAACCGGGAGGGACAACCTCGGAACCGGGGTCACACCTCACCGTGAGGAGCCCATCTCCAGGTGAGGAGCTCAGAGAGAACTGGAAGCCAGAGCCATGGACATAGACGGCACCAGCGAGAAAATAGGTGCAAGGCTAGGTACCAAGGTACGGATGGTTCAAGCACTGCTTCTGGAGAGCATCAGTTCCACCGGAGCCAATGCAGCAAGGGTGGATGGTGCTGACAGGGAAAACACCGCTGTCAGAACCGAGACAGTATGCTCCAGAGTGGAAGTATCTTGTCCTGGGCAGGTATTCGAGTTCTGGAGCCGATGGAGCTGAGGAAACTGTCAGCACTGTGGCTGGGGATGGTGCCGAAGCAGGTACAGTTATCGGAGCCGATGTTGGATCCAAGGATGGCACTGAAGTCAGTGGTACCGAAATTGGAACCAAAATAGAAGTGAATATCATGGACAGCACCAAGGGAGAAGACACAGAGCCTGGTGCTGAAGAGGTCTGCATTGAGGGCACTGGCGAAGCATGGAACTGACTTGGTTCCATAACTGACAGAGATGCTGGGCCGAGTGACTCCGTTTGTCCTTATGTTTTTTTTGTTTTTGGAGGGGGTGAGACCTCCAACCCAAAAAGAGCCTCTAAAAAAGGTGTCTTGAGTAATCTGTTTTTCCTTATGGTTTTTGGTCTTTGAAGGGGGTGAGACCTCTGACCCAGATAGAGCCTCTGAAAAAGGTGTCTTGAGTAATCCATTTTTCCTTATGTTATTTGATCTTTGGAGGGGGTGAGACCTCCGACCCCAATAGAGCCTCTGAAAAAGGTGTCTTTTTAAGATAAGTTTATTTTTACGTTTTGCTAGTGTACAATTACTAAAACTAGCACAAATGTCATAGTCAGCTTTAATATGATCCATGCCCAAACAGTAGACACAACAAACATGTGTATCTGAGTTAGGCATCTTACATCCACACTTGTCAAACTGTTTAAATCCCAACTTAGCTTTGTCTGACATAGTAAGGCAACAAGGCTATCCTATAGAAAAATAAAGCGAGAAAATACCAATGATGTTATTTAAAAAAATTACCATTAGTAAAAAGGAAAGGCCTGTCAAAGACAGGAGAGAGGGACAGTACCAATAAAGGTAAAAAATTAAATTACCAAGGAAAAGGTTAGGAAATAGGCTTAGGTTATAGGCGACAGAGAAAAAAGGCTAACTTGACTAAAAATTAAATAATTTTGAAGAGAAACCGTCTTAAAATTAACAATGTTCTACTTAGCTTTGAGAGAGATGGATAGCACGTCTGACTAGGAATGCGGCAAACAAGATCTAAAGTAACTAGGAGATGGGCATTATGGGTAGGTCTTAGCTGAGAGTTTTTGGCTGGGACGAGCTTGAAAACGGCCGTATTCATTCTGAGGACGGAACCGAGGTCCTAATGGTAATGAATAAACAAAGATTTACAACATCACACATCCAAAAGTTTGCAGTGATTAGGGAGTATGGATAGTCTATCCCTGGGATTCTAATGAAGCTTGAGCCACGGGCCAAATGGCACCAAAGAGCCATTCAATTTGTAAAATTTAATCAAACAAATGGAAGAACCTTATCCTTACCTCGGAATTGTGTTAGTGGCTGATAGGTTTAAACAATAAATAAGTAAATAAGCTAATGAAGTGAGATGAACTGAAAGGTTAACAGTAGAATAAAATAATGTAATGGGTTAATTCCCGCAATGTTAGCCAAACGAGGAAGGGGGGAGGGAGTGTAGAGTTGCCACCTTTTCAAATGCCCAAAGTGGGACATTTTTTATAGAAATGTGAAATTTTGCAGGACAAAACATACCCATGGCCAGTGCAAAGGACAGAAATTCACTTTTTGCCAAACTAAAAGCTTATTTTGTAGCATTTGAGCTGCTTATGCTATTTCACATAATATTTATGTGTTCCAGATACAAAATAACTGTTTTATGCAACTATTAAAGAAAACTTAAGAAATATACTTTGTCTTAAAATCTCCGGACATTTGCCATTTTTTTAGTTTTTTTCACAGGGCACAACTGCCCAAAGTGGGACTGTCCTTCGCAAAGAGGGACAGGTGGTAACCCTAGGAGTGTGTCCATAATAAAGATTAGCTGTCTTCAGTTGATCTTTGTTTTTTTAAAAATAAAATCTTTTCACGCCAAATTGCCTTAACTAATAGTCTCTCTGGGTAACATATTTTTATATATAGTATGATCACAGCTTGTTTTGTATTACTTTAAAAACCCATTTTCTTTTTAAAATGAGAGTGTTGAGCATATCCGATGTATCAGAAGCTTAATTTCCTGCCCGGGCTTGTGTCCGTGGCTACTGATTAGTAGCGCGAGCGCTCTATAACATTTCCAGATAAATAAACGGGTAACAAAAAAGAAAGAAGAGAAACGTTCAGAGTAATCAGTATATCCTCTTTGCATGCAAGGGGACATACCAGAAGTTTAGACTTGTACTTCATTTGATGGGCTATCTTTAGCGTATTTTGCATTGGCATTTTAAATAGCCATGTTCCACCAATAGTCGATTTATGCCTTGTATCAATGAGCAGCATTTTAATTGCCCAAAATGAAAACTGTAAGTCTATTAGCATTCCAAGAACCTAGCCCCTATGGTAAAAAATTGTTTTTGACGTGTATTCCATGATCCTAGCCCCCCATGACAGAACTGTGTTTCCATAGAGTTAGTAGATAGTAAAAAGCTACCAGGGCCAGCAAATTGAAGAGGCGGCAGCATGATTCCCTTCTATATGGTATAGGGGTGAAGTGGGTGGAGCAGAATAAGGAAGAAAACATTGACATAAAAAAAAACATTTATTTTACGAGTGCCATTGTGATGTGTGCATTCCATTCATTAGTGACCTTTTTTTCCTGAGCAGATTGAGCTATAATTCTATCAAAACACGTGCTACTTGCTGAGGAACCCCCTAGGTTACCAGGTGGACCTTTAATGTTAAATAAATCAAAGATAAAAATGAATAAGTTGAATTTAGAAGGAAGTTAGTATGGATATGCTGGGGAAGAGGGGGGGTCAGTGGTTTCACTAAACAAGTAGAACGAGATTGTTGATTGTGATGGGACCAGAGGTCATGTTGCCTCTAAGAAAATAGTGAGGGCTGGGGTGATATACGGTTAATTTTCTAAAAGTGTTGATAGGATAGCCTAATGGAAGCCATAATCTGCTACATTAGTCAATATAAAAAACTTAAGAATATGAAATATGGGGGATTGAGGTGCCAGGATTAGGTGCTCCTGATACAGTGCTTTCACTTGACCTTCGTCAGACTTACCACTAAGAGGAAGAAGAGGTAACAAAAAAAGGGGTGGGGGGACTATGGAACCAGAGTTTGAGGTAAGAATGAGGAGTGCAGGGTGGATGAACCAGTAAGAACTGATGTTATGAAAAAATAAATAAACAAAAAAAAACAAATTCCATTGCAAGATATATTACAGATCTGAAAAAGGCAAAAAAAAGCAAAAACATTAAATCGTAATTAAGCAAACGTAATAATTATGAACATAGGGATTTCTCCTGCAACAACCTAAGCTTTGGGTTATATCCTGCTAAGGATATTATGTCCAGCTAGCTTCAGTGCTTCAGAGCACCGTCCTCATGCTAAAACTATTGGTCAGCTCAAACTGAATAAAAGTCAGGTTTGGCTGCCAAGCTATTCAAAGCTTTCCTGCTTTTGAACATAGCACCCTTCTACAGGCTTTTGAGGATCAATGGCCTGCTAACGTTGATCCATTGTTGAGCAGATAATTCCTGTTAGAGAAAAGACCTACCACTTTACTTTATATCACAGAAAGCTTAACTTTTTTTTTTAAACAATTAACTAGGCTGGTTATTTGTTTCAACTGCAGGTGGCCAAAGCTAGTTCCTCAGACCACGTGTCTTTTTTTTTTTTTTTTTTTTCAGATCCGTCTGGTGTGGCCCCTACAGCTGCCATGGGCTGAGAGTTAGACATGCCCTATGTAACCTTAGGAGCACTAGGGCGAGCCCCTCAGCCCCTCTTTTTGGTCTTGGGAGAAGGGGCAGTTAAAGTGTCTCTACTTAGCCAGAATGTGTTCATCCCTCGGGAGGTTGTTACTGGAAATTGTGGTTCTGTTTCTTAAGAAATTCCTTTCTAAAGTGAAGGGGAAACTCGTGTGTCATCTGCTTCAGTTACTGTGGACAGGAGTAATTTGTTAGGCTTATCTCAGGGTCTAGCGCAGGTTCTTGACCCTTCTTTTAAATCTGTATCTGGGAAAATAAATGGGGATTCCTTTTTCCCTGAAGCGATTGAACAGATTGAACCAGTGGAAGTATGTGAAGGATTCTCTTTCTCTGGGACTATTTCCAAGATTAATCTTTTTTTTGTGTGTATGTGGGAAAACAATAAGATTTCGCTATCCCTTAAAAAATATTATGGTTTGTCACAACTGTAATTTACATAACCCTTATCTATTCCTTCAGTTCTGTTTGCCATGAAGGTTATTTTTTGTTACAGCCTACAATTTCCCTGACAGACAGACTGCTACCCTTGAAAAATCAGACATATTATATCACGTTCCTCAGTCTTTCAAAATTGTATGCACTAATCCCAGGCATAACCCAGTAACTGTTGCTTTAGGGAATCCGGCTGTTGCTAAACAATGTGTTAATATTAACTCCTCACCTTCTCTCAGGGATAAGAAGGCTTTTCGTAAGTTTACTTATTCATATTTTATTTTTTAGAATTATCACTTGTCAGGCTCATATGTTGAAGATTATTCTGGCTAGCTGAGAGAGTATGACATTTTGATATCCGTTTTTTTTCGGTTATTACAACTCTGCTTTGTTTAACTTTGTTCTGTTTTTGTTACCCAAGTCACTGTTCATTGCTTGAAGTTTACCTATGACTGTACGGATGCCACTTCAGGGTCTGCTGCTGCTGGAACTGTTCTGAGGATGTTTGCTTGGCTGTCTTCTCAGAACCTCCCAGAGGATGTCAAGAGTAACATTTTGAATTCTCCTTTGGATAGAGATCTACTTTTTGGATCTTCTGCTGCAGAAATCATCTAAAATGTGATGACAGAAGAAAACCAATTTAACGAATCTCTTAGATTTTCAGCCATCCTTCTTTAAGTTTTCCAAAGGAAGCTTTGTTTCATTGTCTAACTTCAGCAAGTAAACAAACATTCCAGCAAGGTGCTGTTAGGCAAACATTTAAAATGCAGGTGCAGACAGGTTCCAAATACAAAACAGCAACCACCAAGTCCAAGAGACAGTCCACTAAGTCAGAATGACTACATAAGAGCTGTACTATGCCTCATTAAGTTACAGAGCACAATATGAACAGAGATAGCTTGTCCTGTAAATATTTTCTGGGTACAGGATGGCTTTAACATGTCCCATTAAGTTAAGGATCAGTGTTATGTGACATTTAACTTGCAGTTGTTCTTCTTTCGGCTTTTCCCAGTTAGGGGTCACCACAGTGGAAATCCGGTCCGCTAATGATTGGCAGTAGAACTTGCAGTAATGTACTGGAAAACAGAAATTGCTAACATACAGGCAGAAGTAACAGATTTAAAATCTTACAAATTTCAGTGCAGTCATTAAGAACATGCATATATCACTGCAATTGTTGTTTATTCAAGCACATTTCATCCAATTTAGCCAGCTGATGTGACCTGGTACTTCACCTGTGTATAGAGTATATATTTGCAGCTCACTTTGTGAACACCATTTTGCATTTCTTTCTGAGGAAGCTGCCATCATGATTCAAAACACACCACACATTTCCAGAATATGAATTATTGAACAATTAAAAGAAACCTGATAGAAAAAGGAACTAACCCAAAGCTCTTGGTTTAACAAGGTAATGCATATTATTGTTTTTGCTTTTCATTCACTTCAAAGTAAAAAGTTTTCTTAACAGTCTATTATTAATAAATAAGGATTTGAAAAATAGCTTTTTCTTCCATCTGTCATTCTCCATTGCTGTGTACTATTCTTTCTGCCTGCACCCTCTACAGTTCCCAACATGTCATGTCATCCAGACTGCTGCACTATTTTATTTTATTTTTATTTTTATTTTACATTTGTTGACCGGGCTAGTCTAGCTGGATATATGCCCATTTTCAGTAGAGGCCCGGGGAGAAAAGCTCCAAAACAGTATTAATTTAATTGAATAAAGATACAAAGCATCTACTTTAAGAAAAACACTATAAGACCAAATAATGTCAAAAAGTACTTTACCATAGATTTAATTTTAATTTAGTAGATGAGAGGGAGAAAAATGGAAAGAGACATAACAAATAATATAAAAAGTGAGAAAGAATAAAAAAAATTAAAATAAAATAATATTAGATACGGTGCAAAGAGGGGCGGCCACAGTGGTGCAGTGGTTAGCATTGCCACCTCACAGCAAGAGGTTCTCCAGTTCGATCCTCGGCTGGGGTGCCTTCTGTGCGGAGTCTGCATGTCCTCCCTGTGGTCGTGTGGGTTTCCTCCGGGTGCTCCGGTTTCCTCCCACATCCCAAAGACATGCTGCAGGTGGATTGGACACTCTCAATTGGCCCTAGGTATGCGTGTGAGTGTGCCTTCTGTGGAAGGTTGGGTGCCGGGCTGGCAACTCGACACCGTAAAACTCCACTGCCATTCAATGTGCGGACAGGTGATCCGCTGTGGCGACCCCTAACCGGGAAAAAGCCGAAAGAAGAAGAAGAAGATACGGTGCAAAGAGATTAAGAGCATTAGATGCAACTATGGAAGAGCAGGTATAGCAGATTTAGAGTAGTGGGTTAGACATAAAAAGCAAAAAGAAAAGTAGAGCTGAATATCAAACAATTTATAGACATAGATGCTCACAGTGCGTGGCATATTACAAAACTCTGACAAGGCAAGTTATTATTAAGAAGTAGTTTGATAGAGTACAGGAAATACTGAGTTAACACAAGAACAAATGTAGAGGAACGTAAACAAATAGTGAGGGAAATAAGAAATGGATATCAGTGTTACACTGAAATGGTAAATGTATACCGAGAATGCCAACATTTGCCATCATTTTCTTGTTTAGTTAATTCATTTATTCATTTACTTTACTACAATTAAAGAAGGTGACTAAGCCATTAAGATAATTTTCAGTATCTCTTAACTGATTTAACATCATAGATGACACTCTTCAGCAGCACAATTACTGGAGTCCAGGGTGGATTCCATCTAACAGTGCTGTAATTATTCTAATATTTCTAGAATGCTGTGGTATAGCTAAGATGCTAGACTCATTTAGGGCTTGATTAATAAATGTTGCAAGAGTTTTCATCTTGCATGTGTAAACATTTTAGTAACTGAATACTTGAATCTGCAAACAGTGAATGCCTCCATACTGAAACAGAATGTGACAGTGCCACACACACACACACACACACACACACACACACACACACACACACACACACACACACTCACACACGTATACATATATATTTTTCTACCATTAGTATGTCACATATCTAAAAGACCCTTAAATCCAAAAATTGGATCACCTCCCTTCTCAGACCACACATGTATATTACTCCTGGTCTCAATCTCTGTACAAGCAGATTGTTAAACGTCTACTTTCTTAGCATCTTCCTTTTTATTATTTTGGCTAACTCTATACATTTGAGATATACAAGAACTGCAGAAGCAGAGACAATTCAAATGATTTACAGAATTATACCCCATAAGGTACATGGCATTCTTTGCAAATCTGGAAAAGGTTAATAGCACAAACTGGTTACTGATGGCACAGGCAAAGGAGCTGGACCTACACCCTGCAGTCACTCTCCTCTTTTGTCTATAGATCAAACTCAGACTCTTATAAATGCTTAGATTTCTGCCAGTGCTTCAGAAAGCATGACTTTTTTCCCAATCCTTTGGCAGGCGTCTGGATTAATTCCAGTTTGCATCACTTTCCTTTGGTTTCTCCATACAAGTGTTGCAGGTACAGCATATTAAGGAGCTCATCTAAGTCTCCCTTTCTACAGTCTCAGACTTCAGGTCATTATGAGTAATCCTCAAGTGCTCCCAGGACAGCCAAGAAGTATACACTATCCAGCTTATTCACGGTCTCACCCAAGGTCTCTCTACACTTGCTTGCACATGGACAACCTACAGTGATAACCAAGTACGGTGACCATCTCTATAGGATGGCTCCTCTGAAACCAAAGGAGCAGCAACTGCTCAGAGGTTCTTCTACATTATTAGCTTCCTCACCCTGTTCTAAAGTCAACCACCTGCTGGAGTAATCTTATCTGTACCAGGTGCACCTACAATTTACCTCTTTTGGTAGCTTTTCTTCTCATGACTATAGCAGAAAGTGGGAGATTTAGATTTGCTAATAATTTAAGAGGTTTATCAGATAACCAAGTTCCTGTTTTACTACCACAAAACAGATCAGTGCAGTCCACTTTTTATTGCTATATCTGCTTACCATTATTCATGAAAATGCACCAAGGTGCCTAAACTCTTTAAGTAGTGCATGCCAGCCAATAGATACATATAAGCCTCATACTTGACCCCTTCCTTAACGTATTCCTCTGTACTGAAAATATTATCTCAAAGACTCTGTCAACTGAAACTTCTCTTCTGTATCTCCTGCTTGCTATCTTTCAAAGCCAGCTAGCCATTGCTAAAAACATTCTTATATGAAAACTAGAGTATTGTCTTCCCTTGCTTAGCTCGCACTCAGAAAAAGAAGTCACGGGGGGGCGTGGCCAAGGATGAACACAGGATAGCAGCAGATTTCTTCAGCTCCACCAATTTCATTACACTGACAGGAATTAATTACTTAAAAAATTAATTTTTGAAGTAATTTTCTTTCTAAATATGTTTGTTTTATATAGTTCTTGAACTATATCTAAAAAAGAAAGGAAATCTTAACAATATTCCTGTCAGAAATCACTTTGGAAATTTTCCTGTCAGTTTATCAGTCTGAAATGAGTTCCAGTAAGACAAATTCTCAAGACTCCAGCATCAAGAAAGAACTTCAGTCTCTGATAATTATAATCCAGCAACTTACTGCTAAGATGGATAAAATGGATACTAAAATAGACACCTTCATAGACAAAACTACAAAACAAATAGACTTGTTACATATAGACCTGCAACAACAGAAGATCCAGATGACAGGCATAGAAGAAGCTGTGAATGACATGGAAAATAGAATCCAAGAAGAGGAAATCAACATTGAGTTTCTGCTGAAACAAAATACACATTTACAAACAAAGCTGGATGACTTGGAAAATAGATCTAGCGCAATAACATTAGGATTTTTGGACTGCCAGAAAATATTGAAGGTAACAATATTACTTCTTTTTTAACAACATGGCTCCCTAAAACTTTAGACTTACCAGAAGCATTCTCTTTTGGTATCGAAAGAGCACATAGATCTATAGCTAATACTAACTCTAACAAAAACTATCCTAGATCAGTTATAGTTAGATTTCTATCATATAAAGAGATGGTTCTTAAATCTGCTTGGGCTAAAGCTCCTGTTAAGATTAATGAGACAACTGTGCATTTTGACAATGACTATTCTTCCTTGGTAATAGCTAAAAGAAAAGTTTTTCTGCCACTAATAAGGGAGCTTAAAAAGCACAGTTTAAAACATACCTTCTGTTTCCTGCCAAGCTAAAAATCTTCCTTCCTGATGGTCCGAAAATTTTTGATGACTTAGACTCTGCTTTACTGTTTATCAAAAAAAATAAGATTTTGGATAAAATAGAGGAAATGGAATGGGCTAGTCCTTCATTAAAGAGACTGGCAACTGAAACTTCGTGGAAGACTTCAGAGAAGAAGAAGAGACTAAAAAACAAATGATTTGTTCTATGTTTTTTTCTTTTTTTTCTCTCATCATTTTACTTCATTATTAATCTTTTTAAATATAGTTCCTGCATTTCCAGAAAGCCACAAATATTCTGAAAAAGATTTAATCAAAGTTATTCTCTGTGTGCAAATAAATGTTTTGTTTCATAACCAGTCAAAATATCTGAGGAACTAATAACAAGCTAGTATTAAATTTGTTTCTCTTTCTGAAAAAGAGAAGTAAGGTCAGTAATTTGATACATTTTTTTTTCTCTTTTTTTTCTCCTTTTCTTCTTTTCTTTGTTTAAACAATGACATTCTATTTAGATTATGTAGTGGGTAAAGGGTGGGGGAGGGCAGGGAGAGAAGAGTAATGAAAATATGATTAATAGAATAATAACATATTTATTCCTTGTAAAAAGTTTATATGTTCTTCAAATGCTATTCCTAATTATACTTTCTTGATTATACTGCTTATGCTTGTTTGTAAATAATCTGTCATGCTTTAACTAATGAGTTTGAGTAAATGCTCATATACAAGCAATTCAAGGTTTTTTTTGGAAGCTGTTAATTGCATTTACATGACAGAAAATAGATGCATCTTAATATATGTAATGTCTGAATCATATTAGCCAACGTTTTTGATTTAAATGAATGTTAGAACTTATTTTTCTCTCCTCTTGATTTCTAACATCAAGATTATTTGAATGCTATTTGAATACAAGTGTTTTATATTACATAGATGTATATAGTAGTATGAACAGTTTTAAAAAAAAAGGTTTATTTTAGTTTATATGATGCTGTTTTACCAAATGTGTAGTCTTGTCTTGCTAGATAATTGAATTGAAAACTGTTAACCTCAGTTAAATATAACTAGTATTAAATTGATAAGGTGGTAGCTGAGGTACTGCTGCTTAGGGTAGGGGGTTAACTTGAGTGGTAAATACTACTCTAAGTTGGAGTTTATAACTCCAGGCTGGATGCTAGGTTTAATCCTTACATTATTTTCACTTGTTCATTGTTATTTGTATATAGTTTTGACATCCACAATATATTTTGTACATTCGTTGTCACTACAAACAAAATTGAATCCTATACAAAATCCCATAAGAGATTCAATAAATACAGCTATATTTAAGGGTACACCTAAAGGAGGAGATGTAACATTACTTATCTTGTTATTTGTTATTTTGATCATAAGATTCTTAAGTTTTAAAAATGCTAAATGACATCTTTAAAAGGAATTTCTTTAAACATTAATGGATTGAATAATCCGTGTAAAAGGGCAAGCCTAATACGATACATTAATTTACATAAGGCCAACTTAGTCTTCCTGCAAGAAACCCATCTCTTGAAAAAAGATATTGATAAACTAGCCACAGACAAATATACAGTATTGGTTAGTTCAGAGCACACTCAAATAAAAGAGGAGTGGCTATTTTATGGAATAAAAGTATGCCCATTCCTAAAACCATTAAGTCTTATCAGGATGACAAAGGAATGTTTTGTATGGTTACAATACAAATTAATGGGAAGACTTACACTTTAATTAATGTATATTGGATACCTGGAATTGGTATTAATACAGTGAAACATCATCTTGATAAGATCATATCATTCTCTATAGGAGATATTATTTTAGCTGGTGACTTTAATTGTATACTACATGAAAGTGATACTACCACTATAGGGAAAAGAAGAATTACATCTAATGCAAAACATTTAAATAATTTTGCTAATTCTTATCATTTGAATGATATCAATAATCAGATAGATTCAAAATCATTACCATACACCTTTTTTTCTAACAGATACAAAACTTATTCAAAATAGATAGGGTCTTTATTTCTAACCAGATGGTAACAGATTTAATTAATTCCAAAATCATTTCATGTCCTATATCTGATCATAATTCAATTGTTTTTGAATTCATGATAAA
The DNA here is from genome assembly GCF_019279795.1 of Protopterus annectens. NCBI lineage: Eukaryota > Metazoa > Chordata > Ceratodontiformes > Protopteridae > Protopterus > Protopterus annectens. The sequence continues at coordinate 581,703,180 of NC_056737.1, forward strand.
AAATACTCATAATGTTCAGATCAAAAGGATACCAGCATACTTAACTCAACTAAAAGACTATAAAGAATATATACTTTCAGAAGTAAAACATTTTTTAGACATAAATAATACTCCTGAAGTCTCCATTGTTTATGTTTGGGATGCCTTAAAATCATATCTATATGGACAAAGTATCAGATGGTATAATAATAAAAGGAAATCTTGGGATAAGGAATTGTTAGATATTCAAAGTAAATTAGACTCTTATAAACATAATAATAAAGAAAATATTATGGACAAGAAAGTTATTGAAGAAATAAACAAACTAAATGAGAAATACAAAGAAATTTTAACTCATAAAGTTAAAATAACTTTAGAGAAATACAAGTTTTTGTCTTATTCAATAAGCCCCAAATACTTACATAGACTTAAAAATAAAACAAAAAGGTTGAATAAACAAAACCATATCAAAGAAATCTTTTCTCTAAGGAAAAGAAGAATGTTTCTAGTATACCAGAAATACTAGATGAATTTAGAAATCACTTTCACAAAATTAACCATAATAACATTAACATGGATCCTAAAGATAAAATAAAGGAGTTTATAACCACAAACATGAATAAAAAGCTTAATAAACAACAGATTAAACTATTGGACAAGAGTATTTCATATACAGAAGTTATTACACAAATAAATAAGCTTAAATCAAACAAAGCACTGGGTAATGATGGTATTATACCAGAGATATATAAAATCCTTTCTAAAAGTACCTATTCATTAATACATAAGGTTTTTATTTTGGCCCAAACTGAGTTAATAACCCCCCATCTTGGCAATATACATTTATTTCGCCAATTTTAAAACCTAATAAAGATCCAACTAGATGTTCTTCATATCGGCCCATCTCATTACTTAATGTTGATTATAAAATGTTTATGAGTATTTTTGCTGATAGATTGAAGACAATCCTTCCCTGCATTATAGATATAGATCAGACAGGCTTCATTGTAAATAGAAATACTTTTGATAATATAAGAAGAACTTTAACATTAATAGATTTTGCAAATAGGAAAAAGAAAGATTTAACACTTATTAGTCTTGATATAAGTTCAGCATTTGATTCAGTAAGTTGGGACTATCTGTTTACCTTAATGAAGTGCACAAACTTCTCAGATGCATTTGTAAATCTAATTGAGCATTTATACAAAGGAACGTTGGCTTATATTAAGGTAGGAACATATTTTTCACAAAAAATACCCATTCTTAAAGGTACAAAACAAGGATGTCCACTTTCTCCACTATTATTCACTTTAGTAATGGAGCCTTGGGCTAATTTGATCAGAAACAGTACTGACATAGAGGTTTTGAAATAGATGAAAATACAACATCCAAAATTCAACTTTTTGCAGATGATGTTCTAATTACATCAGCAGGATCTAATTCTTCTATGCAGTCTCTATTTGATAAAATGATGAATTTTAAAAGTATTTCTGGTTTAATATTCAATGAAGAAAAAAAACTAAAATACTACCTATATATACACGAAAAAATATTCTCATTAGTGATTTTACTAAATATGTACCCAATTCAGGTCAGATAACTTATTTAGGTATAATACTATCTAAAGATATTAAATCTATTATATATAATAATTATAATACCTGTTTTCTTAATATACAAAATCTTTTTAATACCTGGAATAATATGTTTTTTACTATGGAGGAGAGACTTACAATTATTAAAATGATAATATTCCCCAAGATTTTATACTTAATACAATCAATAATACTTCCACCTACAAAAATAATTATCAAGAAACTGAATACACTAATGTTAAATTTCCTATTGGCACCTAATAGACCTAGGATTGCATTAAAGAAACATACTAATAGCTGGTCTCAAGGGGGTATTTCTTTTCCAGACTTTAATTTATATACTATCTCTTCTATTGTAAAAGTTATTACTTTATTAATAGATCAGTCATATGTCGCAAAATGGAAAGATTATTGGGAGCTAATTAGTATGCACTTCATGAAAATCTCCTTAACACATAAAAATATGATTGCAAATAACTCCGTGTTATGGTTACTAAAGGAATTTTGTACTTCACCTATTACACCTAAACATATGGTTTGTTACCCATTAAATATTATTATTAGCTATCGTAACTTTATATTCATGCACCCTAAGTATAGGGAATGGAATTTTATTGTATTCCCTATAATGTATACTCAGGGTATGCTTTTGTCATCTACTTCTGAAGGAACTCATTTAGCTATAGATAATGATCTAAAGTAATGGTATCAGTTGATATTTGATAATAAAGTTAAAAATCTAGATTTCTTAAAACAAGAATTTGATCTAAGAGAAACTTGCTGGTTAGGAGGTTCAGACCTTTAGACAACATCTCATTAATAAAATAGATCTAATGTCTATAACAGTTAAATAATCTATTCCAACACTGATTGATTACTTGATATTAAATTTACAACATAAAGTTTCTGATAAAGGTAAACTTTCATACATACATAAAATTATCAGACAAGAAACTTTTTACAGTGTAGATTCATACTGGAATTATTTCACGTCTATTAATGGGGACCCACCAAATCAACAAGATAAACAATATATATTGGAATCTGCTTATAGAACTACGTCTTCCATTGTCTGGAGACTTTATACATGGAAATTTTTACATAGATCTTTTTATACATCTTTGATGATGAATAAAATAAATAATAAAGATAATTTATGTAAGAGATGTAATGTAGAAATTAATGCTGACTGGGCTCATATGTTTTATGACTGTATAAAATTGAAATAATACTGGAAGTCAATTAATGAATTTTTGCAGGCTCTTTTTACAGATAATTTCATTATTTCTAAATCTCTTATATTATTCAACACACCTGTACCTCAAAGTGTTAAAAAGGTTAAGCTTCCCTTGTTATGGTCTATTCTAGCAGTGGCTAGGAAAATAATAACTAGAAATTGGATTTCAGATACACCTCCTTCATTCAATGAATTTAAAAATGTTATGAATATAGTGTGCTATATGGAAATAAACACAATTAGGATAAGAACAACTAGAAAAACATCTTATTATATTGTATGGGATAATTTACAAAATTTGTTAAAAAAATTCTAATTTCAATAGCATGGTATTTTAGTTTAATTAATTGATCTGATTGTAGTGGATGTCTTTGTAAATACTTTAGTTGTTTTGTTGAATATTATAATAATACCTATTTTTAATTACTTGTATAAAATTGTTATGATATTTCTCTTATATGTTAAAACAATAAACCTGTTTTGAAAAAAAAAAAAAAAGAAGTCACGAAAACCACAAACCTTTGAAAATAAAATATTCAAGTTTGCTCAGCTCACAGACATGAATAAGCATCACTGTGACGTACTAAAACAAGTTAATCAACTTCCTGTTCCAGAAAGATCTGAAAACGTTACTTATAACCAAGAATGTTGCCTACCCACTAAGAAGGATATAAAAAGAGGTTCTAACACTTTTTTGATCAAGGTTCAAGAACATCATTGGTGATAGAGCTTTCTCCATTATGGGATCTACCACATGGATTAACAATCTGAGTGAACTGAAAACTACATCACAAAGCTAGGATGCACAGGAGCTACAGCGCAAGGAGTACTTCCACATTGTTGGCCTTTATTTAAAAAATTGACGCTAACAAAAATAGAAAAAAAATAAGTGAATTTGTCTCATTAATGAACATAGGACTAAAAACTTATTCACATCTGAAGAACAGCAGTGTGGAACTACTCCTTGTCCAGTTGTGCCTGTGCATTCTGGCTTTGAGGTACTTTTTTTTTTCATTGCTGCTAGGATCTCAGAAGTGTTATTACCTTCTTTTTGTGAACTGAAAGCTAATCAAAGCCTAAAGTCCTTTAGTTGCTCTAAGAAAACTCCTAAATAGCAAAGTTAACTGTACCTGCTTTCAAGAAACAGGTTAAACCTACTAAAATGTGCATTTTTGCTCACTCAAGCTACTTAATTTTCATATAGATTTTACTCTAATCTCTCTCTTCTCCTAATTACAGTTATTCTGTTGTAATACCCCCTAAAGCTTTTTTCAACTTGTTACTTTTCAACATATAGTTTTTGCTTATCACTGTCGTTTCTACAAATTACTTTAAATTTGAGCTCTACTACTTTGTTAACTGTTACTTTAAAATGTTAACCACTGTTCTGCTGTGCTATTGCACTACTCCATTATGTTGATGTTCTTCGTGTTTCACTGTTGCAGTCATCACATTTGGGTTATCCCTGCCAGGGTAGCCCTCAGTCAGCCCGAATACCAGAGTCTTAGTATTTCTGCGTCAGTTGCTGTCACTTCAGGACTGATGTCAGATCGTCAGTAGTAGACACCATTACATCAGTCTTTCTTGCCTAGGAGCCTGAAACAGAAGCAGTTCGCACGAGTGCCAGTCAGCCACTACCTGAGTTTTCATTTTCTGAATTGAAGCTGAAGTCTTCTAAACCTAAGTACCGCATTGGGGACCCTTTTTTCCTGCTCTAACTGATGTCAGAAAAAGTTAACAGTTGTCTTACCTGTGGAAAGCAAATACAACACCAAGGCTTTCATTCTTACTGCGTCACTTGCTTAGGCCCAGATCACAATGTCCCTCTCTACCATTTTTCTGCTTTGTTCAATGCCAGAACTATATGTCATCAGGCCATTATTGTAGCTAGATATTTTCACTCTCAGGCCTCAAATTCCGATATGACTTCGGTAAGCCATCCAACAGCAGATCTTCTGAAAAAACATAATGATAAAGAGAGACAACTGCACAGGTCCAAACCTTCCGACAACATTTCCGTTAAGCTAGCCATCAGTTCTCCGGCCCTCAGTGAGGTGCTTTTGCAGCCCCTGATGCCCGCTTCTGTGGATTCACAGGCCTCTACCGAGACCCTTTCAGAGCTTGGTATGCCACAAAATTCTTTAACGACTAAGGATCCTGTTGGTGTCTGTATCTTGGATGAGTCCAGAGCCTCTGAGCAGGCACTGGCTTCCGATGAAGTATTTTGCACTACCGTTTCTCAACACAGACCAACTTCTATCGCGTATACCATTCTTTTGAAAACTACTGAGTTTGTAAGGTCCAGGGTACGAACCACACCCAAGAAACCGACAACCCAATCTCAGGCACTTGCTTCCTTGCCTCAGTCTCAAATGCTTAAAATGGCAGAAGATCTTATAATGCTGATCAGGGGAAGCCAAGCTAGCCCTTCCAAATGAAAAAGAGATTTGTCCCCAATAGTTTTATCTGAACAGGAGTCCGATGACTCTGATGCACCTGAATATGAAGACATGCAGCCCCTCTCTGCTTATGAAGATTCTGATGCAGTGGAATCCATTCCTTCAGCCTCTCCACCCAAGGACTTTTCCTTTGGGGAAACCCTACATACTTTAAGGGAGCATTTCCAATGGGAATGTCAGGACCACCCTTGGTCTAAAAAGAGACTCGGGGAATTAGATCTTCCACAGCACAGACCCTTGGCCATTCCTCCTGTCCTGGATGTTGTGGTTGATGTTTTCATGGAATCCAGTTTGACTCCTGATACCCTCCCTCCTGCTCCCAGGAAACCTGAGATGTATTATAGAGTCCCTGACTCGCACAAATTTCTTTTCAAAAATCCTACTGCTGACCCTGAGGTTATTTCTCAAGGACCAAAAGGAATTAAAGCAACTTCTGCTAAGAATCCCACCCCCTCAGATAGGGATTCTCGAGCATTAGACCAGTGGGGTAAGAAAGTATGCACCTCTGCTACTCTTGCTATTAGAGCCCTAAATTGTCAGTTCCATATGCTAAAATTTCAGAATCACAGCATGGAACTCCTCAAAGAAAAAATATCATCCTTTCCTGCTTGTGCAGAAAATAAAGAGTACAGGAGTTAATGCATTCTGCAAGTCAAATAACTAAGCACACTTTACACTGTGGTTTTGATGCCCTAGAAGCATCTTGCAGGGCAGCAGTCACTGGTTCTGTCCTTAGAAGGCATGCTTGGCTTAAGGAATAGCCCTTGCCAGACCATGTCAAATCCAAATTATTGGATGCACCCTTGTACAAAGACAACTTATTTGGCACCAAGACAGAGGAGGTCTTAAAAAAATGGAAGAAAAAGCTAAATCTATGCAGACAGTTAAGGATTTCCTGCAGGTTCAGACACCCAGGTTCAGTAGGCATTGCCCATCCAAGCAGTGGTCCTTTCCTGCTCCCTACAGGTCAGTTCAGCCCAGACCCTGGAGAAGCAACCCCCCCCCCAGACAGCCACAGGGAATGCAGAGATCAAAGCAATGGACTTCCTCCAAACCAGTGGACAGAGGCCAAAATGCAATTTCTTTCCCTGCTCTCTATGAGGGCAATAGAGCACGTTCCTGCAGAACAAATAGGCCAAGGTTTCTACTCCAGGCTCTTCCTGGTACCCAGAAAAGAGGGACCTGGTGCCCCATCCTTGATCTATCCATTCTAAACACTTCCCTGTTGATACCAAAATTCAAAATGCTCACCCTCCAGCAACTACTACCTATGCTCTCCAAGAATGCTTGGTTAGCCACCCTAGACCTAAAAGAGGCCTATCTTTGCATCCCAATCAGGGAATCATGCAGGATAAATCTACATTTCAGGGCAGAATCTCTGCACTTTCAATTCTCTGTGCTTCCCTTTGGCTTATCTACTGCTCCTAGTGTTTTCACAAAATGTCTGGTTCCCGCCATTGCTTTTTGCAGACAAAGAAATATTCAAATTTTCCCATACTTAGATGACTGCCTAATTCAGGCAATCAGGAAAACCTGTTCAAGCACCTGGCTTTTGTAAAGCTCCTACTGACCTCCCTAGGGTACACTATCAATGAAAAGAAATCCAAACTAGTACCCACCCAACATATTACATTCCTGGGAGCAAGCCTGGACACAGCATCCCAGATGGCAGAAAAGCAAATGTATCCAACAGCTTATTTGTCTCAACTAGCCACCAGACCCAGTTATCCCCAAGGAAAATCCTGCAAGCTCTGGGGTTCATGGCATCTTGCATTCTACTCATTCCATATGCCAGACTGCATATGAGGAAACTTCAGTGGCACCTAAAAAGCCTTTGGTGTCAACACTCTCAAGACCTGGAAACTCTTATACCTATGATACCTTGCCTAAGGAAAGATTTTCCAACAAGGGACTACCCTTCTCACCACCCTATGCCTCTGCTATCTCTGCTCATTTTAACACTGAGCAACCACTTTTCTCACACCCTCTTATCAAACGGTTCCTAAGAGGGGCTAGCAACTTGAGGCCACCCAGAAGAGTACCTACCCAAGCTTGGGATCTAAACTTTGTGTTGGAAAAGCTCACACTATCCCCCTTTGAACCAGCAGCTTCAGCAGAGTTAAAGTTTCTCTTCTGGAAGACTGCCCTGCTTCTGGCCATCACTTCAGCCAGAAGAGTATCCAAGCTACACGCACTCATGGCTGTAGAGCCCTTCATCATCTTCCATGCTGATAGGGTGTCCCTCAGGACTAACTCATCCTTCATGCCAAATGTGGTGTCCAATGTGGGTCTCAATCAATCCATTCATTTGCCCACCTTTTTCCCTAACCCACAAAACAAGGGAGAAAGGATACTATGCTCTTTAGATGTGCACAAACAGCTCAGATTCTATCTATACAGGACTAAATCATTCAGAAAGACTGATCAATTATTAGTCAGCTTTGCTGCAGGAGCAGAGGGTAAAGCCATATCCAAGCAAACCATTTCCAAATGGATAGCACACTGCATCTATTTCTGCTACAAGCAACAAGGGAAACCTCCCCTTAAGGGTGTCAGGACTCACTCTACCAGAGCAGCCTCCACCTCTGCAGCTTTCCTCAAGGAGTCCCCACCAGGGACATCCTGGAGGCTGCAACATGGACATCTGTTCACACCTTCACCAAGCATTACCACCTGCCTATCTTTTCCAAATCGAGGGAAGGCTTTGCTACTGCAGTCTTGCATGCCATACTAGCCAGCCCCTAGTCTTATTGACTGCCTCCACCCTTTTCCTTAGCTTTGGGAATAATCCCAGATGTGATAACTGCAACAGTGAAACACGAAGAACATAGTACAATTGTGTAGACTTACCATAAATGTAGATGTTCGAGTGTATTCACTGTTGCAGTCCTGGTTTCCCCCCCTCCATCCCCCTTTCTCTCTCTCTCTCTCACTCTCTCCTTACAAGGAACATTTTGGTATTTACTTTCTACTGGTGGGGTTCTTCCACTATATACTGGCTCCCACTTGGGGGCTTCTGACAGTTGGAGCAAGAAAAACTGATGTAATGGCGTTGGCTGCCTTACTTTATACTACTGACTACCTGACGTCAGTCCTGAAGTGACAGCAACTGACACAGAAATACTAAGCCTCTGGTATTCAGGCCTGCTGAGGGCTACCCTGGCAGGGATAACTCAAATGTGATGACTGCAACAGCGAATACACTCGAACATGTACATTTATGGTAAGTGTACACAACTGTCCTTTGTTCTGACTGTAACTGGGTATGTAAATCAACTTCACTGTATCTTCCTCTAATGACTGTTAGTTTGAAATATTGTACCTGGATGTGACTGAAAAGGGTCTGTGGACTCCCTCACCTACCCAGTAATTAAACTGCAAATGAATGAAATCTTATCTGAAGTGTCATAAGAAAGAAAATAAGTTTAATTCAGTACTATATGTAATTATTTATTTTATTTTATTTATTTATTGACATTTGTTAACCGGGTTTGTCCAACTGGGCTTGTGGCCCATTTTCAGTGGTGACCCAAGGAGAAAAGCTCCAGTAATACATTTTAAAATAAGTACAATTTTAAACAATATTTATATAATAGCAGTTATAGCAAAACGATTCATTGTTGGGTTACATGCATAAAGTTAAAGTTGCATTAAAAAGAAGCTAAGTAACAATTTTACATTGATATAGTTCAATAGGTCAACAATAAACATTTTTTGTTTGTATAAAATTGTGCAAATGCATAGTAGACACATTGGAGAGAGAGGTGTAATGAGGTACTAAGTATGGCCCTTTTGAGGGTACATAAAGGGAAGGAAGACTAGGTAGGGTCATGGCAAGGGCAGGTTGTGGAATTGAGAAAATAAGCTTTTAGTTCATTTTTAAAGTGTGAGGTGTGGGAGATTGAACGTAAGTCAAGGGGAAGTTTGTTCCAAGCATGGGCAAGGGAGTGTTTGTAGAGTAGTTTGCCTACTGACCTTTTTGGGTGGTAGATATCAAGTAATTGTTGGTTAGAAGTACGGATGGTCCAGGATGGGATGTAGATGGAGACTAAGGAAGATAGAGATGGACAGAAGGATGGTTTATAAAGAATAGAGTGTAGCATATGAAATTGATAAGATAGCAGAAACTGGGGAAGTTCAAGCCATTGAAGAGAGTTTAAAGAAATGCAGTGGTGTGAGTTGTATGGGGAGTTAGTAATGAATCTGGCTATTTTATGGTAAGTCTGTTGCAGTTTGTTTATAGTGGAGGCCTGGATATTGGTAAGAAGTGGGGTGGCGTATAAGAGGGAGGGGAGGGGAGGAGGAGTGCCTGGCCCAGGGTAAGTCTAGATTCAGGGGTTAGGAATTTTTGTTCCGATATAGCAGACCTAGTTTCTGGTTTGTTTTTTTTTATACATTGGAGTATGTGTAGGTTGAACTTGAGTTCGTCATCGATAATGACCCCTAGGAGTTTTGTGTGAATGTCAGGTTGGATGTTTGTATTTTTAGAAGATGTAATAAAAAAGGAGGTTTTGTGATGAGAAAGAGAATGGGGAAGGAAAAGTAGGAGTTTGGTCTTTTTGGGATTTAGGATCAATAGGTTGTGAGAGGGCCATTGTTCAGTGGATAGTAGGGCCTGTTGGGTCAGGGAGTGTAGTTCAGGAATGTTATTTGAGATAGATATAAGTGTGGAGTCATCGGCATACTGAATAAGGGAGGATTCTTTGCATGAGGTGTAAAGATCATTGGTGAAGATGTTAAACAAAAGGGGTCCCAAGATGGAGCCTTGGGGAACACCAGTGGAGATGGGAAGGAAAGGTGAGGAGGATGAGAACCATTTGACAGATTGTTCCCTGCCAGATAGGTAACTATTAAACCAGGCAAGTGTGGAGGGAGATAGGTGGAGATTTGTGAGTTTGGATAGTAGTAGAGGATGAGAGACAGTATTGAAGGCTTTGGAGAGATTTAGGAAGAGACAGGAAATGAGTTTATTGTTGTCTAGGGCATCTGCAATGATATGAGTGAAGGAGAGGAGGTGATTGAGAAGCTGTGAGTGAATACATTTTTCTAATATCTTGGAGGCGGGGTAGAATGGCAATGGGTCAGTAGTTTGAGGGGTCAGTGGAGTTTCCACCTTTATGAAGAGGGATAGTGAAGAAAGATTTCCAAAGGGTGGGGACAGTTGATTCCAGAATAGATCGATTAATTAGTATAGATACAGGATAGGCAACTGAGTCAGCAGCAGGTTTGAGGAATGTAGGAGATAGATTGTCAGTGGAAGGAGAGCAACATTTTAGCTTGAGTAGTAGAGATTTGATGTAAGTAATGGGAACTGGCTCAAAAGAAAACAAAGTTGTGTTAGTGGGAATTGGAGAGGTGAGTGTCGAAGTAGAGTTTGGCTTAGAGGTTACTAGATTTTGGATGGAAGAGATAAAGTGTTTATTCAGGAGGGTAGCTGTTTCCTGAGAGGAAGAGTTAGGGTATGGGGAGGGATTAGAGGGCTTTCCAGGATAGAGGATGTTGTTGAGAGTTGACCAAAATTTTCGAGGATTGGATTTGTTATTAAGCTGAGCAGAGCTATAGTATAACTTTTTGTCATTAGTTGTATGTTTTTTGCAAGGTTCCTCAGTTGCCTGTATTTTTGAAGAAAAGGTGGTTGTTTAGTTTTAGTCCAGGTTTTCCAAGCATGATCTCTTTGTTTCATAAGGGACTTAGTCTCTGTGGAGAGCCAGGGAGAATGGTTTGATTTTACTCTAATCTTCCTAGAGGGAGATAAGGAGTTTAGAGTATTCATGAAGATGCTATTGAAAGTGCTTACAGCATCATTTAGGGGGAGGTGTTTTAGGATGGACCAATCTATGTTGTGGAGAATGGAGTTAAATTGGGATGAATTGAAAGTCGATAGTTTTCGACAGTCTTTGATAAGGTGGGGTTTAGGAATATGGGAGTAGTGTCTTAAGATGGTGGTAGGGAGATGATCACTGAGGGAGTCAGGTAAGGTGGTGGGATTGTGGTATTGGTGGGGGAATTGGTAAGGATCCAGTCTATGATGGAGCTGGAAGTGGAATTTTTATGGAAGCGAGTGGGAGATGTTATAAGTTAGTGGAAGCCGTGTAGGTGGAGTTGGGGGGTAGTCACTTGTGAGTTTGGACCAATCAATGTTGACATCACCAAGGATAAGTGTCTCATATGGTATGTTGTGGGAGAACCAGGATAGGATGTTTTCAAGAATGGGCAGATTGTTAGCAGGAGGAAGGTAGATAGAGGCAATTGCAAGTTTTTTGTGGGGATTCAGATGGCAGTTAAGGATGATGATTTCAGCTGGGAGGAAGTCAGGAATTGGGGAAGGGTATGGTGAGTGGTTAAGAATGTTTGAGTAGAGGATGGCCATGCCACCACCTTTTTTTACAGGTCTATCAGATTGGAAGATATTATAACCTGGTGGGAGTATTTCACTATTTGAGATTTGTGGCTTGAGCCAGGTTTCAGATAGGGAGAGGATGTGAAGGGTATTGAGAGCTATCCATGAGTGCAGCTCAGTGACTTTATTTGCTAGACTCTGAATATTCAATGAGTAAATAGTTAAGTATTTGGATGTAGATGATTGTTGTGCCTAAGGTTGGTGACTGTTAGAGGAGTAAGATGGGGGCAGTGTACAGGTAGTGTTGTGGAGAGAAGAGGGGGCAGGGTTGGGATGGATATCTCCAGAACAAAGTAGGTTTTTAGTGAGGAGAGAGTGTGTAGTAGATGCTAGATGGAGTTTGTATAATTTTGACTTAGCTTTGTGGGAAGGTTTAAAAACCTGTATTATGGATAGTTTATATAGACTAGAGGTAGTAAAGAGATTAGGGGAGAGTCAGAAGTTGGTGAACATAGGAGCGGGTCAGAGAGAATGGAGTAGTAAGAGGTGGAGATAGAGAGAATAAGGAGTAGTGTAGAAGATATTAGAAAATAATACATGTTGGAATAAAATATGGTCAGATAGAGTAGGTAGAGAGACAGTGGTATAGAGGAATTGGTGTTGATAAGATTGACAGATTAGTAAAGTGGTTGTGGCAATAGGCAGGAGGTGGAATTGTAGTGGCTAGTGGACAGGAAGGGGAGGGCTAGTTAGGTATAAAGGTAATTGTAATGGGGGCAAGTGGGAATGGGGGTAGGGTAGGGGAGCGAAGCGAGCCCAAGTGTAGCAAGGGTGAACGGAGCGGGGCTAGCACCCTGGTCAAAATGAAGTCATAGAAACAGTCAGAAAAAGATAGTGAAAAACTAGCTTGAGAGACAAGGATATAAAGTTTCTAAAGGTATAGTCACCAGAAATAAAATAAAAAGAAATAAAATATGAGCAGAAGTAAGCTTACAAAAGAACACTGGCCTCAAGCTACACAAGTAGATTTACTTGAAGCAAACCCAGTGCTGTATGGTTAAAATAAGCTACAATAGAGAGGGGCTTTGGAGGGGAGAGAGAGGTATTACTAGCAGCTAAAAGCAGGGAAAAACATAAAAAAAAACATTAATATGCAAGAGTCTGAAGACAGTAAAATAGGGCAGGTGCACTAGGAAAGGCAATTATGAGTGAGGCTAGAAATGAATTCAGGGAAGAGTAAAGTGCAGAACAGGAGAATATACACAGAAACAGTATGAGGATAGTGGGTAACCAAAGAGAAAGGATAGGAGCTGCTGGCGTCTGCTTTTTGTGGTGACTAGCAAAAAAAAAAAAAAACACTGTAAATTCTTGTTGTGCTTATAAAGTCTAGCATTAATTAAAATATTAGCTTATTTAGTAGTTATTTACTGGGACACATACTTAGTGGTATTATTTTAAGCTTAAAATGGTGGCTTCCAGACAGATAGTTAGAGTTGCAGGGTATCTGTTAAGGTCCTCAAACCTGTGTTGCCTGTACTGTGGCCAGGAGAAAACCGCAGGGAAAAATCCACTAGGGCTATAAAAACAGAGAGGAGGGAGATTAGTTATGAGCAAGTAATTCAGGAAAAGAGCGAGAGACAAAAATACCATGGGTAGAGAGAAAAAAAATAATACAGGTTGCCAGAGACAGTATATCTAGCATTAATGTTCATTGTATGAGTGTCTTACACAGATAGCTAGCTAAGAACACAGCAGTGTTTACACCTATGCATAAAGTAATGCAGAACAACAGTAAACAACAGCACAGTGTAGACATACACAAGGCAATAATTCACAAAGCAGGAAAACAGAAATCCAGGATACTGAGGACAACAACAATTGGTAAACTTTCAGGCAATTGTTCTTCCTTTTACTTTAGAGCTACAACAAGAAATTATAGTGAAATTACTACAGATACATCTAAATGTGAAGTTAAGGCGCTGTTGCTCTTTGCAACAAGTAACTTGGTAAATATTCACATTTACAGTTTTCTTTCATTAAAAAACAAGAAATAAGATGACAAACATTTGGATAAATCCACTGCCTAATTCAGTATTATAAATTCCACTCAAGTTTAGTTGTACTAGGCTGACATATGATTGCAGCAGTAAAGATGAGATATATAATTAAATGAGAATTAAAATAAATAAGTAAATTTGAATGCATTTAAGTGTGGACAATTCTTCCATTTACTCTTATTTCTACTTTTTATTAATTTTTATTAACATAATAATAAGAAGAAAATGCAATAACTTGAGAGTCTGCTGTCTGTAGAGGGTCAGTAATTGTTTCAGTGTATTTTTTAATTAGTTAGTTAACAGGATATTTTAGATGCATTTTGTAAAAAATGTGATTTCTTACATTTGTTAAGATTTCTGACACAGGTTTACAGTTATACGTCTTATGGATCATATCTTATAACTGCCCAGAATTTTACACAACGTCACTGATTTTGCCTCATGTTTTTGCCCTGTCCCTCATACATTCTTAAATTTTCTGTTAAATCACCAATGATTATAGTCAGTTAAGAATGCCAGACATTAGCATTTCATGGTTCATTTTTTTAAAGAATGCATGTTAAGCTAAACCCCTTTGCTCTGAAAATGTTTTAAGCGGGTTAGAGTATTATATAGAATTGTCCCTGAGTTTGGACTTTGAGCTCCCTCCCTTTATTTTTTGTCTTTGTCCAGAGTTCTTGATCAAACAAATTTGAGTAGTGTGTATAGAATGCATACACAGAACTTGTTGTCTTAATTAGATTTATAACATGTTAATGCATTCTACTATTTGTTTTAAATATGCCACAAAATTGTGCATTTTCCATGATATCTGTAAGTGCCCACAAGTAAACACTTTTATAAATATTAAAAAATGGATCTGTTGATTGCCTGATTAGTCTGTTGATTGCAAATATAGTTTTATTTATTTATTTATTGCATTTGTTAACTGGGAAAGTCCACTGGGCCTAGGAAGAGACCGTTTTCAGTGGAGGCCCAGGGAGAAAAGCTCCACATTAATTACATACAAAGTAAAAATGTTAATACATAGGACACTTTGGGTTTAGGGCAGTGATATCAGTACATTAAATATATACTAGTAGTCATTGATTACATGCAAGAGAAAAACATTGTTGATACATATAAAGAGGTATTTTGAACAATACTAAAATGAAAAGGCAGCAAATGTTTTACAGTCAGGTAATGATGCCATATTTTCTAGAATAACAGAAGAGTGTAAACAATGTTCATATAGTGGTAAGGTGAGCTAAGGTATATAGGAGATGATAGAAGAAAGGCTTAAGGAGGAAGAGTACTGACAATGTGACAGCAAGGAGTAAGGATGGTACAGAGAAGAAGATGGGAGTATTTGTAAAAAAAATGGTAAGGTAGAGGCTTTATAGTGAGAGTCAGGTGTAGGGATTATTTTTGGGGGGTGCAGGAACATAGCCAGTGAGAGGAGAGATGTGATTTGAGAGATCTCTTAAAGGAAACAGGATAACTGATTGTCTTAAGTGAAGAAAGGACAAACTGTCAAGTGTTGTTTGTCAGAGACACTGATACTAAAATGGGTATACAGCAGCTTTTTCTTTATAATGAATAACAATAGTACTACCACTACTAATATTAATAAGAAAAATGTCTTGTGTTGCATTTTGGATTGTTTTGCTCTGAAGTATGGTTAATGTCTATATATGCAGGCATTTATTTATTAATGTATGTATTTTAATTACTTTGTTTATTTATCTATTTGTTTTCTGTGCATGTGGGATGCATGGAAGGGGGTGTCCCTTCAGCCATGACACCAGATAAAAGGAATCAAGGCACGAGCATCTGTAACAAATGCAAGACAATGTATAGTTTGCATGTAGAAAACCGAACTTGGTACATATATTATGATAATTTGAAAAAGTCAGATATAAGTACTTATGTGATATTAGTAAAGGCAAAATGTGGTCATTTCATGTATAGTTCTTAATGTTGATGAATAATTATTATAATTATTGTAAACTTATACTGTAGGAAATTTACAGTAAATTCAAGCACAATCTATCATTACATAACATGTTCACATTTTATACAACAGCAGAATATAAAGTATAAAACAGAAATTCATGACTGAGGACATTATTTGGGCAGTTCCACGGAGGGGCAGTAAGATTGAGTTAAGCAGGAGAAAATGGATACATTTTTAAACAAAAAATTAAATCTGTTTTAAGGTGAGGCACCTTATTGTAAGTGTTTTTAAATAGGCTACAAAGTCTGGCAGTTAGCTTAGAAGATTAAAGGTACAAACTGTTAATTATCTACTTCCTGTGGTACAAAGTTTGACCCCCTTAGCCTTCATTTGCCTCCTGTATGACCTTGAACAAGTCACTTAAGCAGAAAATGTTTTGGAATAATTAGAAACTTGGGCTAGACACCTTAATGAACTCCTAGACTGCATGCCTAGTAACCATGTTTGAAATTTAACTCATTATTCATTTACTTTTACAATGGGGCAGCCACGGTGGTGCAGTGGTTAGCATTGCCGCCTCACAGCAAGAGGTTCTCCGGTTCGATCCTCGGCTGGGGTGCCTTCTGTGCGGAGACTACATGTCCTCCCTGTGGTCACGTGGGTTTCCTCCGGGTGCTCCGGTTTCCTCCCACATCCTAAAGACATGCTGCAGGTGGATTGGACACTCTAAATTGGCCCTAGGTGTGCGTGTGAGTGTGCCTTCTGTGGAAGGTTGGGCGCCGGGCTGGCAACTCGACACCGTAAAACTCCACTGCCATTCAATGTGTGGACAAGGTGATCCGCTGTGGCGACCCCTAACCGGGAAAAAGCCGAAAGAAGAAGAAGAAGATTCATTTACTTTTACAATAACTGCACCCTATAATGCTCAGCTCCCATCTTAATGTTGTTTGGACATCACACATTAGTGCTGCCTTATTTCTATCTTTTAAACAGTGTTGCCTTAGTTTTATCTACAATATGCTCCTAGGTTGTGTGTGTAAATCAGAATTGCTGTATTCATTGCACCTACCTGGTAAAAATGAGAATCAGTAGACAAAAGTATCTCATGAAGAAAATATATAACTACAAAAATATTAATTTTCAGGTTTGGTAAACACTATTAACAGCATCCTTGAGAATATGGTTCTAGTAATGCAAGCAAATCTTATGAAAAATAAGGAAACTAACTGCAGAATGTGAAGTAAAAATCCTTACACTAGACAGCTGTTTCTTAAATCTGAAATACAGATCAATGCAAATCTAGCTAAACATTAAAGTATTGACTTGATCTGCAGCATAAAAATTCAAAAGTAATTGCTCTGTGCAAGCGTTTGTAAAAATAAAGCAGGAACACAAATGCAATGAATAGTGCTAGAATGAAATTAGAAATGTATCAGTGGTCATGGCATTTCAATAAAGAAACAAATTAGTTTTCTTTCATCTGATTGTGCCACTTACACTAATAACAAAGGTGGCTAGTGGTGTTTTTGAACATATAGAAAAAATGTCCCTGTATATCATAATGTGCATGCTGTTTCAAATTATTGTATTATAATATGGTGATAACATTTGTATTTTCTTACTGGTAAAAATGGAAGTAAATCATCAATGATATTGCAGATTGATTACCTGATGCATGTCTAAAACAAATTTCTATTAACCCAGAACAAAAAGATATCCTTATCAAACACCCTGTCAAGAATTAACTTAGACATAGGCTCAGAGTATATAAAATCATGTGGTTTTTTATAGCTACACATCAACAGAACCTTACTTAGGTTTAAATATATAGTTTACTGCTGAACTTTAAAAAATATCACTTGCATAGTTGAAGTCCTTCAGATTAGTTTTCACATAAGTTAGTGGACATCAGGTCTAGGAAAAGCGCTGTACCATATGTTACTGAGATTTTATGAATGTTTCCAGGTACATACCCTCTGTCATCGCATAGTAAAGTGCTTTACTTCCTAACTATACTTTACTGTACTTTTTTCAGTGCAGTAGATTTGGACACAAGAATGTTTGTGTTCTTGCAGGAAGTACTCACTGATTTATAAGACCTGGTGGTAGCCCAGGGTAGTAGGCTGTATTCACAATGGTTTATAAACACTATAGAAAAGGTGGGAGAAACAAGCATATGTAGGTTCTGGAAACTGTTGCAAATCTTGTTGCTAGTTGCATGGCTGATTGTCATTATAGCAAAAAGCCCAATAAATGTTGCAAAATTGTTGCTTAAACACTACAATGTAGAAGTAGCTGAAAAGCTTTGGAAACATAAACCACAAAAGATTACCAACAGCAATGAAGTTGAGATGTCATGGGATCACCCAATTTCAAAAGTTAAGAAAGCAAATTCAAGAAAACCGAATATTATAGGCCAAGAAAAAAAGATAAAAGTAGTGGTAATCATTGAAATAGCTATATCCAGTGGTTATAGTGTCTTAGTACTGAGAGCCATTATAAAGTACTAGGATATGCAAGCAGAAGCTAGAACGTTGTGGAAGAAAGTGACACTGGCAGTAGCTGTTGTACTTGAAGGAATAGGACAAATAAAAAAATAATTTTCAAGCGTATTTAAATATGTAGCTGATACACTTAACCCTGTATGAAATACAAAGGGAAGCAATGTTCTGTCCATTGCACCCACTGAGAAGAAGAGTCTTGGCAAGCATCAACACTGATGGCTGCACTAATTTCATAAACTGTGATATTAAACTAACTCAAGGATGGAGTCCATTCCTGTCATGTTATTAGAATCCCAAAACATTTGGAGAAATTAAAAAAGGGAGAAACCCCTTACCTGACTTCTCTGGCCTTGATTTCTTTATCATTTCATTGTATTATTCCACTCTGCAATGGGCTGTCATCCCACTGATTCTGCTATACTAGTTTTACACTGGCCTTAAAAAATGCAGGTAGGCAACTGTTTCCCATTAGCGGAGATTTAAATATTTCATTTTAAAGGGACCAGATCCTAATTCTTACTTTAAATGCATTTTTCTCATAAAGTTCTTCTATATTTCCTTGTCCCAGGTACTGCAGTAAAAGGTGTTACTGATACTGGCCTTCCAAATGCTCCACCATTGCCTGTTTTACTCCAGCTAGGCATTTTCTGGTGGAACCACCACCATGTTATGTTACAACTGTGTATGCCCCTGCATACATACAGAGGTACATACGTACACACACACACACACACACACACGTGTAGATATATATATATATATATATATATATATATATATATATATATATATATATATATATAGGTCTACTTGATATGGCCGAAATTTCAAAATGTCGACTTTCATATGGCCGAGACCCTGTGATCGACATTTGAAATCACGACCATACAAGTAAAACACAAAACACAAACACAAACTTACCTTAATGCTGCTAGTAAGAGGGCTCCGCCCCCCACACATCCCGTAACTTAAATATACCAACTCCGAGATCGCACTACAGTGCAGAAGTGGAAATCTTTACATTCCGGACTGTAGCGTGATGCCAGTTCCCCATGGTTGACATTTCAAATGTCGATCATATGGTCTCAGCCATATGAATGTCGACCAATAGAAGGGGAGCCATGTATATATATATATATATATATATATATATATATATATATATGAACAAGCTTTCAAAACTTCGACATTCATATAGCCGAGACCATATGATTGAACTTTTGAAAGTTCGAACATGTATAATGAAGATCCCTGTGCAGCATGGAACTGGGAGATTTCCCTTTTCTCCACTGTAGTGCGATCTCAGAGTAAGAATATTTAAGTAGCAGGGTGTGTGGGGCGTGCAGGGGGGCTTGCCCTCCCCTGTTAAAAGCAGTTAGTGAAGTGTTTTTGTGTGTTTATCAGACATTTTAGACTGTCGATCATATGGTCTTGGCCATTTGAAATGTCAAACATCTGAAGTAGACCCATATATATATATATATATATATATATATATATATATATATATATATATATAGATATAGGTGTGTGTGTTTGCACATGTGCATAAACATTTACATGCATATTATCTGTCTATATATATATATATATATATATATATATATACACACACACACACACACACACACACACACACACACACACACACACACACAGAGAGAGAGAGAGAGAGAGAGAGGGACACAGACAAATTTTGTGGTGGTGATCCTTGTATTTTCTATTTTGTCTCAAGTGCCATGCTAACATATGTTGAGCTTCACCCTCCTTTCACATCTGTTTGTGACATATGAGTGTAGTACTTTAAGGACTTATATTAAGTAGTTTCTGTATAATGAAAGAATTTTCTCAGATAATTTCTGTAGATTTGTTTCTGTAACTACATACATAACAAATGGATTATTTAACAGATTTGTCTTTCTAGGGAGAAAGAGTTCACCAAGGAAAACCTAAAACTCTTAACAGAATTCAGTACAGAAATCTCACATCTTTGTCTAACCACTTATTGGTAAAAATTAGACCCCAGAAGGGTAAAGACATTGTTCCAGTTAATCAGAGAGAATTGGTGGTTGGTATCATCTTGGGTGGCCTGCTAGAGCAGCTTGGGCACAGTGATCTGACTGTGAAAGCTAGATTAAATACTCCAGTGGCAAAAGTCTTATAATTCATGGCTTCTGTCAGACAAAAAGTGTAGCACAAAAGCAATAAACTTCATGGACTCCGTGCTGAAAATACAGACAAGTTATCTACGGGAGCGGTCTTTTCAGTTAAGTAACTAACAATGTATTGTACTCAGCGTGCAAGGCAGATTAAATGATGATGAAATCAAGTGATAAGAAACAGAGTTAGGGTTGTAGAGCAGCTGGAAAACATAGAAGGATCTATTGCATGTGAGTTTCTAAAGAGCAATCTAATATAAGTGCTACGTCCATTTCTGTTGGTGAGGTTGGCATGATGGTTAAGGTGTTTACCTTATAGACACAAGGTGCAGGGTTTGATTCTCACATGGGGTAATTAGCTAGGCCTAAAATTGCCCACAAGAACAGTTAGCCTAATACTAGTCTATGAATCTGTCAACTTGAGTAAAAAGTCTTAACATAACAAGTAAACAGTCAGCTGCATCTACCTGCCCCCAATGGTAACCCACCCAGGCAGCCTTTTTGCTAAATTTTACAGAGAGACAATACTGCAAACTGCCAAAGAGGGGGAAGCCCTTTCCTGTCTAAGGTTATCAAGTGAGATAGTCTCAGGTTTATCTCTCTATTACCACAGAAGAAAAGAAGAGACTTCACGAAAGTCAAATGCCTCTGCTACAAGAATGAAATTTCATCTGTTTTGACATTCCCACAGACCCGGAGAAGAAATAGTAGTAAAAAGCTTTATCACACCTGAGATTGCTGTAGTTTTTCTTAGAGACAGTCTCACAGTTGTCTTAGAGCTGTTAACAAGCTGTTTCCTGTGGTCCAGTGGTTCAAGCTTTGATTTCCTCAGCCTCCGTTGTCTAACTGTGTGACCCAACCAGACACTACCAGGCTGAGTCTGAAAAAGGTGCATGGTGATCAGTGCTTTACCCTGGAAAAACAAATGTAAATTACAAAATAAAACAAAAATAAAAGCCAGTCTGTTGACAGAACTAATAAGGAATGAAGCACTCTGGGAAATTTTGAATTAAGTTGTACTCCACAGATCACCAGAAACTATGAATGTTGACTGGTCTAAAAGACTCATAATTCTTGGTAAGTTTGACATAGTTGCCTTACCATCAGCTGAGGCCCCATGATGGCAGAAGTGATAACAGAAAGAGAGATCTGTCACAGGTACAAACCTTGGAAACCTCCCGCATGTTAGTTGTCCAGTGGATGTATCCCAAACAGCAACAGGTGTGTGGTCCTAGACAGGAAGAAAAGAAAAGCAAATGAAATGATACAACCAAACTCAGAAGAAACCATTGATGTACAGAATGACCATAAAGAAGCACACTATTAAGGACAAGCCAGGAGCAGGGCTGGTGTTAGCATTTTGGGGGCTCCCAGTAGATGTCAAGTTGGGGGTCCCCTGGGCACTTCAAGTCTACATATTACCTTGTCACTGCCACCCTTCCTAAGCAACATTTTAGTTCCTACTGCAAACTTTTAGGAGTAGTACACACAGACTGACCTGTAGTTACAGTACTCTTACAGTATGGCAAGCCTGTGTAGCACACTATGTTGGAGCATCTCACAAAGGGCCATTTACAGTTACTGGCATTTTGTTGCAACAATGATACATTGCAGCAGCTTTATGTAAAGGTTTGGACCTGAGTGAAATGGCACCCTAGACCTATTGTTTCACCCCCCCCCCCCCACACACACACACACCTTTTAGTCTTCCCCTGTTTCTTCTCCATCTTGGGCTCCCCATACTATGCACACTACTACTTTTTTCTTCCTTTTCTCTCATTTTGCCTTACTCTTCTGCTTCCTCAAGAAGCCATAACTCCCTATATGCTCTGAAGTGCATTTTAAAGATTTTTTTTCTTTTTACGCAATCTTTTCAATCAATGATGACTTGAACAGAAATTATGATTGAGGAAAGAAATTGTGTTGCTGTACAGCTTTAGTTTTCCTTGCATCCTGTCAACACACCTTTTCTGACCAAGACAGCACAGTAATAACCATTTAGGGAATACTTCAAATAAGCCAGGGCCCAAGAAGCCATCTGGTTATAGATGTTCTGGGTTGTATTTTACAGCATTTTCCCAGCCTTTTAATCCAGTGGTGACGTAAATAAAAAAAACATGAGTAAGAAAAGAATTTCAGTCTTTTATTTTTTTTCTTTCAAGAAAGACATATGTTGTACCCAAGACTTAATGTTCAAAGATGACAAAATTGTAGCAACAATAAACTAACAAGCTAGTTGTTGTCTGGATACACAAATCATATCTGGGAAATGCCTGCCTCCCTACATCCCCCCCCCCCCCAAAAGAAAGACTGCCTAAGCATCGCTCTGGTGTTTGGCTGGGATGAAAGCAGAGGTTCAAACTGCCAGTCATGTATTTTAAGTGACTGCAGACATGCACATACATAGCATGCCTCCTCATCCGTAACCCAAACTGTCAAAGGCAGCTACTTGCATGCATTCCTGAACTGTGATTGTGAGGAAAGTGAAACAGATAATGACTGCAGTAATGTATTCTACTTTGTTGTTCCTATACAGTACCCTGCCCCTACATAAGCCATAGTAACCTTCTTTGTACACCTCTGAGGTCTGTGAGAAAAGTAAAAGAAAAAAATGTCCACACTGTCCTGAACCCAAACACAAGCTATAATGACCTGATGTGCACACCTCTAAGGTTTGAATGTGATGTAAATTAAAGAAGTAATAACCACACAACCCCCCCCACACACACACACACACACACACACACACACACACACACACACACACACACATAACCTACAGCAGCTTCCTGTACACACATATCCATGCAGGGCTGATATTAGCATGGCTGCAGTTGAGGGCAGAGGCCATTATTGGCTTTATCCTAACAGGGTCATATCACAGCCTGTTCAGGTTAAAGATCATAATGAGAAAATTAATACATTTTTTTTCCTCACTTTTCCCCAACCAGCAATTCTTTGAATGCTTAAAATGTTGAACGTTACATGGTCAAGACCAAATGTTCGACATTTCAGGTGTTGGAAGATTGACTTTTAACAGTGCGGTATGGTGCAGAATGGGAGAATTTCCCTTTTCTGCACTGACATGTGGTCTCAGAGTTGATATGTTTAAGTAGGAGGGGTGTGGGGGGTGCAGGGCAAGCTCCCCTGCTCGCACAGTTAAGGTGTGTTTTTCTTTCTTTTTTTATTTTATATTTGAACATCCAAATGTTGAACATTTGGTCTCGACCATGTAACGTACGGCATTTTAGATGTTCGAATATTTAACATAGACCCTTATATTTGTATGTTATATGCTTTTGTATAACGTCCAAAAGAAATGACATAGGTGAACTGGTTATTCTCCATAATTGCCCACAAATGTGTGTGAGTGTGTGTGTGTATGTGTGTATGTGTGTGTGTGGTTCCCTATTAGAAGACCGAAGATGCATTCTTTTGAATGCGTCTAGGTCGAACTCAAATGCCTGAAATGGCAAAATATCGAAGCGGCTTTTAAGCAAATTCTTTGGAAAGAATTTGCTTGGCCGTTTTGTTACTTTGCCATTTTCAGCACTGTAGTGTAGTCTCGGAGTTGGTATATTTAAGTAGGGGGGATGTGGGAGGCGAAGCCCCCCCCCCACTTAATGTAATGTTTAAAGTGTTTTATTTTATTTATTTTTTTGTTGGAACAGAGATTTTTTCCCTAGGAAAAAAAATCGCTGTTCTGACCGTTCAGAATTGTAAGCTTTCATGTATATAGGATCGATTAATCACCGTTCACCTACCTTTTTTAAGCATTTGGTGATCTAATATAGATCCGTGTGTTTGTGTATGTGAGTGTGTGTGTGTGTGTGTGTGTGTGTGTGTGTGTGTGTGTGTGTGTGTGTGTGTATGCATGCGTGCACACAGGTACACTTCCTGTGATGAGTTGGTGCACCTTTCAGTACTAGGTCGTATACACTGAGTGCTGGGATAAGTTCTGACTCAGGTAATCAAGGAATGAATGAATGAATGCACTAATTGTAAACTACCAGCTGACCTTTTGACTCAGAAATATCTTTGAATTATGCTACCTATTGAGTAAAACAAATATCTAAACCAAGGGTTGTTGTACAACAGGTGGCCCTTAGGCCACAATCCTGTCCACCAAAGCATTTTATCTGGCACTCAGTATGGCCTCTGTCCATTTATTAAATAACTAAACACATACTTAACCAAAAATCTCATAACATCAAAACATTAATTAAAAAATAATTAAAAAATTAATTAATTATCTAGCTGTTTCAGCTTAAGAAATGAAGAAATAGACACTGAATCCTTTAATCCAATGAAATTAGTTGAATACAGCTTAATTTGTCAAATTAACTCACTTTTGGCAAGATGCTCATCTACCATGTATCCCTGGAAATCAAATATAATTTGGTCTAGAACCACAAACTAAAACGTATGCTCTGTATTAAAGTCTATATGCCTGAACAAAGCATTATATCCAACACATGTTCATAATCCTCTTCCTAGGCCTTCTGCTGGTCATGCCCACATAAAAAGCAGTGATTTATGTTTTGTTAATAGAGAACATAAGTTTCAGTTTGTGGTTCTATATCAAATTATATTTGATTCTTAAGATGAAACAGTTAGCTAATTCATTACTGTTAATCATTTGGTAATTTTTATTGGTTATATGGTTGGGTCACATGATTTTACTTTTAATTATATAAACTACGCACTTGTATTTTGTGGTTAGTTCTGAAGAAGTTCCATGAATTGTCATTGTGGAATGAAAGTGCCTAAGTTTGTATTTTGTTATTTTAATAAAGAGGTTTCGTTTTATGCGCATTCTGCCCTTTATTTTGGCACTACAGGTTTTTTTGTTTTTTTCTTTCCTGTTGGATTCTTTTGGTATTAAACATCTATTTGTTTGTTTGTTTAGAATATTATTCTAAACAAACAGTTATTTAGATATTCAGTTAGTTACATACCGTGTTCATGGTAAATATACTTGCTTTCATATTATACAAGCAGTCGAGCACAAAACATACCACCACAACATCACATATCTGTAGTTGTGTTGCTTATTAATTTAGCCCTCTTAGATGATGCTATTTATACATCTTCACCATTTTTACTGTTCTTGCCTTTGTTCCCAAATACTGTATGTAGGGAATGTTATCTTTTGCACACCAACATTGCCAGGAATGCTCTGACTTTGTTTTTTTCCTTCTGTTAGAAAAGTGTTGTCTTCTAAGTTTTATGGAATGGAACATAAGAGGATGAACACACAAATGGCTGCACATTTCTTAACTTGAGAAAAACATCTGAAAGCCTTCTGCTGGAATTCCCTCTGTTTTCAGCCTTGTATGTTCAGGACAGTACCTTGCCCTGGAAATACGTTGTTTTTGCATCTGAGCCCTTTCTGTGAAAAATTTTATTGCACAGTGTTGCTGTCATCTTTTTTTAAAGTTACATACAACTCTTTCACAACTCTTAAGAAACAATTGTCTTTGCAGTTTTTACCTTTATATGAAGCAGTTGAAGATACAAATTAATTAGACACCATTTGTTATTAGATAAGTTGCAGGTTGCATTGTAGTGTCTTATTTTTAGTTGTGTATCATAGCCAAGTACATTTCAAAAAGTTGTTTTCAATTTCCTAGTGGCCATTTTATTACTTTTGATTTTAGTACATACTTTGAATGCAAAATTAACTATTGAGCACATTAGAAAACTGTTTCAGGAGCAGAACTTTACAAGACCATCATAGGAAGTTTCTGTGAGACTGCTATATGTCCGCAAGTCAAGCTCCACTCGAGTGACCCACACATGCAACCTCAACTTGGTCTGTGATATCAATAAGACTTGGTGGGACAGATTTGTATCCCAGAGACTCCCCCTTCTGTGGAATAGACTCCCTCTCCACGTCAAGCAGAGTACCTCATTATCCCTTTTTAAGCGCAACCTGGATAACTGGATGGGGGAACAGAAAATACACCCCTGCAACTCCACCTGTGTCCCTGCTGGACAGGGGCATTGGGTGCTGACTTGTCGGAACATGACTACATTCTTGGCTAGGCTTCTAAGGGCCTTAGGGCCATTAGCCTAGTAACTTCCTATGGTCCTATGATCCTGTGTGCATGCTTATGGGCACAGTAGTTAGTATCACTACATTATAAATTAGAATCATAGACGTCACATGGCAGTTGTATCATAGCCAGGGCTTGATTGTACTTGCCCTGTATCCATGCCCCCCCCCCCACCCCAGTGCTAGATGCGTCATACCTGGAGTGAGTTTATTGGTACCTATCCAATTACCTAGGGTGTATTTGAAGGATATTATTGTATCGAACTGTTTAGTCTGCAGGGACAATATTTTCCATAGGTGGGGGAAGAATTATGGGATGAAGTGGAATCTCCTTCATGTTCTTTTTAATTCCTGTTATGGATTTAGGTCCCTGGTTGTGGTATTTGTGGAAGTATTGGACTTGCATAGGTGCAGGAAATCCAGCAAGAAGTAAGTTTATAGTGGAGGTTTTTTTTAAATATTTTGACCATTTTCTTTTTTTCTTGGTTTTTTTTTTTTTTTTTTTTTTTTTTTTTTTGTGGGCACGAGGGATTTTGCACTGAAGTGTGCTTTCTATTTTGTCCCAACCATATTGACAGGGAGCTACATCTTTGTGCATGTAGTGGGTTTGTGCATGCTTATGCTTGGTGAAGTTGGGGGTGCTGACTATCCATCTTTGTGCCTGTAGTTGTGTGCGAGTGCATGTTTATGCTTGGAAAATTTAGGCGATGCTGACTAAAGTACAGCACTATAATACACGCACAAGTTAAAAAGAAAGTAGTTAACTACTGAACACTTTCCAAAACTGTTTTAGGAGCAAGTTTTTAGAAGGCCATTATAAGAAGATTATTTGCTCTTGCCTGTATGGTTAGTATCACTACAGTATAAAAAAAAAGTGCAGCACACTTGTAGTGTAGGTGCGTGTGTTTGGTCTGAGTGGTGCGGTCTTTAAAGCTCTGCATTAGAGGACACTGTTTAAAGGTATTAATATTCTACTCTCCTGGACAGTATTATTAGAAACCGCATGGATAGAATTGCACAGTTGCCATAATAACTGAATACCCTGATAACAGTAATGTTTACACCTTAATGGTGACCACATACGCAGCTCATTTATAATATGATTGAAAGAAGGTGTTAACAACATGGTGTCACTGCTGTTGCACTTTGACAGCATATAGTAATATCTTGCACAAGGCAGCTTATTTTAGAACTGCACAAATAAAATTAATTTTCTTTTAGTGAATTAGTGCATTTATCAGTGTGCATTAGTTATCATCATAGTGACACACTGCTGCACATTATTAGGGATACGCCATAGAACTATAAGGTACAGTTTGGCTACTGACAGAAAATTACATTTCTTAGACCAGTTAAAGGCAAGTTCAAAGGTATCATCTGAAATCAGGAGATAAGTGCTGCAGTTAAGACCACTTTTTCAGCTGTTTGTAGTGCTGGTTTAAAAGAAGAAGAATTAGTAATTTTATCCCATTGTATGTACTCAGTCTTTAGCTCAAGGAAAGTTCTGCTTTTTCCTAATGAAATTGTGTAGAAACATTTAATCTATCCTATTTCATCCCTTACAAATACATGTACAATTATTAAGTGCTGATGGCTTTAAGGATATTCAGAGGGTGCAAATTTCTCACATTTGATATTAATAATAGATCGTGCAGGCCACACTAGGACTTTACAGATTCACTGGATATAGAGATATGGTTGCATTTCTTTGCAAAAGTAAACATAATTTACAAGTGTATGCATGTGGAATATATACAGGTCCTTAGAAGAAAAGGCAGTGGTATGTACAAAAAATGCAACATGCAAGAAGTATATGGATCTATATGGTCTTCTTTATGGCTGGTAGTTTACAGACAGAAATGTGATATACAAATGCAAGATAAGTAAGAATCACTACAAAAAGCAGTGTTGTCACCGAGAATGTTGTAGAAATGGTAGGAAATTACAGGAATTAGGATATAAAAAACTGATCTGAATATATGGTGGTTCAAATCACCATGTATCAGTTCAAATCAGTGGTTAAATAAGTGGAAAGTAGAAATGTACTAAAATGAAGGAAAACATTTGTAAAAAATCAAAGAAGCTTCAGGAAACAGGACACATCTGAAAAAATAGCATTTCTGGGAAAGGGAAAAGTAAAGCAACAGAGATGATGAATAACTTCAAAATAATGTGGGAATTGAAAGATACACTACGTCTAGTGTAACAGGAAAAACTAACGGCTGCTTGAATTTCAAGAACTCCCAGTCTTTGACATAAATGGCTGTAAACCTGTGCGACAAGCTGCTCACTCTCAAAAGTAAATGTTCTCAGCAGTGCAGCTGCTACACCTTTCACCTACCTTGGCATTACAATAGTATTCTCTTTTCATCCTGAACTCTACTACTAGTCACAAACTGAACCCTAACATCTCACCTAACCACTTCTTACTTAGGTTGTCTCTGACAGTTGAACTACTGTAATCCCTTAGTAGCTTTTGTATTCTCTTTTTTTAAATTCACAACAATGTAACCTTTTTCTTTCTGTGTTTACCAATGTTATTTGCATGCTATGTTGTTTAATATGAGGAGCTTTTCTCCCCGGGCCTCCGCAGAAAATGGACATGTATCCAGTCGGACTCTCCCGGTCAACAAATGTAAAATAAAATAAAAAAAATAAGTAAATCTGCCCCGGTTATATTCAATGGATGCAAGTAAGTGCTCGCCGTGGACCAGGTAGGAGGGAAAGAGAAGCCCAGAGGATGCTTTTGGGTTTAGGGAGGGAATCATGGAGTGGAGTGGGGACTTTAGGTCTAGGGAGGGTAGAAGGGGATTTTAAATATATAAGGACTTTAGGGTTAGGGACAAGGACAGTAATTTTAGGTTTATGGAGTGATACTGGATGGGAGGTGAAAGGGGATTTTAGGTTTAGGGCAGTGATCTCAAATGGGAGGGGGAAGAGGAATTTAGGTTTAGGGTGAAATTGGGACTTGAGGGAGGGACAGGGATTTTAAATTTAGGGAGAACTGGGGACCTCTAGGATTAGACACTAGGTAGGAGTTTTTTAGAGTTAGGATTGGGGTTCTGTTAGGGAGAGTTAACACTAGCAGAGATAGTTAGTGGGACTTAAAGCAGTTGCAGAAACAAGCAAGTGCTAGTGAGGAGGATGTGTGTCTCGAGCATATGTAGCAGGCCCAAAGAACCTGTTATAAACATGTATAAATTTGAAAAGGAAAGCACTGAGAGGAGTAATTGCACAGCAGGATTAGAAACAATAGTGGAAACTGCAGATCAGGGTCAGCCCATAATTCCATGGATTTACTCCATGCTAAGAAGTGTTACGTCTGACAGGAAAAGGATGAATAGCTACAGTGCCTCAGAGACACAAATGCCTAAAGAATCCTATAGTCTTGTGGTCATACCCCTCCACTGTCCCTAATTTTGTAGAACATCTCTGATTTTGCTTCATATTTTTGACTTTCTGGTAAATCACTGAGGATAACAGTCAGCCAGTAATGTCAGGCATTAGAGATTGAACAGCTTATTGTTCAGCATGTTGCTCTGTTAGTAACCTTTAAGTCACAGCAACATTTACTTACTGTCTCTGAGTTGGGGTATTTATCCCTACATTATTTTTGGCTTTGTCCAGAATTGTTGTAGAGCAAAGATGGTGAGAGTGATGCTAATGGTAAATTGAGAAAACAAAGGTCAGATCATAACATAACTAAATCAGAAAATGTGCAACATAAGTAATGTTAACCACTGTGTGTGTGTGTGTGTGTGTGTGTGCCTATGTTTAAGATAGATATATTGACATATGCACAGAAGATCCATTAAGAAGGACAGATGCCAGTTTCTGGGATTTAAACCACATCTGCTTAAACATGTATTAGAGAAAGTTTTCTAACAACAGTCTGCTTAGAGGATTCTTTTTTAATATTTGCATGCAAGTGAGACAAATACTGATGAGATCAAGATTAATTAGACTCAATGGCATATCGCTTGGATATCAGATACACTTGGCCATTCTCAGATTATTACCTGTATGTGATAAGAGTTCTCTAGATCAAATTAACACAGATCTGGAAAAACTGGAAATAGAAAAGGATATACAATGTATTAATCACTGTCCATTCTTTTGGGACAAGAAAAATCTACACAATAGATGGATTGATTCTAAGTAACAAGTGCAAAGGAATGCTAGCATATGCTCTTAAGGTTAATGTTCACTTTCAAGGAGGTTCAGGCAAGAATATTACAATCTGGGATCAAGAAAAATGCAATTTTTAGACATATATATATATATATATATATATATATATATATATATGTATATATATATAAATATATATATATATATATATATATATATATATATATATATATATATATATAAATGCATGCAGTCTGCGGTGAAAATTTGTAAAACAAGAGAATCAGAGTCCAGATATAAATGTCATTATTGCCGTTGTTTTGGGGACATGATTAAAGGAAAAGGACAAGGGGATATGAAATAGAAGGCTATAATAGTTACTGTTGTAATGGTTTGAGTATAACTAATGAAGGTTATGCATTCGTGTTTGATAAGGACAACTACAGTTCAAAATAATCAAGCTTGGTTTAGAATGCAAAACTATCTAAGCAGCCCTTCTTGAGTTGTCATGATGGGAATACATTAATTTGTCTGCCATTTACATTCAACCATGGTGCCTGTAATACAAATGACTATGTTTGTAGATGCAAAACTCTTCATTTTACATTCCGATGAGATTTTCCAAATAAGTACCCACGTTTCTTATGGCCATGTCTCTCTGAAAAGAAATACTATTTTAAACGTATGAGATGGGAACAGATATTTTTACAGAATGATGCTATACTGCACTTTTTGCATTTAATTTGAGATTATTTTTAGTTCACTAGGTATGTTCATATTCCAGAGCCTGCTAGAGCGGTTCTGTGTGAGCTGACTAGCCAATAACAGTGGGCAGAATGCAGTCATTAGCAAACTTGGTCAACCCCACTTCTGAAGTATTGGGCTGGATGACTGCAAAATATGTGGGGAAGTTCCCAGCACTGATCCTTATGGTACTTCAGTAGTTGCAATTTTATGTTCAGCGAGAGTATCGGCATCTTTTCAACTTGGGTTTTGTCAGATACGTAAGCTAAAGGCCAGTAGATAGCATTGGGGTTTACATTTGTCCATTTTTAAACGATACCACTGGGAGATAGTGTCAAAAGCCTTGGTGAGATCAAGATGATTAGTATTCACTGAGTGGGCACTCTCCACAGCCTTTGTAATATTTTAAAAGAAACTTGCTAGTTTCAGAACACAGGACTAATCCTTCCCAAAAACAAAACTGATCGCAGTCTAGATCCATTGAGTTTTCTGTGCCTGTATACATGAGTTGTGCTATCATACAGTCTATGGCTTTGCATATAAGGCAAGCCTGATGGGCCTATAATTGCTTCGAGCTGTAGAGGGGTCACTCTTGTGTGGGAGAGTCATACTGACTGTTCTCCAGGCATCAGGCACAAAATTTGTGAAAAGGATCAGACTGAAAACTGTTAGCAGAAGTTCGGAATGAACATACATGGCACTGATAAAACTGTAGCCAGATATGTTGTTAGGTCCCAGGGAAGTAATATTTTTAGTCTTTAGCAGGGATTTATGGCTTGTTCTTAGCTGATTTCAGGGGAAACTAAATTTTCAAGGATCCTGGATTAAAGATAGCACAAACTTTTTTCCTTAATGTTGTGACATAACTGAAGAAAGAATTGTAATTTCCTTTGGTACCTTTATCAGCATTAAGCTCATACTGTGCTTTACATTTTCAATAATACTCTTAAGTTCCTTACTGGCATGTTTCTTTGAGTTTCTGAGATAACGAGATCATGGATTTCTTACAACTTTTTATCATTTCCCCTTTTTTAAACAGTTAATTAATATGAGAATACCATTAAAGAAGTTTATTTCTAAAAATTGCCATTACATTTAGGGCGGACAGGTACTGACTCTTCTATGCAGCTGTTTGAGTGTTGGTAAAGGTGTGACTGTTGTAGCCCCCTAAGTTGGGCCCATTTGCAGGGTATTGCTAGGAATTTTGCATAGGTCTTATACAAGCTGATGTTGGCTTGCCCTGATGAAGTCTGTACAGAAGGTCTCATTTGGTTATGGGGTCTGTGGCCTGACAGAGAAGAATACTGACTTGTGGATGACAAGATGTGGGGTGGACAACAGGCAGGATGTGGGGTGGACAACAGGCAGGGACACGGTTGGTAATATCCAGCTCAATGACATCACAGCCTCTATTTAGTAGTGTTACCATTTGTTCCTGTGCATTGGCAATAACAGTGTCCCAAGAAACACTGAACATATTCATTTTTAGAGGAGTGAGTGGTCCTGTTAATGCTTGATTAATTGAAATGCCCTAGTAAGGAGGGATTTGGTTTGCTATTTAATCTCACAATGATGTTAATGTCATTTCTATAATCCTGGGGAGCACTGATGCGGATGTGTAGCTTGCAATGAACTCATACATTTGTTAATGGTGATCTGGATCTCCAAGAACTCCGACTTATGGTTGTTAGTAATTTGATGTGAGGTGATGGTATTTTGAACAAATATAGATGCTTCCCTTCACTAACCCAAGAGCCTGAAGGAAGGATAGGTGCTAAACCATGGACTAGAGAGAGTGCTGTCACTACATGGAAACAATGTCTCAGTAAATACAAATATGAATGTGCTCAAATTGCAGGATGGCCTCTTTCTTTTTACACTCCTTGCATTAAGTAATGCCACCATGATATTGTATGAATTGGAGTTTGAGTTTGCTGTGTAGCAATATCTAACAGAGGGACTTTGCCTAAAAAAGGAACTATGAGGACAAGTAAAGGTTTTAGACAGTGCAGAAGCCCTGGTATGAGGGTTGTAAGGAAAACCTTAGCTACCATCTCATCCCAGGCCAACACATACTGGACTCCCTTTGACTGATATGAATTACTTAGCCAATTGTTAAATTCACTTATCTTGTTTTGGTGTTTAAACATTCTAGGTGAAGAAGTGATACTACTCAAGGCCAGTGTCTTTCCTGCCTACACAACATCCATAGTATGTTCCACCATGCCTCTTTGCATGTTCCTCTGGGTGCAACACCTCAGTTCATTCATTCCCACATGGGCAGCCAGTAGATCACAGTCATATTTTTTCTGGTTTAATGACTCTTAGGGCTGTTTTGACAGGGATCCTTAGGGCTCTTGTGACATCATAGATTCTTAGGGCTCTTGTGACATCATAGATCCTTGCACCAGACAAACAGCTTACATTCACCCTGTTCTTGTCCGGTCTGATGAGTGTGGAATTTGTATGTAGAGTCACCTATGACTAAAACATTTCCCAGTGCAGAAGTAAATTCAGTTGACCGTTTGGCCTGGGTCTGCTTTCCTGGTGATTCTTGGATGAGCTTTGTGGATTTACAGTGTGCACGTGCAGAGAAAGAGTAGGTGTTATCTTATTTGCTGGAGACTGGGATATTTTAGAATTTGTTTTAAGAAGTTTTGGCATTTTTTTTCTTTACACCTCAGCATAAGTTATGGGCCAATAGTGTGTTGTGTTTTATGTGGTGTTGTGGAGGTATGATTCCTGTTGATAATGGGCTGATATGAGAGGTTTGCCTCCATCCTTCTTAAATATTTACATCTCTTGCAGGTTGCACTATCACTTGGTAGATGCAGGGAATAGTTGGCAAGCACAAGGCAGTTGCCACACTGTCTTGGAACACCTAATGTAATCAGACTGATGACAGATGTGGTCAGAGCAGACTTTTAAGCCATGTTGTCAAAGAGGGGAGGACTAGGATTGGTCATAGTACTCACAGGTTGGAGGGAGACAATTATAACAGACCATGGAAGTTTATGGATGAAGTATTTAGGGTGGTGGCTGATGTACCAGTGCTTAGGGAAAACAAACAATGAATTGAATAATCAGGTCAGCTGAAAATGACGAATAATGGTGATTCACCTATTGACTACTGCCTGGGTACTAGTGTTGGTCTCACCAGAGCTGTATGCAGTTAACAATCAATGATCCTATGCTCCTTCTCTCAACAGTAGGAAAGCAGTAGCATTAATCCAAAACTGGCTCTGAAGAACTTCTCAGGCTTTCCAGTAATCTCTAAGAAGGCTAGCAAAGAATGTTTCATTGCTCCATCACTCACAAGGAACAAACCAAAGCACTGTTCCCAAGCTAATTCATGCTAAACAGTTCTTTTGCTCTCTAATGATCAGTAGACTTATCCCAGATGTTACAGGCTTTAAAAGTAAAATAGAAAAAAGGGATTAATATTCTGAGTTTTTCTACGTGCTCAAAGTGATTGGGATGATATGAAATGGGCTAATTCAGGCTAAGGGAAGGGTCTTGCTTGTTTGATATTTTAGTTTCCAGTAGTATAAACAAACAGGATGAGCCTGAGAGGAGCTTCCAAAGTCCAGTATATGGTTGGGGCAGACACTTCAAAACCACCAAGTAGCCAAACAAGTCACACACCAGTTGTAGTCAGATTACTTGCAACTCTCAGTGATTAAATCCTTTCCTGTTCTGGTTTTGTTCTAAATACAAAATTCTACTTCCCAGCTCATCCCACAAATTGGCTAGATTTAGCTCCTTTACAATCAGTAAAAACAAACAAAAATACCGGGTGCAAAGCAGAGTTCGGTTTTGTCACTTAAACACTTCTGTTCCGACTCCGATGTAAACAATTCTCTTCAATACCAGATGTAGACCAAGTAGATAGGACTAAAAGTCCTAGAACAACCATTCACGAAATCCACAGAGTCCAGTAGAATATAAATATCAATGCCTTTATTGCGTGCACATATACAGTTGGTGAGCGCTTTCGCTAATAGCTTCATCAGACCAATTACAACTCTAACAAAACAGGCTTAAATACAATCCATGGCGGGAAAACAACACAAATCCTTAAAGAAACATTCTAGAATTATATACACATTCATCAAAAACCCCCCGTCACTCTTAAAAACATCTAAAAGCACTCAAGTACTTTAACATAAATATGCTGATATTAAAACATATCAAACCAACATCTGATGTCGTCGATGCATCATAATCAATAACAATATTGTTAGAAAACACAAGAATAAAAACTTCAGTGCATAGCGATGAGTGTTGCATAAACATAATAATATAATCAATAGACAGGCATTGATCTGTATGAATCAAGAGCTCATTATATAAAACAGGACATATATATGTAACATGACATAGAGAAAGTAAATATATATATATATACAAAAATCTATATATTACAGCACAGATATAAAGGCCATGGAAGACTATATTGCTCAGATTTTAAGTCTCCTCATTTTTAGAAAAGGTTTAATAGGGACCTTACCATTCAGGCCTGGTAGAACATCGGCTCTTAATTTAATAATCCAGGTGCTTTCTTTAGATTCTGTTAAATTAGAGACATCACCACCTCTAGAGGTATCCCACAGCCTCTCCATAATCCTGAACTTAAACATATGTGTAGAGTCAGTCTCATTAACATGTTTAGCCAGGGCGTTACGTAAACAACCCTTCCTAATGTGGTAAACGTGTTCCCGCATTCTATCTCTAAGGCATCTGTTGGTTTTGCCAACATAGAATGCGGGGCACGTTGTGCAAGTGGCCAGATAGACCACGTTGGTGGACATGCAGTCACCTCCTGCTTTCATGTTGAAAACACCATAACCTGAGGGATGATTAAAAGCCACATCAGGGTTGATGTATGAGCAAAAGCTACAGTGACCACACGAAACTGTATGGTGACCCGTGCCCAAACCTATCTCCCTGGAAGGCTTAGGATAGCATAACATTTTCTTTAGATTCATCTTGTTCCTATATATGAACCTAGGTTTCTCTCCAACTATCCGTTGTACTTCAGGATCAACCGATAGTACATGCCAATGTGCACTAATGGTATCCTTTATAACTCCTATATCCTTGGTATAAAGGATCGAACATGGAACATGGTTCAACATGTTCGTATCAACAACATGGTTGGCATCCATTCCATTCGCAGGCCCATCTGAAAAATATGGTGCCGCTCTACCTGACCTGAGATCTGTCACTTCAGTGAAACCCGGGCTCAAATCTCTATCTGTATATCCCCTCTGTCTGAATCTAGTCGTGAGGTCCTGCACTTCATGCACAAACTGATGGTCAATGGGAGTATACCTAGAAGCCCTCATTGCCTGGCCTCGTACTATATTCTTATAGACGAAGCCAGGGTGCATACTAGTACGGTGAAGGAGGGCATTCCTGTGGCACGGTTTCCTGAACAAACCAGTGTTGAAAATACCACCCTCCAATTTCTCAATAAACACATCCAAAAACGATATTCTGTGCATAGAACATTCCATGGTGAATGTCAAATAGCTCGTGCTGTCATTCAACTCCCTAATGAAGCTACATAATTGTGCATTGGATCCATTCCAAAGAAGGAATAAATCATCCACAAATCTCCGATAGAAGCAAACATGTCTCCTATACAAATCACTACTGAACATATCTCTAACCTCCCATTCAGCAATAACCAAGTTGGCGTAGCTATTGGCACATGAAGTGCCCATAGCTACGCCATCTCTTTGGAGGAACAATTTGTCAGTAAAACAAAAAATATTGGATTCCAAAACTGCCTTCAACAGTATCATAAACAAATCAATGTCATTGGATGTATAATCAGACACCCTCCTGAGGTAGCTATTCACCATGTTCATCCCTTCCTCGTTGGGTATCATAGTGAACAGGGATTGAATATCCATGGTCACCAGTGTATAATCAACCTCTCCTGGAGTGGAGCCTAAAAAACCATACAAATCTAAAAGGAACTGTTTTGTGTCTCGTAATATAAAAGGATTCCGATCCACTATGGGTCTAAACTTACTTTCTAAAAACATCGAGAGTGGCTCCGTGGACCAGCCCCTCCCTGCCACTATCGGTCTTAATGGTGGATGTATCCGGTTCTTGTGGATCTTGGGGAGCCCCTGAATGACTGGAACCAAGGGGTGAGTAACATATAGGAAATCATATAACTTACTATCTATTGCCTCTCTATGGAGCAGGTCTGATAGTAGGTCAAATATCTCTCTATTGATATTACATACATGATCAGTAGTAACTGGTATGTAAAATTTCTCATCATATAACATTGCTAACATATCAGTGTTATATCTGTCAACGTCATATACTACCATGCCGCCTCCTTTATCAGCAGGCCTGACTATGATGGTAGGGTTGTTACACAAATCAGTTAGGGCTTTCCTTTGATTGAAATTCAAGTTATGAATCCTTCTATTGTTGTT
Source organism: Protopterus annectens (assembly GCF_019279795.1). Classification (NCBI taxonomy): domain Eukaryota; kingdom Metazoa; phylum Chordata; order Ceratodontiformes; family Protopteridae; genus Protopterus; species Protopterus annectens. The sequence goes on from NC_056737.1 coordinate 581,740,840, forward strand.
ACTTCTATCATGCTTATAGTACATCTTGTATATATCATCCTCAACAAGTTTACTATATGCCGCTAAAAGTGGCTGTATGGGAGGAGTGAAGGTGCTAGGTCGTCTAATACTCCTTTCATAGCTATTACCTTTGAACTCTAACTTCAAAGACAGGTTGCGTATAAACAATTTAAAATCTCTTAAGGTGTCTTCTAAAGTGCTATAACTTGTGGGTATAAAGGAGAGACCTCTCCTTAAAACCTCCAACTCATGTTCATTCAACTCAACAGAGGATAAATTAAACACTAATTCTTGTCCCTCTGTTGCCACATTTTCTTGATGCTCAAGTTCTGGGGGCGATCCGGAGAGAATTTCCTCTTCTGGCGCCCTCTGCTCATCGAGCGTCTCCTCCCCTGCCCTATTGGAGTCCTGATTGGAAAAGGGCATTTCGTGTTGAACACTGTGTCTAAAGGGGTATTCATGTTACTAGTCAAACTTGTGGGTGCAGATTGTTTGTACACTAAATTGGTCGTTTTCCTCCTAACCACTGGTCCCTCCATGTGGGTAAGCGAAGGGCTATCCCTAGCATCACTAATCACTTCCCTGGGTTCTATCAAATCGGTGGTATCACCATCCGCAGCTCCCACTGACTCCTTCTCTGACTGCACTACATCTCCATTGATGGGACATACAGAGTGATCATTGGATGTAACATCATTCAAGCTAGTAGCTGCTAGATTGGTACTTTCTATACTGTCGTTGTTCAAACACATGGCTGTAATGCCTCTATCAACAATGTTAGCATCTCTAACTTGAACAATATCTACCCCATGTTGTAACCGGGGATTAGGTACGTTACTCGCCCTGGGCCAGGTGAAGATATTACCTAATTTGAAATCTGTAATATCTCTCTGTAACTTTGCCCTCTTTTGGTTATATAGGCGTTTCTCGTACTGAGTTACATTATCCAATAACACATGACAATAATCATTCGCTTCCCTTTCTGGGAAGCTCCTAAAAATGTCCAACTTCTGCTTGTTAATATCTGCTCTCAATGTCTCTTCAATAGGCGTAAAAAATCTGTTCATCAACCTCATGTAATTGAGGCTTACCTCGAGGTTGAGCTGTTGCCATTCGTATAGAAGTTCTGGATACTGCGTCGCTGTCGTCAGCATCTTTAGTACTCTAAGACCTCTCGGTATTAACTTCCTCTGGATACACACATCAAAATGTTCCCTCTGTGTTTGTAATCTCTTTAGTTTATACAAGTCCACCTCGAGTTTCTCCACTGCAACTCGTAGACCCTCTCTGTCGAAAACCTCCTCACCACTCGTCAACGGACCATCTTCACATTCGAAAGTCTCTAGTGGGTTGACGTCATAACGTAAGCAGTCAGCCAAACGATCCACAGCCAATCTTGATGTACCACTAGTCCGTAGTCCCCCGTACAGAGTACGGGAGTTCAACGTTTTGCATTAAACCTTCACTCATACTCTCCGGTAAACCAATACAGCCAAAATAATCCAAAAAGTAAAAGATAGGTCCACCAGAGTGAATGCACCCAGTAAGCAGCAGCAATAAAGTAAAAACAAACAAAAATACCGGGTGCAAAGCAGAGTTCGGTTTTGTCACTTAAACACTTCTGTTCCGACTCCGATGTAAACAATTCTCTTCAATACCAGATGTAGACCAAGTAGATAGGACTAAAAGTCCTAGAACAACCATTCACGAAATCCACAGAGTCCAGTAGAATATAAATATCAATGCCTTTATTGCGTGCACATATACAGTTGGTGAGCGCTTTCGCTAATAGCTTCATCAGACCAATTACAACTCTAACAAAACAGGCTTAAATACAATCCATGGCGGGAAAACAACACAAATCCTTAAAGAAACATTCTAGAATTATATACACATTCATCAAAAACCCCCCGTCACTCTTAAAAACATCTAAAAGCACTCAAGTACTTTAACATAAATATGCTGATATTAAAACATATCAAACCAACATCTGATGTCGTCGATGCATCATAATCAATAACAATATTGTTAGAAAACACAAGAATAAAAACTTCAGTGCATAGCGATGAGTGTTGCATAAACATAATAATATAATCAATAGACAGGCATTGATCTGTATGAATCAAGAGCTCATTATATAAAACAGGACATATATATGTAACATGACATAGAGAAAGTAAATATATATATATATACAAAAATCTATATATTACAGCACAGATATAAAGGCCATGGAAGACTATATTGCTCAGATTTTAAGTCTCCTCATTTTAGAAAAGGTTTAATAGGGACCTTACCATTCAGGCCTGGTAGAACATCGGCTCTTAATTTAATAATCCAGGTGCTTTCTTTAGATTCTGTTAAATTAGAGACATCACCACCTCTAGAGGTATCCCACAGCCTCTCCATAATCCTGAACTTAAACATATGTGTAGAGTCAGTCTCATTAACATGTTTAGCCAGGCGTTACGTAAACAACCCTTCCTAATGTGGTAAACGTGTTCCGCATTCTATCTCTAAGGCATCTGTTGGTTTTGCCAACATAGAATGCGGGGCACGTTGTGCAAGTGGCCAGATAGACCACGTTGGTGGACATGCAGTCACCTCCTGCTTTCATGTTGAAAACACCATAGCCTGAGGGATGATTAAAAGCCACATCAGGGTTGATGTATGAGCAAAAGCTACAGTGACCACACGAAACTGTATGGTGACCCGTGCCCAAACCTATCTCCCTGGAAGGCTTAGGATAGCATAACATTTTCTTTAGATTCATCTTGTTCCTATATATGAACCTAGGTTTCTCTCCAACTATCCATTGTACTTCAGGATCAACCGATAGTACATGCCAATGTGCACTAATGGTATCCTTTATAACTCCTATATCCTTGGTATAAAGGATCGAACATGGAACATGGTTCAACATGTTCATATCAACAACATGGTTGGCATCCATTCCATTCGCAGGCCCATCTGAAAAATATGGTGCCGCTCTACCTGACCTGAGGTCTGTCACTTCAGTGAAACCCGGGCTCAAATCTCTATCTGTATATCCCCTCTGTCTGAATCTAGTCGTAAGGTCCTGCACTTCATGCACAAACTGATGGTCAATGGGATACCCCTTTAGACACAGTGTTCAACACGAAATGCCCTTTTCCAATCAGGACTCCAATAGGGCAGGGGAGGAGACGCTCGATGAGCAGAGGGCGCCAGAAGAGGAAATTCTCTCCGGATTGCCCCCAGAACTTGAGCATCAAGAAAATGTGGCAACAGAGGGACAAGAATTAGTGTTTAATTTATCCTCTGTTGAGTTGAATGAACATGAGTTGGAGGTTTTAAGGAGAGGTCTCTCCTTTATACCCACAAGTTATAGCACTTTAGAAGACACCTTAAGAGATTTTAAATTGTTTATACGCAACCTGTCTTTGAAGTTAGAGTTCAAAGGTAATAGCTATGAAAGGAGTATTAGACGACCTAGCACCTTCACTCCTCCCATACAGCCACTTTTAGCGGCATATAGTAAACTTGTTGAGGATGATATATACAAGATGTACTATAAGCATGATAGAAGTAACAACAATAGAAGGATTCATAACTTGAATTTCAATCAAAGGAAAGCCCTAACTGATTTGTGTAACAACCCTACCATCATAGTCAGGCCTGCTGATAAAGGAGGCGGCATGGTAGTATATGACATTGACAGATATAACACTGATATGTTAGCAATGTTATATGATGAGAAATTTTACATACCAGTTACTACTGATCATGTATGTAATATCAGTAGAGAGATATTTGACCTACTATCAGACCTGCTCCATAGAGAGGCAATAGATAGTAAGTTATATGATTTCCTATATGTTACTCACCCCTTGGTTCCAGTCATTCAGGCGCTCCCCAAGATCCACAAGAACCGGATACATCCACCATTAAGACCGATAGTGGCAGGGAGGGGCTGGTCCACGGAGCCACTCTCGATGTTTTTAGAAAGTAAGTTTAGACCCATAGTGGATCGGAATCCTTTTATATTACGAGACACAAAACAGTTCCTTTTAGATTTGTATGGTTTTTTAGGCTCCACTCCAGGAGAGGTTGATTATACACTGGTGACCATGGATATTCAATCCCTGTTCACTATGATACCCAACGAGGAAGGGATGAACATGGTGAATAGCTACCTCAGGAGGGTGTCTGATTATACATCCAATGACATTGATTTGTTTATGATACTGTTGAAGGCAGTTTTGGAATCCAATATTTTTTGTTTTACTGACAAATTGTTCCTCCAAAGAGATGGCGTAGCTATGGGCACTTCATGTGCCAATAGCTACGCCAACTTGGTTATTGCTGAATGGGAGGTTAGAGATATGTTCAGTAGTGATTTGTATAGGAGACATGTTTGCTTCTATCGGAGATTTGTGGATGATTTATTCCTTCTTTGGAATGGATCCAATGCACAATTATGTAGCTTCATTAGGGAGTTGAATGACAGCACGAGCTATTTGACATTCACCATGGAATGTTCTATGCACAGAATATCGTTTTTGGATGTGTTTATTGAGAAATTGGAGGGTGGTATTTTCAACACTGGTTTGTTCAGGAAACCGTGCCACAGGAATGCCCTCCTTCACTGCACTAGTATGCACCCTGGCTTCGTCTATAGGAATATAGTACGAGGCCAGGCAATGAGGGCTTCTAGGTATACTCCCATTGACCATCAGTTTGTGCATGAAGTGCAGGACCTTACGACTAGATTCAGACAGAGGGGATATACAGATAGAGATTTGAGCCCGGGTTTCACTGAAGTGACAGATCTCAGGTCAGGTAGAGCGGCACCATATTTTTCAGATGGGCCTGCGAATGGAATGGATGCCAACCATGTTGTTGATACGAACATGTTGAACCATGTTCCATGTTCGATCCTTTATACCAAGGATATAGGAGTTATAAAGGATACCATTAGTGCACATTGGCATGTACTATCGGTTGATCCTGAAGTACAATGGATAGTTGGAGAGAAACCTAGGTTCATATATAGGAACAAGATGAATCTAAAGAAAATGTTATGCTATCCTAAGCCTTCCAGGGAGATAGGTTTGGGCACGGGTCACCATACAGTTTCGTGTGGTCACTGTAGCTTTTGCTCATACATCAACCCTGATGTGGCTTTTAATCATCCCTCAGGTTATGGTGTCTTCAACATGAAAGCAGGAGGTGACTGCATGTCTACTAATGCGGTCTATTTGGCCACTTGCACAACGTGTCCCGCATTCTATGTTGGCAAAACCAACAGATGCCTTAGAGATAGAATGCGGGAACACGTTTACCACATTAGGAAGGGTTGTTTACGTAACGCCCTGGCTAAACATGTTAATGAGACTGACTCTACACATATGTTTAAGTTTAGGATTATGGAGAGGCTGTGGGATACCTCTAGAGGTGGTGATGTCTCTAATTTAACAGAATCTAAAGAAAGCACCTGGATTATTAAATTAAGAGCCGATGTTTTACCAGGCCTGAATGGTAAGGTCCCTATTAAACCTTTTCTAAAAATGAGGAGACTTAAAATCTGAGCAATATAGTCTTCCATGGCCTTTATATCTGTGCTGTAATATATAGATTTTTGTATATATATATATATATTTACTTTCTCTATGTCATGTTACATATATATGTCTTGTTTTATATAATGAGCTCTTGATTCATACAGATCAATGCCTGTCTATTGATTAGATTATTATGTTTATGCAACACTCATCGCTATGCACTGAAATTTTTATTCTTGTGTTTTCTAACAATATTGTTATTGATTATGATGCATCGACGACATCAGATGTTGGTTTGATATGTTTTAATATCAGCATATTTATGTTAAAGTACTTGAGTGCTTTTAGATGTTTTTAAGAGTGACGGGGGGTTTTTGATGAATGTGTATATAATTCTAGAATGTTTCTTTAAGGATTTGTGTTGTTTTCCCGCCATGGATTGTATTTAAGCCTGTTTTGTTAGAGTTGTAATTGGTCTGATGAAGCTATTAGCGAAAGCGCTCACCAACTGTATATGTGCACGCAATAAAGGCATTGATATTTATATTCTACTGGACTCTGTGGATTTCGTGAATGGTTGTTCTAGGACTTTTAGTCCTATCTACTTGGTCTACATCTGGTATTGAAGAGAATTGTTTACATCGGAGTCGGAACAGAAGTGTTTAAGTGACAAAACCGAACTCTGCTTTGCACCCGGTATTTTTGTTTGTTTTTACTTTATTGCTGCTGCTTACTGGGTGCATTCACTCTGGTGGACCTATCTTTTACTTTTTGGATTCCTTTACAATCAGTGACTGCAAAAGGATTTTTTTCTAAATGACCCTAGTCAAAAACTTTTAAAACTTCTAAAAAAAAATAAACAAAATAATAATGTGAATCTCAAAACTTTTTGATAAAACAAACTGTAATACAGTAAGAACAAGAATCAGAAATAATGAAGGTATTCAAATCTAAAATGAAGAAATTCAGCCACGCACCAGCAGTAGTCTCAGAGTAGCTCACAATACCATCCCAAAAAAAGAGTAATGTTTACTAAAATTTATGACAAAATAAACAAAGAGAACAAACTGCAGAGAGAGATGTTTCCAATCAGAAGCATATCAGGTTCGACCAGCACCTTGGCTGGTATTATGAACCAGTGCCCCATCCCCTCAGCTCTTCAAGTGAAGAGCCAAAAAAACCCCACTTCACCGTAATAAGCCAATTGATCAATGTATGCATTGTAAACAATTGGCATATTACACTCCCAACCAAACTCTGAAGAGCAAAGAACAAAAACAAAAACCTCCCACCAACCAGTTGCCCAGATGCATGACAAGCCCCCCTCCCCCCAGCCTCAGCCTTTCAGTTCCCATTTCTGTACCCTGCTTCGAACCGTCCTTCAGCATAATTGTGTCTTTTAAGCTATGGCAAACAGTTGCTACAGTTTATATACTACCTGCACGGAGCACTGCACTGCTCAAGTTTTAGTTTTTTGTTTTTTTCCTTTTAAACTGTAGCATACTGCTGGCTGCAGTGCAAGCAGTTGCTACAGTTTAGACCACAGAAAGTGAAATTCAATGCAAATCCAATACCGGGGCTTTACAAAAAGATCGGGATTGGCTGATTGTGCCCCCATCACTTTGTTTCCAGGGCAGTTGCCCATCTTGTCCCTCCCTAGCTATGCTACTCTTTCCAGTGTCGTTCTGTGGGATTGCCTTGTGTACTGCAGCACAAAACTAGAACATAACTGCTTTGAAAAGTGAATAATAAAAGTTATTGAGCACTTTTCTGACATCAGAAAAGTCCATAAAAAGCTCAACTTTTTTTTCCAGTTTTGGAGTACAGTCACTAGAGTCAAAATACTACTGCTAAAGCATGTACGTGGTTTCTGTTAATTTGCAAACACCTGAAAGGTAACTATGGATGAACTGTGGCACATTTTGTTAATAGTCATACACATATAACTTGATAGTCACAGAATAATTCTTTGTACCAGAATTTGCTTTGTTTGAAATTGAGTATAGTAAGTATTGCGTACAAAAATGGCATCTATAATTGATGTCTAGTAAGAGAAAATATTAAACACTTAACACGGGTAGTATGGGAACAGAATAGGGTTAAGGGGCAACCCCCCCCCCACATTAATACTTATTTATTTATTTTTTGTTTCCTTTCTGCTTCATTCTTTTCAGCTATCCCACTGTCTGCGTCCATTGCCAGATCTATAAGCCTCTCTTACTGTCTCAGGCTCTCAGTTAAGGCTGGGACTAGCACACAACCTAAGAGTGTCCTATGAGGGTCATGCCACTGACTGCTTCCATCAAGGTGTTTTATTAATTTATGACCTACCCCTTGGTATCCCTCTAAGCTTGCATTTGTCTATACTCCCCTGTATGGATCATTTCTTCCCATGAATGCCTTTCATCCTGGGATGGGCATGCATTTCCCTCCCTGCCAATACCACAGATACCTGAGCTGCTAATCAGACCTGGGTTGCATGGGATGTAACTAGGGATGTATTAACCTATGCTATGTACTGGCTAATATTGTTTGCTTTTTAGTCTTTTGTGCTATTTTTTGCAGTGATTTCTTAAGCTGGATATTTTATTAAACTTATAAGTTAGAGATAAGATGTTTTGAGTCTTGTTTTGACTGAGAAACTGCAGAGCTATGTGTAAACAGACAAAGAGACAAATTTACCTATAATTATAAAGACAAACACACTTATGTATGTACATATCATATTCTGTTTAACTGTTGCCACTGTGGCCCAGGGCATGGCTGAAGCATGTCTACAGACTATTAACTTGTTTAATATGGGTTTGGTAGATTGATAGATTGGTAGGTAGAGAGAGACAGCTTAAGAGAGAGAGCACAGATAAATTCTAACTGTGCTTGCCAGTGTCTCTTTATGATCTTTAATAGGGTTCATCAGCATAGGCTGTTCTGCAGTCACTTGAGTTTAATCTAGTCTGGTTATCAGTACTTGATATAATGTTTACACTCTGTGTATTTGTACTCAGAGACATAGCCGGCTTTAGGCACCAGCGAACCCTGTGGTCGCTGGGGGCCCCTGGTCCTGGGGGGGCCCCCAACCACAGCAAGTTATCGTATCTTGATATTTTGTAACATGTCTGTTAAACCAACAAAAACTAGTACAGTAATCTTGTACGCTTAATAAATGGAGGGGAGGCTTAATAATAACTCTTATTTTTATCTCCTTCAAAAGTCAAAGATCTTTAGTTATAGTAACAGAGTTTTGTCAAGTAACAGGCTTCACAATTACATTAAATGTTTTACCACTGACATAATGGCCCTGGCTTAGTTAAACCCTGCTGGTGGACATCCTCTCCACTAAAACTAACAACATAGCTACCTGTAGGTACCTACAATACCTGTGGCTGCCGGTGGGCCCTTAATCATCCCTGACTGTGTGGAGGCCCCACAAAAGGTGCTGTTGGTTGAGGAAAAATGAGGAGATAAAATGTAATTAATTTTTGCTTGTACTATTTAATCGGAACCAGGCTGTGATATGATCCTGTTAGGATAAATCTGATAATAAACATGAATAAGGTTAGAACTAGTGAAAGATTTAATTGGCTAGGCTTAAAATGGCTCACAAGGGCTTATAAACCTATGAAATCAGCAGCCTGAGTGACTGATTTCAGTCCACGTCATAGAGTTTCAGAAGAGCTAATGCTTCTGATCTACTTCAGGAATGGTTTCTCTTTCAAGAAATTTAATAAATGCTGTCAGAACACCAGATACTATAACTCTCAATGTCTTTGCTGGAGAATTCTGCTCTATGCCAAAAATAATAGCAAAATAAATGCTCAAAAGGAGGATCACATTTCAAATATTGCTCTAATTCACTTAAAAAGTTACTAGAATAGCACATTTTGCATCAACATGCATTTTTTGGACAATAAGAAGTATAAAACTATGATGTCTGGATTTACTGACTGTCTGTAATCTTAAATTATTTGCCTGCAAGTAAAACTTTTTTATTTTTATTTTTTTTTATGAAGGACAGAGCAAATTATGAGGCAACATCAAGGAATATCTGTGAAATCAGTGACAGTGACAGGTATTCATTTACTCCTCAATGAGATAAAGTGACTTATTTTTGCTGTTTGGTGACTGCTAAACAGCAGTCACTGATCTGATCTGGCAGTACCAGTGTTGCACAATGTATTGTTATTTGCTGAAATAAACACAAAACTAGTATTGCTTTGACTTATGCATGAATGTGTGTGTATAAAAAAATATCACTGATTTGTATCAGTGCACACATTCAATAATGCTGGAACAAACACATTTTTCTGCTGTGTATCAGTAAAAAATGCAGCTAACAAGTAATTATATTTTAAAAATAAGGCATAAAATATATCAAACAACATTCACACACTTAGATCTTCGAAGAATCTGGTGGCCCCCACTCCCCAGACTGTATAAATGGATGCAGAGGGGGTCCATTATTCATCCTTGAATGTGTGGGGGCCCCAAAAAAGCTATTTCTGGTTGGGAAAAAATGAGATAAAATAATTTCATTTTCTGAACATGCTCTTTAACCTGAACAGGGATGTGATATCACCTTGTTAGGATAAAACTGATAATGGCCTCTATCAACTGCACCCACTTTCCTCACAATCACACATCAGGCATGAATACCGGTGGCTGCCTTTGAGGGTTAGGGTTGAGGAGTGAGGAGGCATGCTATGTATATGTATTGCAGCGGTCACTTGAAATACATGACTGTGGCCATTTGAACCTGTGCTTCCATCTCATTCTAACACCAGAGGGATGCATAGGCAGTGACTGTCTTTTTGGGGGAATTAGAGAGGCAGGCAGTATTCCAAGACAGGATCTGTGTATCTTCACAACACAACAAACTGGCTTATTAGTTTATTGTGAGCTAAGACTTTGTCAGGTTTGAAAATTAAGCCTTGGGCATAATTTATGTTTTTATTGAAAGAAAAAAGTACGACTGCAATTCTTTTTCTTACTCTTGAATTTTGTTTAGGTTACTATTGGATTAAAAGTTTAGGAAATGCTTTAAAATACATTCTAGAGCAGTTATAACACATATGGTTTCTGGGAGAGTGGCTTAATTGAGTTATTTCCTAAATGGTTATCACTGTGCTGTCTTGGTCAGGAAAGGTATGTTAAGGATGCAAAGAAAATTAAAGCTGAACACCCAACACCACATTTCTTTCTTTAATCATAATTTTCGTTCAAGCCATCAAATATTCAAATATGAGAAATGGAAGAAAAAAGTAACTTGCATGGTGTGGGGAACCCAAGATGGGGAGAAACAAAGGGGAGCACTGGAGAATGTATGGGTATTTTGAGGGGCTGAAACAGTGGGGCAGTGCCCTAGGGTACAATTTCACTTAAGTCCAGCAGTGTACAGAGTTGTTGTAATGTATTCTTGTTACATCTAAATGGCAATAACTGTGAATGTCCCTTTGTGGGAAGGGCCAACATACTGTGGTATATAAGCTTATTGTAATGTATGAGCACTGTAGCTACAGACCAGACCAGTCTGTGTGCACTACTTTTAAAAGTTTGCAGCATGAGGTAAAAGGATGGCTAGGAAGTCTGGCAGTGACAGGGGGATACTTAGGAAGTGCTCAGGGGGGCCCCCAACTTGACATTTGCTGGGGGCCCCCAAAATGCTAACACCGGCCAGCCAGAGATTTACAGATGTAAGCATTACTTTGATGGACCAAGATTTCCCTGGACACCACTATTGATACTGATTTGTATTTGTTTGATTAGCTGTTGGTCAGGATACTGTGGCTGAACTGTTGCTCTTCACATAAACAGCCATGGATTATATGTGTGAGTATGCAGGACACAAATGCTGATCCTCAAGGCACAGTGGCAGAACACACCAGGCAACTTAAATGTTGATTTTATGGCTTATATGCTGTCCATCACAGCAGAGTAATTATTCCGAACTGAAGCAGAGCTCCATTTTGAGCACACCAGGTGATATGCAATGTCCTGACGCTGCCATTGTTGATGGGCAAGTGCTATGACTTCTGAACACAGTGATCTTGGATTTGGAAGATTGGTGTTTTGTACAGAATTGGCCTCTATACTCTCAGACACTCAGACTATGCCAGACATGTGATGATAGATTGTCCCAGATGCTAGAATGAACAGTGATATAAGTTTTGTATTTTCAAAAGATAAAGAAATCTGTAGTGATACACACACACACACACACACACACACACACACACACACACACACACACACACACACACACACACACAGTACACAGTGTGCAGGTAGGTAGCATCCTGCCAGTTACCTCCTATTCACACAACTTCTGCCATATCTTTTGTGTCATGACAGATACTAGATGTATGACTGCACCTTCTGGTAAAACTGCTAGCATGTTCTTCATCTTCTTTGGTAACTGTTTATATGCTGAAACTACACTGTTTTGTTCTCTGTATTATGACATGTTCTGGTGTATTCTGCCAATGTGTATGTGTGGTTTTCATAGTTCCACAAATCAGCTCGATGTTTCAGAATCCTATGTGAGGAGTGATCCCCTGGTGACCATTCGCTGCTGTTTTCATTTACATCCTCCCAACACATGCATCCTTTTGGAATCACAACTGTTCTCAGAACATTCACAACGATCATGAAATGAGAAACTGTATCAGTCATACTGACATCACAGTGGTAACATGAATTTTAACACGCAGGTAAAATTTAATTTCACTTCTGTTCTTTTTAGTATTTGAAGCGATGGACTTATCTCCTTGAAACATTTTGGAATTTTACTACATATTGGCATGTACACACACTACAAGCAGCATTATTCTGCATTGCTGGTTTGGATTTTCAGTTCCACTTTACAATATTAGAAAAATGTCATCTTATATGCTGGAAAACTTCAGTCAGCAATAATTCATGGGATTCCTGTACAATATAACTATGAAATATAAAATAAAAAGGTTTACTTTTCATATTTTCTTATACTAGGTCGGGCACTCTTTCACAGACAGTAATATACCAGAGGAAGGCCTTTTTTATCCTACAGAATCATTTCTTGGCCAGTTGAACATGTATGAAATACTGCCACAAGCTCAACTGACATAAATATGAATGCACTCTAGTACAATATACAATTGAAATGCATTAATGCTGAAATAACTACTACTCCATGCTTCTTGGTCTGTTTTTTCCATTGAATGAGAAACACAATTGAGGTTATCTAAACCTTTTTAGGTAATAGAAGGTTCTTCTTCTACTTCTTTCGGCTTTTCCCGGTTAGGGGTCGCCACAGCAGATCACCTTGTCCGCACATTGAATGGCAGTGGAGTTTTACGGTGTCGAGTTGCCAGCCCGGCGCCCAACCTTCCACAGAAGGCACACTCACACGCACACCTAGGGCCAATTTAGAGTGTCCAATCCACCTGCAGCATGTCTTTGGGATGTGGGAGGAAACCGGAGCACCTGGAGGAAACCCACGCGACCACAGGGAGGACATGCAGACTCCGCACAGAAGGCACCCCAGCCGAGGATCGAACCGGAGAACCTCTTGCTGTGAGGCAGCAATGCTAACCACTGCACCACCGTGGCCTTTAGGTAATAGAAGGTTAAACTGTTTAAATTATTTGACTAGAAAGCACATAGTTGCATTTGTTTTTATATATGATAATGTACAGTATTCTTTTAAAAACTGAGATTGACATAGTCTATCAAAAGGAGAGACACTCACACACACACACACACACACACACACACACACACACACACACACACACACACACCTATGCATAGATTGGGGGGTCAGCAGCCTACATCGGGCATGCCATTGAAATGTAGAAGGAGCATCTGGGGAAAAACCCAAAAATAAAAACACAGCATACCAATTCCCAACTGAAGGTACACTGGTCGAAAATCAAACTGGAGAACTGGACCTGATAAGCAGCAGTGCTAACTGCTGTGCCACTGTGATGCTACATAGTTTTCATGTCGTTAATGTTAATAGTTGCTTGTTTTGCATTAATTCATATAGTAAGTTGAGTTAAAGTTTTATATATATATATATATATATATATATATATATATATATAGAGAGAGAGAGAGAGAGGGGGGGGGGTCTACTTCAGTAGACCGACCGCCCAGTTGCCCGAGATGACAAGACTGACACCTTCAGAAGACCAACATCTGGAAGACTGGCATTTCACGCGAGGTAAGTAACCGCTTGGCCATCCTGATAACATTAACTGAAGTAAGTAAAACTAAACCCATACCCCCCTAACTAAATATACCAACTCTGATAATGTACTACCGTGGGGGTAAGGGGCAAAGTTCAACAGGATGGCCAAGCGGTTACTTACCTTACGTGAAATGTCCGTCTTCCAGATGTTGGTCTTCTGAAAAAGTGTCGGTCTTGTCGTCTTCGGCAACTTGGTGTTGGGTAAGTGAGCTGTCGGTCTACTGAAGTAGACCCATAGAGAGAGAGAGATACACACACAGACAGAATACATGTTTAGCAAGTTAAATAAACATCAGACTGGATAAGGACACTGTACAAAGTGTTAGCTTCTCATCTGCTTAATCACTATGGTTGTATTGCATATTGATAGTTCTGTTTTTTTTCCCTTTGTTCTGAAATAAAACACTCAAGTATCAAGAATGTATATTGGACATGTAGTTTTATTCTACCTCATTTTTTAACACTGAACATTCATTTTGCTATGTTAAAAATCTGGCACAAAGTTGAGAAAAGCTGAGAGTACTGATACTGATTTTTTTCAGTGATTGTGAAAAGCTGACATTGCATCTCAGTTGTGCTGAATATTTCATAAAGCAAGAAATAAGGTTTGGATACTCAAGGGTACTCATTTATTTTTGCATTGTGAAATTTATTATATCCCAGTAGCATTACTAAAATGTAAGTTCTTGAGCTGTGTGTGACAGGATTGCAGTAATTGGGTGAGATCTGTAGCTTGTGTTGGGCATAATTTTAAAGGTACTAGCATGCTTTTACAAGGAAGTCTATAATGGTTATGAAATTCAAGAACTTGTTTTTTCTGAAACTATGCAAAGTAAAACACTGTTAATGTAACTATGAAAGTAAAAACAATGACAATGTATCAGGATAGACATTTTCTGGCATTAGTACTATAGAATGGCACTCAAGCACATTGTGCTAGGCACCCTACTGCAGTCTATCAGTGTTTTCATTCATTCATTAGTGTTTATTTGTTTATTTATTTATTGACAAGATTTTTTGTAGACTTGCGACCGAAGGTGGTATTCATAGTCCCGTGGTTCACATATGCACAGCAGTAATCAACAAATAGTGACATTGCATCTGTATTTAAGTAAGCCGAAAGCAAGCAAGTACCACTGATTGTGTAAAATATTAGTGCAGTGAAATGCCCACAGTGTAAAATGACTAAAAACACTGCAGCTTTGTATGGAAGGAGATGTATCTGTCTATGGATATAAAGTCACAAATGCTTTTGGTTATTTTCAGTAAGTGACCATGGACATGGGCCTGCTTGGATCTCATGAGAACTTCTATGTGAGTCAGTGCTGAGCTGAGTGTTGCTAGTCCGCAGCTTGCCAAATTGC
Source organism: Protopterus annectens (assembly GCF_019279795.1). Lineage (NCBI taxonomy): Eukaryota > Metazoa > Chordata > Ceratodontiformes > Protopteridae > Protopterus > Protopterus annectens. The sequence continues at coordinate 581,755,977 of NC_056737.1, forward strand.
TTTAAAGTGTGTTTCATTGACTGTAGGACTGTACTTACAAGAATATCTTTTTTTGGTTTTAAGAAGTTTGGAAAGGAGAAAGGAAACAAAGCTATTAATAAGGGAGAAAGAAGACAAGTGACACAGAAGAAAGACATTAAGAGGATTTTGCAGGGGAGGTGGGAGAGGAGGTAGTATGCCTCTGTAGGGGATACAATCCCCCCACCCCTTTGCAATTTTTTGTTAGGAGGAAGTTGTGGAAGGAATAAGGAAGAAGATGTAGGAGACAAGGTTATGGATGAGGGAAGGAGCATGCACACATCACAAACATAAATGACAGGCAGGAGCACAGTGGTGGGTAGACACTGGGAGGGTGGGGGGTGACAAGATATAAAGACAGCAAACCAAAAAGGTAGGGGATCTGTAGCTGGTACTTACCACCCCAGTCCAGAGGACCTCAATTATCCCCGCATTCTGATGGTCCTGGAGAGGGGGATCCTGATGGTGTGGGGGAGGGGGAGGTCTCAGACATACCTCTTAACTTCTTAGAGCAAAACATCTGGACAAAGCCTAAAATGATGGGGGGACAAGTAGGTACAGATTTTAAATATCCCCCTTACAGACTTAGAAAGTTGATATACGTTTTGCATTAGCATGAACTTTCCGAAGGATGTGGAGTCTTAAACTCTAATGTTTGTCATTATTTAATGACTTCAATCCTCAGCTGTTTGCCAGAAAGGGGACAGATCTTAGGGGGAACACACCAAAAATATCAGGCAAAAATCTGGACATTCTGTGAAAACCTGTACAGCTGAGAGGTATCAGGTGGCTCAATGGTTAGAAATCACCATGGGAGGGTAGTCTTGAACCCAATGGAGGAGACATTGTAGGGTTGCATGTGTCTCATTTGCTGTCTCAACCAGGACCTGAAGCTAAAGATGTTCACAGCTTACCAGGCTACCATACCCCCATCCTGTGATAAGATCAGTTGGCAAACACAGGGAAGTGAAGATCTGTCCCTTACCAGTGAGGCACCTGGCTGAGCTGCCTGTGGAACCTGTGGATCTGTAGAAAAAGAAACATAAAAGGGTGGAAAAAAAGAAAGAAAATGACAGAGAGAGAAAGAGAGAAATGGGGATAAAAATTAACTCATACATGTTTTGAAATAATTATAATTCATTTAATAATATGAAATTAAACCTATTTATTTATTCAAAAGTTGCTTTTAAGCAGTGTAACATACTTTTCACTTAGTACTTGAATGACTGCATTCCGAGAAGTTCTTTTTGGTGACACTTGTAAATGATTCTTATATTATTTGAAATACTGATTTATTATTTTATGAATAAGTGCAACACTAAAATGAAATATTATTACTCTTTCAGTGGCAGTTAATGCTGTCACTAGCACTGAAAGCATTACTGATACATAATGAATATCCTTTCAGTTCAGTAGCTCAGTATAGTACTCTGTGATTGTGTAAGTCCACTGACTGTGGACTTGTGGTCTGACTGTCATCTATCAGATGAAAACATGGTATAGCAGTAATGAATGGATTTTCTAGAGGCATACATGTTAAAATTAATTTCCATAAGTTTCATACTTACTAGCAATGCTAATTCTTGCAGCCCTCCAATGGTGTCGTGGTAATCTCCTTCGCTGCTGTAAAGATATGAAAAAAGAGAATAAGAAGGTCATTTACTCGTTCCATTTTTGTCTGCATCATGGCTGACAGCAGTTTATTATTTACGTCTGTCAGCTTAATTAATATTTTTTTAACTGATGCCAAAACATTCCACCCCATACATGCTTCATGTTCTTAAGAAATGCTGCATGTTACTGTGTGAGTGTTTTAATGGGCGTTGGGAAAGTATTTCTTGCAAAATTATTGCAAATCCTACAAGGTAACCATCCTGAAAAAAGCTATCATGGTGTCTGCTTTTGTTTCATGAAGTCTGTGGTGTATAACTTTAATAAGATGTTACTGCCAGCACTGAACTATCCACAGTTGATAAATTAGTAGGCACCACAGTGTCTGTGGTGAGTGGGCTGGGGTATTGATCTGTTGACCTGCTGCAGTAACTTATTCTGCCATAGCAAAAGCAGCAGATACAAGTTTCTGGAAAGAAGGCTGCATTCCTGTAAGGCTGATAATTTTACAAACACTTTCAAATCACCAGTCTAAGCTTCAATAAAATATTTACATCAGTGTTTAGCAGTGTGTATGTGAATCTTTCCATTACCTCTGTGGTATCTTCATTCACAAATCAGTTCTGCATGCTTTCAAGATCACTAAAAGCATTGCAATAATTAAATCATAATCAGTATTATGCAGTGCAGCCAGTTTTCTCACAGCCCCCTGTTTTACCCCAGCTTGAATGTGTTGCCTTGGTCTATTCAGCTGTTTTTGAAGTAGAACAAATTTTTGGAAATCCCCAAGAACATTACCTGTATAATATCTGTAAAGATGATATTGCAACATAATTATAATCCTAGTCACAGTACAAATTCAATTTTTACTATAACTAAGCTGTAAAATTTGTGAAGCTATTAATATACAGCAATTACAACTATCGTGTGACTGAACTGTAAAAAAAAAAGAAATGCAGCAAACCCACATTTTATAACAAATATTTCTGAACTTACTATGGCATAGCAGCAACACTGCTGTTTCTGCAACATACATGAAAGATTGCAGTTCACTGCCTGGAATACTGCATTAAAACTGATTTCTGACATATATACATAGTATACAGATTCTCTCTCTTCCTTCCATCCATTTCTCTCTGTCCTCCTCCATGTCCATTCCTCCTCCATTCCACTCTCCATCTCCATTCCATCTCTTTCCATCCATCCTCCTTCCTTCCATTTCCTGTCCATCCTTTCTCTCCTTCCTCTCTCCATTCCATTTCTTTCTTCCTTCCTTCCTTTCTTCCTGTCCATTTCCTCCTGGTCCTCCATTATCCAGTCCATTCTCGTCCATTCTCCTTTCCTCCTCCTCCTCCTCCTCTCCTCTCTTCCTCCTCCTCCTTTTCCTCCTCCTCCTCCTTTCTCCTCTCCTGTCTCCTCCTCCTCCTCCTCCTTTCTCTCTTTCCTCCTCTCCTCCTCCTCCTCCTTTCCTCCTGTGCCTCCTCCTCTTTCCTCCTGCCTCCTCCTTGCCTGCCTCTTGTCTTGTCTTGTCTCCTCCTCCTCCTGTGCCTCCTCCTGTCTGTGTGGTGTGTGTGTGTGTGTGTGTGTGTGTGTGTGTGTGTGTGTGTGTGATGATGACAGTGTGTGTGGTGTGTGTGTGTGGTGTGTGTGTGACCAGTGTGTGTGTGTGTGTGTGTGTGTGTGTGTGTGTGTGTGGTGTGTGTGTGTGTGTGTGTGTGTGTGTGTGTGTGTGTGTGTGTGTGTGAAGAATGTGATGCTGTGTGTGGTGTTGGTGTGTGTGTGTGGTGTGGTGTTTGTGTGTTGTGTGTGTGTGTGTGGTGCCTCTCTCTCTCTCCTCTCTCTCTCTCCTCCTCTCCTCTCTCTCTCTCTCTCCTCTCCTCTCTCCTCTCTCTCCTCCTCTCTCCTCTCCTCCTCCTCCTCCTCCTCTCCTCTCTCTCTCTCCTCTCTCCTCTCCTCCTCCTCCTCCTCCTCCTCCTCTCCCTCCTCCTCCTCTCCTCTCCTCCTCCTCTCCTCCTCCTCCTCTCTCCTCTCTCCTCCTCCTCTCCTCCTCCTCCTCCTCTCCTCTCCTTCCTCCTCCTCTCTCCTCTCCTCTCCTCCTCTCCTCTCCTCCTCTCCTCTCCTCCTCCTCCTCTCCTCCTCCTCCTCCTCCTCCTCTCCTCTCCTCCTCCTCCTCCTCTTTCCTCCTCCTTCCTCCGTCCTCCTCCTCCTTTCCTCTCCTCCTCCTCTCTCCTCTTTTCACTCCTCTTTCTTTTCTCTCTCTCTCTCTCTCTCTCTCTCTCTCTCTCTCTCTCTCTCCTCTCTCTCTCTCTCTCTCTCTCCTCTCTCTCTCTGTCCTCTCCTCTCTCTTTCCTCTCCTCTCTCTCTCTCTCCCTTTCTCTCTCCTCTCTCTCCTCCTCTCCTCCTCTCTCTCTCTCTCCTCCTCTCTTTCCTCTTTTCTTTCTTTCTCCTCTCTTTCCTCCTCCTCCTCCTCCTCCTCCTCCTCCTCTCTCCTCTCTTTCCTCCTCCTCCTCTCCTGTCCTTTCCTCTCCTCTTTCCTCCTCCTCCTCCTCCTCCTCCTCCTCCTCCTCCTCCTGCCTCCTCCTTGTCTTTTTCTGTCCTCCTCCTTGTGTGTGTGTGTGTGTCCTCCTCCTCCTGTCTTTCCTCCGGCCTCTTTTTTGTCTTGTGTCCTCCTGTGCCTCCTTGTCTTTGTCTCAGGAATCTCTCTCTCTCTCTCCTCTCTCTCTCTCTCTCTTTCCTCTCTCCTCTCCTTCTCTCTCCTCTCTCTCCTCTCCTCTCTCTCTCTCCTTTCCTCTCTCTCTCTCTCTCTCTCCTCCTCTCCTCCTCTCCTCTCTCTCTCTCCTCTCTCTCTCCTCTCTCTCTCCTCTCTCTCCTCTCTCTCCTCTCTCGCGTCTTTCTCTCTCTCTCTCCTCTCTCTCTCTCCTCTCCTCATCTTCCTCCTCTCTCTCTCTCTCATTCCTCTCTCTCTCCTCCTCCTTTCCTCTCTCTCGCTCCTCTCTCTCCTCTCTCTCGCTCCTCTCTCTCTCCTCCTCCTCTCTCCTCCTCCTCCTCTCTCCTCCTCCTCCTCTCTCCTCTCTCTCTCTCCTCCTCTCTCCTCTCTCCTCTCCTCCTCCTCCTCTCTCCTCCTCCTCTCCTCTCCTCTCCTCCTCTTTCCTCCTCTCCTCCTCCTCCTCCTCTCCTTTCCTCCTCCTCCTCCTCCTTTCCTCCTCCTCTTTCCTCCTCTTTTTTCCTCCTCCTCCTCCTCCTCCTCTTTTTTTTTTGTGTGTCTTGTCTTTGTGCCTGTGTCTTTTTTGTGTGTGTCTCTCTCTCCACTCCTCTTTCTCTCTCTCCTCTCCTCTCTCTCTCTTTCTCTCTCTCTCTCCTCCACCACTCTCTCTCCTCCTCTCCTCCTCCTCCTCCTCTTTCCTCCATGCTCTCTCTCCTCTCTGCTCACTCTCTCCTCCTCTATATATATATATATATATACTCTCTCCTCTCCTCTTTCTTTCCTCCTCTCTCTTTCTCCTCTCTCCTTTCCTCCTCCATGCTGTCTCTCTGCCTCTCTCCTGTCTCTCCTCCTGCCTGTGTGTGTGTCTCATGTGTGTGTGTGGTGCGTATGTGTGTGTGTGTGTGTGTGTGTGTGTGTGTGTGTGTGTGTGATTTTGTTGACCAGATTGGTTCCATGTTTCGCTAATGGATTTGGATTGAATATTGGTGAGAAAGTCTGTGCTAGAGAAAGTTTGGTGTTAATAGTGACGTATTTTTTATGTCTGTGTAAGAGACCAAGTTTTTGGTGGGTTTTTTTTGATAGCTTGCTGAATATGTATGTCAAACATTAACAGAAGTTTAGTATGTGGTTAAACATAGATAAGTGCATTATTAAGAGAAGGTACTGTGAAGGTATCTTTATGTTGTTGTAGCAAACTGGGGAGGAAGAGTCGAAGTTTTGTATTTTAGACTTGTGAAGTAGTTGATTATTTTGAGTTTGCTCGGGATACTATATAAGGAAGACTGAAAGGAATTTAAAAAAACGCATTTATGCACACCTATATAGTATCAGGAGGAAGGATGTGAAGAATGCTCTATATAGACATGTAGAGCAGCAGGAGGTAGAACACTCTTTTAAGTTTGCCATTTTGGAAAATATTGCCCTTGACCCTAGAGGAGGCTACATTAAGGCAATATTGGCATATAAGGAACTATGGTGGCAGCTATTTACTAATGCCTCAACCCCTCCGGGGCTCAACGATTACCTAACCATTAAACCATTATTATCCATTAAATAAATTCATTAACACAATTATTGTATTTAGATAAGGTCAAGCTTATGACACACTAGGATGTCATTGCTTAATCATTTTTTGTACATAACATATGAAGATTTTAATAACATTTTGTATTTTTGATGATTGTAGTCATTTTTAATTTTTTAGAATAAGTATGTACACTTGTAGGGGATTATGTGTTATTTTTTATTTTTTATGTGAACAATCAGAATGTGTTAGTTTATAATGCATTTGAATACAGTTATGGTCGTTATATATTTTTTTGACATTTTTATTGATGTATTTGTAGACATTATTTTACATTAATAACAGGACGTTTGGTTGTAAATAAGTGTTTTAGGTGACATTAGGTGAAGCGTACAAGGTATTTTAAGTACAGAATCTTTTGTGCACCTTGTCACTTTAATACATATAGATCTGGCGCCAAACAGAGTATTTAAACTGCATTCTCTCTTTTCATAGTTGTTCTGATGAAGCTCACAGTTGTGTGAGTGAAAGTGCTTAACTCATGGAATATTAAATGAAGAATTTTTTAACCATTCAAGTGGTTGGTGTGTTTTTACACAGTATTTGCATCATCGCTAGTGGTTTGAACATTCTTTGTGGGCAGCGAGCATTGCTGGGGTCCATGGAGTCAGCGTTCTTCACTTCCCATCTTTTTTGGTATTTTGTTGATGGAACGCTTCACTGGTTCAGGAGTTGTATGCCATGGAGTCCGACTGAGATGCTTCGTTTGTTCCTTCACCCATCAGGAGAGAAGAAATCAGGAAACTTCAGGCGTAAGTTTCCATGCTCAGGGGTGATGTGAGCAAACTTTCAGCCCTATTTTCTACAGTTGGAGCTAATGTAGCAGGTACTACTAATGAAGAAACTCGCACTATCATTTTCAATCATGGTAGTGGTTCACCTATATTCAGTGGCATAGCGGACATCAGACATACCTCATTGCATGTGACAGGCAATGGGGATAGTCCATGTAGACCCAGTGATGGTTCTAACGTGGTGACTTCTTCACCGGAGATTCCTAATGGACAGGGTACCGGACACAAAAGCACAACGGCCATTGATTTACCTGCTTCTCAGTTTCAAGCAGAACCTCGTAACAACAGTAAGCTGGCACAACTGATTTCACCTTTGATTTTTTCTTTTGGTGAACAAGATGAAGAGGTGGAATGGACAGGCACCAAGCCTAAGAGGTCACAGCCTATGAGAACATATTTTAATGCTAATGTCAAGGACCCTGTTGATAAAGGTACTGTCAAAGCTAATGTTCAGTGCGGTGCTACAGTCAATGGGGAAAGACGGGGGGGGCTAACAATGAAGCTCATTTAAAGAAGTTTTTGGACAATTATTGTGCATTTGACAATGTGAACAGTGATTGTGGTAATGAGCAGTTTAACCCATCCACACAGAAGGGCACTTTGCGAGATTTCATTTTCACATTGGGGAAAAAATTGAACTTAATTAATACTTTAAAATTAGACAATGCATATCTGTTTAAATGTATTAATTCTAAAATTGTTCCTATGGGGTTACGATTTTTCAAGCACCCTATGGGGGTTGACATTACTGACAACACTAAATGTGAATTTACTCAACTGTTTGATCAATTCGGTTTTCAGTATATGCAGTTATTAATCAAGTTTAATGATGAAAGGTTGTGTAAATATATAAAAGAAGTAGAAAGGTTGAATGAAATTATTCTTAATGATTTATTATTCCCACAGTGGGAGAAAATGTATGTAAAACAATTTGAGATAGCCAATCATAAAACCCAGAAGATTTATAATAAAACATGTAAAAAGATTAAAAGAGATATTGAACAGTACAAGAAGGGTCATGCTTATCATTGGGGAGAAAGTAAACATAAAGCTAATAATGCCAAGGACATCTACAGTAACAGTAGTAGGACATTTGAGAATGTGGACACTTACCATGATAACTGATCAAATTTTCATCAGGGTTTGAAACACAAAATGCACATAGATTGGAAAAGGGAAGGAAAATGGAAGAAAAATTCTTCACATCAAGTGGACGGAACACACAGGAACAGTCCAGTGCACGGTGGGGGGGGGGTATTAGTAGAAGAGTACAATATTACACCTTGTTACTACCAAGACCTACATAGAGATCAGGGTATTACCACAGAAGGTATTATTTTTAGTTACAAGAACTTTAACATATATAGCTACACACATCTTCCATTAGAAAAAGCACATTTTGACTTGCTTCCTAAGGAAATGAAGTATATTCCCACTACATGTTTTAGATTAGTGGATTGTTTAAGTGAATTCAAACTATTTATCAGAACACTTAATTTAGCCATCTTGTTCAAGGATACCAAAATAGACACTGAACAAAGGACTAGTGGCACAAGCATCCTTAGGAAGAAAAGTTATTATGTTCCTCCCATGCATCCAAATGTGATGGTTTACGACAGACTGGTAACCAGACAGATTTACCAGTTGCAGAGCAAGTTATTGGGTAAAAAACCTAGAAGTAATTTAACCACGGATGAGATTAAAATCTTGAAAGACCTGACAGAAGACAAAAGAATTCGAGTAATGAAACCAGATAAAGGAGATGGTGTAGTAATATATGACAGTTTGGAATACACCTCCAAAATGCATGAGATCTTATATCTATCAGGCAATTGTGAGATAGTCTTTATTAATGAAATCAACATTGCACACAAATGTATAGAAGGATTACGGAAGACACTTGCAACTTTTTGAGAGTAGAATATCCCAGACTGGCAACTTTAGTGGGGATACCCAAGATACATAAGAATGCTAGTAATCCACCATTTCGTCCTGTAATTTTGGGTAGTAAATCTAAGACCTTCCCATTGGGAGTTTCTGTGGATATTATGTTAAAACATATATATATATATGGGAAGATTACTCATATAGGTAAAGACTCATGGGAGTTTTTAAAGTATTACCCTGTTGACACCTGGAAGGAAGGACTTATATACGTCATCATTGACGTTGTAGATTTGTTTTCATGTATTCCCAAGGAGGAAGGTATGGATGCCTTCATTAATAGTATTAGAAAATATAGTGACCTAGAATGGGATAAGGTTTGCTTGATTCTTGAACTGATGTCTTTAGTTCTTGATCACAGTTACATATTATATGAAGGTGCACATTTCAGACAAACCAAGGGAGTAGCTATGGGGGCAGCTTGTGCTCCCTTATTTGCCAATTTGGTAATGTTAGATTTGGAAGAGACAGTAGTGTTCAAAAATGACTACTACAAGTATGTTAGATACTACTCACGGTTCCTAGATGACATATACATCTTATGGGAAGGTAATCAGGTAGTCTTAAATAATGTTTTGGACTATTTAAATCAAAGTAGTGAATTCTGCAAGTTCACTTCTACTAGTAGTAAAGAAGGTATAGCCTATTTAGATACATTAATTTCCAATGGTGACAAATGTTTTAAGCCCAGAATACACAGAAAAAGTACATTTACAAATGGATATTTGGAATATACTAGTAACTATCCTAGAAAAGTATTATACAATATATACAAAGGACAGTGCATTAGAGCCATTAGGATGACTTTGGAATACAAAGAGATGATGGAAGAACTGGATTTTATTACTGAATTATTCAAAGAAAGGGGGTATAACATAAATATGATGAAATATGTAAAGAATTATGTTATTAAGGAATGGAGACACAAATACACCCCATTATTAGGAGCAAATGGTAAAGGGAGGACTACTAACATGACGGAAAGGTCTGACATCAATCACAAAGACATTAAAGGGGACTACAATAGAGCTTGTGTGTTAGAGTATGGTCCATACACTAAAAAAATAAATGATATCTTAATAAATAATTGGAATGTTATGATGGTGGACCAAGAAATAGCAGACATATTGGGTCCTAAACCTACATTTGTTTACAAGATGGGTTGTAACATCAAGATGTATTTGAAAGTGGAATAATGGGTAAAGGAAATGACAGTGCTAAGAAGAACACAACAAAATGTGGTAGTTGCAGTCAATGTCAGGCAATAAATGAGGAGGGAGGAATTGTTTTAAGCAATGTCAGTATAACTAGAATGAGATTCAAACAAGGTAACTGTAACTTCAAATTTGTCATTTATTTGGCAAAATGTGGAGTTTGCCCGGGATACTATATAGGGAAGACTGAAAGGAATTTTAAAAAACGCATTTATGCACACCTATATAGTATCAGGAGGAAGGATGTGAACAATGCTCTATATAGACATGTAGAGAAGCAGGGGGTATAGCACTCTTTTAAGTTTGCCATTTTGGAAAATATTGCCCTTGACCCAAGAGGAGGCAATATTGGCTTATAAGGAACTATGGTGGCAGCTATTTACTGATGCCTCGACCCCTCTGGGGCTCAACGATTACCTAACCATTAAATCATTATTATCCATTAAATACATTCATTAACACAATTTTTGTATTTAGATAAGGTCAAGCTTATGACACACTAGGATGTCATTGCTTAATTATTTTTTGTACATAACATATGAAGATTTTAATAACATTTTGTAATTTTGATGATTGCAGTAATTTTCAGTTTTTTTAGAATAAGTATGTGCACTTGTAGGGGATTATGTGTTAGTTTTTATTTTTTATGTGAACAATCAGAATGTGTTAGTTTATAATACATTTGAATACAGTGATGGTTGTTATATATTTTTTGACATTTTTATTGATGTTATATTTGCAGACATTATTTTACATTAATAACAGGATGTTTGGTCTTAAATAAGTGTTTTAGGTGACATTTGGTGAAGCGTACGAGGTATTGTCACTTTAATACATACAGATTTGGCGCCAAACTGAGTATTTAAACCGCATTCTCTCTTTTCATAGTTGTTCTGATCAAGCTCACAGTTGTGTGAGTGAAAGCACTTAACTCATGGACTAGTAAATGAAGATTTTTTTTTTAACCATTCAAGTGGTTGGTGTGTTTTTACACAGTATTTGCATCATCGCTAGTGGTTGGACATTGTTTGTGGGCAGCGAGCGTTGCTGGAGTCTGTGGAGTCAGCGTTCTTCACTTCCCATCTTTTTTGGTATTTTGTTGACGGATCTCTATACACATATATATATATATATATATATATATATATATATATATATATATATATATATACATGTAGAGATATATATATATATATATATATATATATACATGTAGATATATATATATATACATATATATATATATATATACACATTAATATATATACATATATATATACATTTATATATATACACATATATATATATATATATATATATATATATATATATATATATATATATATATATATATATATATATATATATATATATATATATATATATATATATATATATATACATTTATATATATACATTTATATATATATATATACATATATATACATTTATATATATATATATATATATATACATGTATGTATATATATATATATATATATATATATATATATATATATATATATATATATATAGCTATCAGTATGTATATATATTTATATATATATATATATATATATATATATATATATATATATAACTATATATCATCTGGCCAGTATATCAAAGCCTTTAGGTTGCCATAGGGTTCGCCATACATCACTAGTGCACTCTTTGTGTAGCATGGGGCATAAAAAGGATATCTGGAAATAACCTCCTTAAAACTTCATTGCTGCCAGTTTGAATGGCTCATTTGATCATCTGATTGATTGCCCGAGTTGTTGTTGTGTTGCGCTGCTGTATCTTGGGTCAGATAAGTGCCCCATTGAGGTGTTTTCCATTGTTTTGGCTGCTTTGTTGATAATTGTGGTTAATGCCTTCCAGAAGCAGAAAATACAATTGTGAGACACAAATTCCCCACAAGGATTGCCACAGTGTTTGTTTTTCTTGGGGGCTGCTCATGACCATATATCTTACAGTATTTGTCAAGCATTTGTTCCTAAAATGCTCAGAAGTTGCCTTTCTACCCTCAAAATATATCTAGAGAATCAGCGTGTTAAATGCTTAGCTCTGGGCTGGAAGGAAGTACTGCTACCAGTGAAGACAAAGGCCAATACTGCTAGGTTCGATTCTTTGGCAGTGCCTTCCTTATTGGACATCTCTCTCGAGGCTGATGAAGGCCCAGAGTTTTCCCTGTTTCCAGAGTTGGTTTCCTCTGCTGTGTCCAGTTCAGAGACTGGTATTGATTTGGCTGCTCACACATTCTTGGAGGCCTTGCAGGCATATTTCACAGAAGTCCAGAGGGAAGCATGGCTTGTGATTGCAGAAGGACCTAGGGGTATTATGCAGATCTTAGTGAGGGAGAAATGCCAACTATGATTGTTGACGTCTACATCTAGGTCTTCTACCTTTCATACAGCAAACATCCTTTTAAAAAAGAAACAGAAAACAAAGCATGTATCTCCTGCTCCAAAGGACCCTCAGAGTGATTGACAGAACTTTACTCAGGGCTTGTTTAAGATCTATATGGCTCTGAAACTGCATCTAGGGTCTCTGTTAAAGCTCCTCCTTGGTCGTCTTCCCATTCCAAAATGGTTAGAGAACAGGATTCCTTGGATGAAGAGAGAGATTGTGATAAGGTCCCCTTGGCCTACTCCACACAGATTCCTTATCCTCTATCCCATGGCTCTGAGGAGGAGGAATCCACCAGTCCAAATTCTCCTGTTGAAGAAACTCTTTTGGGGATACCATTGTAATGATGATGGAGTATTTCAAATGGGATTGCTGTCAAATGTCTATTGTGCACAAGAAATACTATGAGCTCCTTCAGATGGATTTCCCTTAGAGCTGCTGACTTTTCATGTCAACAATTCTGGACATGTATGTGAAAGCAAAATGCATGCAGAAAAGAATAGTGCATTAACCTACCCTTGAGGGATTGTTGTACAATATTACTGTGCTCAAACATATTCTTGTGTTCTTCAATGTCAGTGACAGCGTCCCTTAATTCTGTACTGTCCATAAAAATTCACGACAGTTGGCACCCCTAATTTCCCCTAAATCCTCTGCAGTACTTCCTGTTTTGCCTGCCTTTTTGAATGCCTTTTCCTCTGCTTTACAGGCTCCAGATTCCCATCCCCCTGCCCCTAAGTAATCTGGCCATTTCTATAAGGTGCAGAGGACTGCAAACATTTCTTCAAGTGCCCTTCTGCTGATCCCTTTGTAGTTTATGTGGATTCTGATTAGCTTTCCAAACTACCACCTTCCACTAAGCTTCTTCCCTCTGATAATGACAATACAACCATGGAAAGGCTGGGCAAGAAGGTTTACACTTCTGCCACCCTTGCCTTCAGAGCCATTAATTATCAGACTCTGCTTTCTCAGAGTTGTCAACTTTTAGCTGACCTTCCTGATTCTAAGGTTAAGACTTCTTTTTTTCCAATTTGTTTGTTTTATTCATAACATAACCATAATACCAAGCATTTAATACATAAATAGAACAAAGAAAAAAGAAGCATGTTCACATGTCAAGAAAAGCAATGACAAAAAGAAAAAAAAAACAGCAATTATGTACAAACAATAAGTTTAAAAGTTAACATTCTCCTATTGAATTTTACATACCATTGTATGATTAGAACCTTTGTGTTAAGAGCGTGTCTGGTAGAAGGTAGTATGTCTTGAGCTTATGTGATAGGGGACCAGTTAGCTAGTAAGATATAGGTTGAAAGCTATCTCCACTATTTACACCATGGATGCCACTAGAGGGTAGGCGAAGAGATATTTCTAATGTCTTTTAATTACTTTTTTTTTAATTAAATTCTTTCTTTGTCGTTTTACCTAGAGACAGTCTTCATAGATTTGTATTGTAAAAATAGGGATGAATTCTGTTAATTAGTTAGAATAGAGTCAGGCAGATTGCTCCAATAAGTTTGGAAGCATGCCCTTCTATTGGAGATTTTGGTTAACAATTTATGTGAGGATATGTATTTTATAGACATGACTTTAAAATTTTCCCAGATTTTGGATTTATTTAGCAAGATTTTTGCTATAAAATGTTTGATTAAGGTACAAATTGTGATTAAAACATGTTTGTGCATTCCAGTGAGAGATTTGGGAGTAATATGAAAGATTTCAGATTCCCACGAGAAGGTAGTCTTTTCTTACCCCATCTTTTCAAGTTTTTGTTCTGAGAGAGCACCATAGTTTGTATATAATTTTCCAACTCCAAAAAATATGAAATAAATTCATGTTAACCTGATGGAAAAAGTGGCAAGATAGTGTTTTTTTTATAACCAACGTTTTTTAGAACAGCAGGGGTGTGGTATGCATTTTTGTTTATCATGAGCTGCGTATATATTAGATTCTCAAAGGGGGGTAACTTTAGTGTATTTTGTATAGCATCGTATTTTTGATCCAAAGAAATTTTCTTATTTATGTCATACCAGTATTTGGAAAACAAGAGCAAAGACTGAAATTTAATTACTGATATTAATTTATACACATTGATCATTTTGTTTTTGTAGTACAGAGTTTCAATAATTAACTGGGTTGTTTTGATGTCTTGTTCTCAGTTTTAATATTTGAATATTTTGTATTTGCTATCAATTTAAGTTGTTGATGCATAGTATCACATTTTTATGGTGCACCTATGTGGGATCTTAGTTCAGTGATGTTTAGATTATTTAGATGGTCCAGCTGGAGAGTGTAATATTTTTGATTTGCAGATAGTTATTAAGATCTATCATTTTGTTGTTGAGTTTTACATTTGAATTGCGATGTATGGGTTGCATAAATTCTAGTGTTTTTTTCAAGATGTAGAGATGCTATTAAATTTTGAAAAATAATTATCTTGTTTTTAATTGTGGGGTGGACTTTGGCTACAAAATTATTTTTAGGCTTGATGTAGGGTATGGCCTTGGGATTAATGTGAAGGGAACGTAACTGATTATGCCAGATTTTAATCCAGATTGGGAACCATATTTGGCTAGCTGGGTCATAGTTTGAGATTTGGATAAGATGACTAGCGTTAATGATGTTGTAGTATAATTTGAAATCTGGAAGTCCCAATCCCCTTTTTTTCCTTTGGTAAAAATTAGTTTTTCATAGCAAATTCTTCTAGTCTTTGGATACCAAATAAAATTAGAGAGGGCTACTTCCATTTTATAGAAGAAGTTTTTAGAGAAATTTAAATTAAAAGAGTTAAGTGGAATAGGATTCTGGGTAAAATGTTCATCTTGATAATCGCAGCCTTTGACAGGGGAGATAGGTTTATATTCTCCCATCTTGACATATCTTGTTTAACTTGTTCCCATGTTTTTATAAGGTTATCTTTCATCAAATATTTGTGGGTATATACAAAGTTAATACCCAGATATTTTAGTGTGTAAGTGACTGCAATTTTTGTAGTAAGGAAGTGTGATTTTCTGTGTTTATATGGATTTATAGGGAATATAGAGGATTTTGAGGGGTTTACTTGATAGCTAGTTATATTAGAAAAGTACTCTAGTGACTTAAAGATTTTGTACAAATCATTGTTAGCTAGTTCAAAATAGATATTAAGGTCATCAGCAAATGCTGTGAACTTTAATTGGGTGTTATTAATTTTTGGAATATGGTGGTAAGTTTTTTATGCAATAAAAAGTAAAAGAGCTTTGAGGTAAAGGTTAAAGAGATAAGGTGAGAGGGGATATCCTTGTTCAGTTCCATTTGTTACTTTAATAGTTTGAGATGTAGTTTTGTTGATAACTAGTGTAATGGAAGCATTTTTATATAACATTTTAATTGTATTTATGAAGGATTGCGGGATATTGAAGTGTGGCATGGTACGAAATAAGAAATTTAGATCTACATTTTCAAAGGCTTTACTGGCATCAATGGTCAGAGCATATCTGGGATGTTTATCTTTTGCTAAGAGTGTCATTATAGTGTCAAGGGGTCAGGGTGTTATCACAAACCTGTCTTTGTTGCATGAACCCTAATTGCTCAAGAGAAATTATGGTGGATATAACTTTTTGCATCCTATGTGAAAGTATGGAGGTTAATATTTTAATGTCCAAGTTAATAAGAGCAACAGGTCTATAGCTAAGTGGATTTGTTTTGTCAGAGTGAGGTTTGAGTATCAAAATTGTTTTAGAGTTATTAATGTACCCATCTGAGATACCATGGAGTATGATATAGTTGTATAGTTTAAGCATAATTTTAGATATTTGCGAGTTGAATTTTTGGTAAAATTCAGCAGTGAAACCATCTGGGTCTGGGGCTGTATTTATTTTTAATTTGTTTATTGCTAGTTTCATTTTGTCAGATGTGAGAGGGTTTGGTAGAAAGTTATTCTGTTCTGCACTCAGTCGAGGAAAGTTTGAGCCATTTAGGAATTTATCATATAGGTCTGGATGTAATTGTTTTTGGGATTTGTAAATATTGTTGTAGATTTCTACAAAAGAATTAACTGTATCAGTAATTTTGTGTAATATTTTACCTTTATAATGTATCTCTGATATTTTTTGGAGGACCAATATAGCCAGTCTGGATAACAAGTACTTGTTTGGTACATACGCTGCAGATTGTTCAAGTCTCTACAGAAAAAAGGTAAATAGTTGCAGGATCTGAAACATAGTTTTGTTTCTCCTGTCTCTAAGCTTCAATGGAATTATCCTTCTAAGTCAGCCTTTGTTCATCTCGACCACAGCAAAAAAATAAGAGAGGAGGTAAAAGAGTTTCTCCAGGTAAGCCCACCCAGAGTACTCCTGTTCAGAAGCAGCCCTTTCTTGACAAAACAGGTCCTGTCTGACTAACACTCTCTTCCCAGTCACATTCCTCTATGTCTTCATCTGTCTCTCTCTCTTCTCCTCTTTGGTCACACAATTACACAAGACTCTTTGGTCCTTTTCACCATTCTCCTAGGCTACTTCATGGTTTAGAAATCCCTTTCTCCATTCATGGGCATTCCTTAACCTCCTCGAGAGCAGTTGCATCTCTTTTCATTAGTTATTCAGGAACTTCAGGCTCAAGGCACTACTCAAGAAGTCCCTGCTGCCCAGACAGGAAAGGGATTGTATTCCAGAATGTTTCTGGTTCCAAAAAAAGAAGACACTTGGAGACCCATTCTGAACCTCTTTCACCTAAACACTTTCCTGAACATGCCCACTTTTCAAATGCTTTCTCATCAAACCTTATTTCTTTTATTTCTACCTCAGGCCTTTCTTGTTTCTCTGGATATCAAGGATGCTTACCACCACATTCCTATTCATCCCCCTTTCAGGAAGTTTTTACATTTCTCTGTTGACTCTTTTTATTTTTGGTTTTCTGCCTTGCCCATTGGCCTTTCTACTGCCCCAAAGATATTCACCAAATGCCTAGCACCTGTGATTGCTTTTTGGAGACTTCAGGGAATTCAGGTCTTCCCCTGTCTGGATGAACTCCTATTCCAGGCATCCTCTCCAGAGGATTTGTTGCAAAATCTCCACTTTGCCATTTCTCTTCTGCAAGGCCTGGGGTTCAATATAAATTTCAAAAAGTTTTCTCTGACACTTTCTCAGGACCACATGTTCCTGGGATGCAAGATACAGACGGTGCCTATGCTGACGTCCCTGCCTCTTCCAGAGGTACAGACACTCATTGTTTACTTCCAGAATCATCTTCCTTTATGGTCAGGGAGTATTTCAGAGTTCTGAGGTTTATTGCATCTACCAAGCCCATGTTCCCTCTAGCCAAACTTCACATGAGGAAGGTCCAGTGGTTCCTAAAATCACTGTGGCAACAACATTTGCACCTCTAGATTTTATAGTTTCCCTTCTACCCTGCCTAAAAGAGGAATTGCAATGGTGGATTCAGCAACTTCCCCTAAATCCAGGCCTTCCTATTCATCTACCTCTCCCAGTTCAGGAGTTGTTCACAGATGTCTCAGATGTGGGATGGGGTGCAGCTCTTGGCTTTCTCGAGGTTCGGGGTATTTGGTCTCCTCTTCAATAGAAGGAGCACATCAGCATCAGAGAGGTGAGAGAGGTGCTCTCTTTGCAAGCTTTTCATCCTCTCCGCAGGACCTCTCAGGGTGTTCACAGACAACACCACAGTCCTTTGGTATGTGAAAAACAGGAGGGGGGGGGGCTGAAGTCCTACCTTCTTTGCCTTCAGTTCAAAATTCAGCGGCAGACACTCTGAGTAGGTCCGTGACTTAGTCTTATGAATGGATGCTTCACAGTGATGTGTTTCTGGACATTGTTCACCAGTGGGGTACTCCTCAAGTAGATCTCTCTGCCTCCACTCTAAACAGACAACGTCCTCTGTTTTTTGCCAGGGAACCAAGTCCTCTTGTGTGAAAGGTGGATGCACACTCATTCTCATGGAAGGGGATGTTTCTGTATACCTTCCATCCATTTCCACTTATTCCAAAAGCCCTGTCCAAGATTCAGCAGGATTCTCCAAAAATCTTTCTGGTAACTCCATTTTGGCCATGACAGCATTGATTCCCTCTTCATTTCCACTTAGATAAGGACCATCACCACAAGTTACCTCACATGGTGGACCTATTCACACAAGGCAATATATTATACATATTATGTGTATATATATATATATATATATATATATATATATATATATATATATATGGATCCCCCTCAGAAGCTTGAAGTTTCAAAACTTAAACTTGAAATAGCTGCGACCAGAAGGTCAAAGAAACTTTGAACATTTAAATGGAGATCATCCGTACAGCAAGGAACAGGTTGTTCACCATTTTTCTCACTGTAGTCTGATCTCTGAGTTGGTATATTTATTTAGTAGTGGGTGTAGGGGCAAATGTAAAAAAAAAAAAAAAACATTTTTTGTTTTTATTTTGTGATCTTCTGGTCTCGGCTGTTTGAAGTTGGAAGTTTTTAAACTTCAAGCTATAGAAGTAGATATATATGTATATATATATATATGTATATATATATATATATATATATATATATAGATATAGATATATAGATATATAGATATGTATATATATATAGTATAAAAAATCCTATACTTACTAATTAACTTTGGGCTTGTTTCTTGAACCTTTAACTTTAAACATCCAAAATCCAATAAACCAAGTGGTCCCTCCTCCTTCTCTACAGGTCATCATAGTTGTTGGGCATATGCTCTCCCGACTGGGGGATGGGCACTGTCAAAGATGACAGGAGTTCCCCCTTCTCTTTTAACATATAATTATTCTTCTCCTTCCTACTGGTGGCCAGATCCAGATTCCGTAAGTATGACTCCTGCAGTATAAAGATGCAGATTTTGGCCTCCTTCACAGAGCAGACTGAGGCTTGACCATAGCCAAGAATGAGATGTAGAGGATACATGGGTATAAACCACACCCACTGCAGTGTGACATCACTTTGGCCAGGTCATACACCCATATATGGCTGCTTCCTGTTGAAATGAATGCTGAGGAAAGATTTGGTGTACCAACAGTCCCATGCAGTCCAACATTTTTCCAGTTTCATTTCCTTTGGGTAAAATGAAAACATTTCGGGAATGTAATATCAGCACAGAGGATTGTCCCACACAATTTTAAATATCTTTAATTTGTTTATTTAAGAAACACTAATATTCTTTGAATGTGGATTCACATTTGTGTTTCACATATCTTTAGTGGTGTTAATATATGCTGTATTTTATTCTTGTAGCACAGTTTAGTGGGTCACGCATCTAATTTTGAAAAACGCATCAGGGAACACTGTAATTTGGTCTTATGTAACAATTTGGTAGGTGGTAGATATTTGTATTTTTTGTATCTTACATTAGGGACTGTGAAGGGGAAGAAAGGTAAGAAGTAATGACAGCAGTCAGACAAGGTTAACTCTGACTCTACCAGTCTTAGACATGCATACATCCCATGCTCAAAGTGTAGCATTGCAGAATACAACTGAGGAGTGTTTGGTGGTTACACTTGTGTGTGAGCTAAGTGCAGTTCATCCATGTTGAGCCAAATGCATTTATGCCTCCTAAAAGGGATATACATTGAGCTAAGATGTGATTCACGGGGTTCAGCAAAGCTGAGCCTGATTTGCTTAGTAACTTTTTAAATCTGCACTATCTTTACACTGACTGGCTTAAGGTCACAGTTTTAGACTTCGCTGAGTTCTGTGCATCAACAGTCGATGAAAGGCACAGGTGAACTAAAACCATGTGTGAACAACAGGGATAAGCATGATTAATCAGGAAAATGTAGTTGAGTGTAATTTAGTGTGATCAATTGGGTAGCATATATTTACGACAGTGTTTCAATGGATTAAATGTAACATAATTGGGAATATATATGTAAGGTACCATTTTCACTGTTGTGCATGTATGATGTGATGTACTTCTGAGAATATGATGTCTACCAATGTGTAAAAGCCAGGTGCAGACAAAAGTTCAGCTAAGTGAAATATCTGACATAATGCATAACCTGCTGACTACCACACCCTCCCAGCAAACACTTATTGTCATATAATTTGCTGATGAAGCAGAAAGCAATTGCAGTATGAAAAAAAAAATGAAAAAACACAAATTAGAAGTAGTAGTGTACCTTTATATGCATATACTGTAAATATGTTAAAATTAATAAAAGTATTCGAAAAAAAGTAGTGCCATGTCGATATCACCATTTGTGTATTTGCATAATGCAGTGACACACATCTTTCGCAATTCTTGAAAGAACCTTACAACAGTGGCAGGTATTGCTTTGTCACATGCAGTTACAGATTACAATATGATGTAACAGCAGAGAACAAGACACAGGTGAGACAACTTCAGTCCTGAGGAGAATGACAGCTTTACAGATGCACTGAGGACACATAGGAAATACCTTTCTGGAAAAGGGTCTTAAACAGGCAGAGAGCTAAGATATGGACTGAAGTCGTGACCGATATTAATGATGTAAAGGAAAGGGGCTACAGTGTGGCACAGTGCAGAAAAACCTCCAGTGACACAGTAGGACACATCTGGGCAAAAGCTAGGTAAAGTCCAATTGCCCATAGCAGCAGTGTCGTTGAACCCTCCAGACTTCCAGCCTTTAATGCCATATGGGAAGTAATTGCTCTTTATAAGAGGGAATGACTTTGATGCAGATGAGGATGTTTCTGGAATCATTAGAGGTGAGGTAACATTACATTCAACCCCCTAAAACAACTACAGTGAGAACATGTAGAAGGCTATTGTGAAGCTTACTTTACTACATTATGCTACCATTTGTTGGCATGGGACATGCACATGTGATTTCATTTTCAGCATCAGGTATGCCATCAAAGTCAAATGTGGCAAAAAATCTACAGGCAGTGCATGGTAATGTTTGCTATCCTACCTGCATGTACAAATACTTCCACTGGCCACACTAATCATATGTTCGTATATTTCTTCTCATGGTCGGCAGAGAGAACCATATTCTTCCTGTGCCATACTGCAGTAGGCTATTGATTGCGAGATAGCTGTCAACAATGCCATGACTTTCATATCCATGGGCTAGCCTGAGGACAGTGGCATAATATCAGAAAGTGTACTGGTTAGGTCCCCTGTACCACAACTCATGGATAACTCCTTAGGCAGTGACATGGGCTCACACACTCAGCAGAATGAGAACATGTTATTACAGTTCATGTTACCACCAGGGCATAATAGTCCTACCAGCAAAGTTAACTCCAACATCTCTGTCACTTTTCTCCTGCCTTTCATACACCCAGCCGACTTTACAGCCAGGTCAACTTATCCATTGGGATGCATACCGTGTGGGCTACCATTGGGATGCATACCGTGTGGGCTACCATATCAATCTCCAGCCCCAGGAAGTTAATTGCCGAGGATGGTCCCTCCTCCTTGGAAAACATAGCTCTGTAAAAACTCCCTTAAATGTCACCATGTACTCATGCATCGTTCTTCTACATGTATGCATGATCATAAAGTTATTCAGTGCGGCAACTTCACAACTACCTTCTCTCAACTTCCAAATACAGTGTAAGACTAAGGTAAATGCCTCAAAAGTGGGGCAGACCACCACACACCCCATTTGCTTTGCTTTATCACACTAAAATTTATTATCCAGCCATATGCATAGAAGGTATGAATCACCTGGAGGTATTAGTAATAACCAAAATGCTGATTTGATCTCCATCTTGGCCATCAGTGAAAGTACATGGGTCCTCAGTATATGCACCATGTCAATGATGGAAGCAAATTTCACTCTGATTTGCTGACTATCTATTGCTTAATTAAGGGAGTTGCACCAGGGAAGGATAGATGATGGATCAGCTAGTATGCCTCAGCTTTTTTTTTAGGAACTAATGCCAGTATAGAAATCCTGCATATGGGAAATGAAGGATCATTAATTGGCTTGGCCACATGGCCCAACCAAATTTCCTTATTCAGTATTTATTGTAGTATCCCTTCTCACTCTTTTATCAAAGAAAGATTCTTACAAATTCTTCTTGTAGAGCTGCAATGAGATTTAATCTTAAGCTCATCCCAAAACCCCAACACCAACTAACAAGCTGCATGCCAATCGGATAGTTAGCCAGAAATTGTTGCATTATATCACCCCTGATTGGGGAATGGCATCCCTTTCTTGAAGGTTGGAACTAGTGTTCTGCCAAAATCACCTGCTTCTCTTGTGAGCCCTGTGCTGCACAATCTAATGTCACACCTGAACTGGTCCTGCCTAGTCCCTCAGTGCAGGCTTAGGTGTTACCCCTGTATCATGTGAATAAATGTGTGAAGAAGCATGCTGTCCAATGCTATTTTCCAGCACTGAAGGCCTAACAGGCCCTGGTAGTGCACTTTCCTTTTACTTCACTGCACTGGAAAGCTGTGGGATATATGTGGTGCCAAGCCACATGTCATTGTGCTTGTACTTCCAGTGCAGTGTTCTATCCACCATTTTCAGCGCATGGAACTTCTGGTGATACCAGAACTAGGATATGCCATCCCTAAACTTCTGTGACTCCCTCAGTGTCTTGATGTATGCCATCATTAGAAACCCTGGATTTGGGTCCTTTTCCAATGTTATGGTCATAAGGTAAACAAAACTCATTGTTAGCAAGTGGAACTAACCACCGATTAAACTGATCCCCCACTATCTATTTTGCTGTTTCATCATTCGTTGTTTTTGGTCCCCAGTCCTAATTATTGCCATATTACTACTACCTGGTTCATATAAGGAAGGAAGGAAGATGATCTGCTCACCCCCCCCCCCAATTCTGAGGGAAAATCGCCATCCCTCACAACCAGCGACTGAAGGGTAATGTCTGGATATTTTAACTAGTCTGCACACCTCTAAAATAGATGTAATTCTAGCCATTCTACTCAGAACTGCAATTCCAGTCAGACAGTATTTCCCAGCCTATAAAGTCACAACTACCACGTCCTTGTTATTAAATTGTATCCATGATAATTGGACTTGCTGCTTGCTCCTCATCCCCCTTTAATGAGTATGCTACCTCAGGGCCATATTACAAAGAAGAATGGAGGGAAAGATAGGGAAGGGGAATATACAGTCCATAAGAGACTCCAGCAAATAGCATTCAGCACATACCACCTGCAACACAATGCATTTACTTGCTGAGATACATCAGATGAGAAAGAGAGGGAAGAGGAAGTGTGAGCCTTGTTTATGCATAGAAAAATAATTCCAGTTCGTTGCCACCAGTTCTGAACAAGTAACTGTGCTCAGGGGTGTGCCTAGTCCTTCTTCTCCTTCTGCTGTCTTACTTTTCTCTCTATATTCCATAGCCCTTTACATTTCTATAGCCATAATCTGCCCTAATTGTTTTGCTTTTTAAATTCTAGGAAGGAATAGGATTATTAATACTATGCTTTGCAGACATTGCAGTATGTCCTGTACATCATCGTACCCCCTTCCACTCTAGCCATTGCTTCTAGCTTTTATCCTATCTTCTTAGTATATGTTCCTTTGCATCCTTTCCACTACTCTAAATAAGACTTTTTTATTTATATGAGGGGAGGAAAAAAACCCTGCCCAAGTCTGCCACCCAAGCACCCCCCTTTACCATCCTTCAAACGGACCCTGATGTTGCAGACACGTGCAAACACGAACTATCCTGACACTATGCCTTCCACTTTCTTTCTATCTATAATATATGATTTTTGGTTTTGGTTCTTCTGCCCCACAGCTCAGAGATGCAAGCCTTGCCCAACATCAAACATCCCACTCCCAAAAATATAACTCCAACCAGGAAGGGAGGCCCCACTTCCCTGTCATTACTTTCACTTAAACTCCAGCATAGACAACATGGCATCCAGCTGATCTCTGATTAAAAAAGAAAGAATTCTAACAATCGGTGCACTGTGGCAGTGAAACAGTCCAAAGTGAGTAACCTCTCAGAAACACGTAGAAGATAAAAAGGCAATTTTATTCCAACCACACCGACACTCCACAAATAAATAAATAAAGTTTAGCTGAAAATGCTTTTGTCCCTTAATGGTAGAAGGGACTTCATCAGAACTAGTACCATTTTCAAAAACAGAACTTTAAACATTGTGCCAACAGTCACATGACCAATTTAAATCAATGATACACACTAACATACTTAAAGTACAATTGGTGATAATAATGTAATGTAACAAAGTAGCACTATGTTGAGAACTATATTAAGAAGTCAGCCACTAACCTTAAATTAATAATTCATAAAAGAATGTATCTATGTACGTGTAATCACATAATAAATTAAAACCATTCATTTGTAAATTAGAAATAAATGTTATAAATATAAAATATTAAAAAGTTTGAGACCCATCAAAAAAATTAACAAAACCCAAAATTATTCCCATTAGGGTTGAAATCACAGTAGCTGGAATATTCATTCCTATAACTTTTTTATATCTTAGCAGACCTTTACCTAAGAAAAAGTAGAAGAGAAACAAAGTCATTAATGCCAGGGGGGGTGACTGTCATTTAATGTCAATTGCCAAAGTAACTATTTGCATTAAATTCTATTTTCCCACGCACAACCTCACATATTGTATTCAACAACCTCAAGCATAACAAATTACAAATATTTGAAACTTGTACATTTACAGAAGGTCTAAACAAGGCATTATATGCGTTTTGTGTAGCAATATCCAAATTGTGTTCATAAATCCTGTCATTCTCCCGATCAAGATGAAACAGACAAACATGCATGGGTTTTGTTCAAGCAGCTTTGTTATGTACAAACACATCAGGATTGAGGCTTAATAACTTTAACTCAGATAAACTTATAAACAAACTTGACTGTCTCTCTCATACATGCTCACAGTCTAGTTGTACTCTCAAAATGGCACTGAAGCTAGCACATGCTTGCTATTTATATGCACGTGCAGACCTTGGAAATGCTTCTTAAATATATAACACACATATGTGTTCTACATCATCCCTCCTTGAGAAATGAGATATGCATCATTTATAGCTTTGGTCAACATGCGAATGGTACAAAGTAATTATCTGACATGCAATTATTCAGTACTAGATACATATATACAATCACGTCCAGGTTGCTGTATATTTCACACGGGGTCTGGAAATATGACCAAATGTGTGACATAAAACTTAGAATCAAGGTTAGCAACTGGGACTGTCTTTGCTGAATGTTCAACCTTAGGGAACAGAAGATGAGGTTAAGACATGTTCTGCAATAACATTGTTTAGATTGCTCCGAGATCTAGAGTCTGTATCACAGGAGTAATCCCCCAATATCAGTTCTGATACAGGAAGAAGATGTCTGCAATTTCTCCTGTATTCCGCGCCCTCAGATTTCACTAAGTAGGATCATGGTTCGTCACATAAACCTGTTATTTGACCAATCCATTCGAAACCTTTCACCGTTTGTATCCTCATTGTCTTTCCTTCTTTCAACAGACAAAGAAATCTGCTCGATTTATCATAACTGATTTCTGGAAAGAACTCTTTCTGAATAGCTGGGCTTTGATTGCTCTGTTGTTTTTAGCTTTAGGCCTCAACATCTGGTTTGCCTGGATAGAAGTCTTTGAGCACTTGAGCCAAGTATATCGTCACAGGGTATGCGTCTGAGATTGAGTAAATTCAAAAAGATCTCGGTATTGTCATTCTTTGACTTCTCTAGTACTTGCTTTACACTCTGTACTGCATGTTCAGCTAAATTATTTGACTGTGGGTATTCAGGACTACTGGTAGCATGTACAAATTCCCATTCTTTTGCAAATTTCTAAAACAGTTGACTGGTAAATTGGGTGCCATTGTCAGATATAAGCTTATGTGGGTGTCCATGAACTGAGAAATGATGTTACAACGTAGTAATAATAGTAGTGGACATTAGGTTAGGTAGCAAATCGATTTCAAACCAGTTTGAATAAGAGTCTACCAACTCGCATATGTCAGTGGCTACTGTGACCAAGGTAGTTCAGGAACTTGACTTGGCTGAAGTGGTTCTTTTTTCAGATGCAGTTTAGTACTATTGCATACTGAACAAGGTAAAAGTACCTTGTCAATGTCTTTTGCTAGAGAAGGCCAAAGTACTAGTCCTCACACCCTTCTTTTGGTAGATTCGGATCCTGGGTGATCATGGTGCAGAATCTGGATATATCCATGTTGTAAAGAAGCAGGAATGACAATTTTAGGACCTTTGAAAATAATGTCAATCTTCCGTCTACATCTCATCTCTGTAAGGAAAGTAAGGTTGTACTGCATGTGTTACACTAGATTGCTTTGATGGCCATCCTATCTGGATGTAGTGAATGAGCTTTTGCAAAACAGGATCAATCTTCATATGATGTCTTAGCTCGTCAAGTCTTGTGGTAAAAAAATTATGCACTTCCATGACATTGAAGTCAAAATTTACAGTGTCAAGCTATTCTGTTGTATTTCTGGGTGATCTGGATAAAGTATCAACTAAATAAAGACATTTGCCTTTTGTATAGACCATTCTGAAGTTGTAAATTTGCAATTTGAGCATCATTCTTTGTACTCTCGCTGGAGTGGAATGCATAAGCTTCTTTAAAATAGTATCTAGGGGTTGATGATCGGTTTCATTCTGAATCTCTCAACCATAAATATAATCATGAAACTTTGAACATGCAAACACAATTGCCAAAAATTCCTTCTTGGTTTGAACATACAGTATCTCAGTCTGAGTAACAGTTCTAGATGCACAGGCTGCTGGTCTGCCCTCTTGAAGAATAATTGCGCCAAGACCATATTTTGATGCATCACTTCTTATATCTAGCATCACAGTGGGAATGCTCTTGCTCCCACCCTACATAACTAACTCTACCTAATTTCTTTCAGTATCACACCCTACTTTTATTTAGTTACTATGTTTGTTCTCTAATCTGTATTGCTTTTCACATTTGTTCTATTACTAGCATGTTTCTTTCTATGTATTAACTGTTATTATTGCTATTCTGTATTTGATAAGTTGTATTTTTATTACTGCCTACGTAGTACTAATATCTCTCTGTACCTACATTGTCACTGTCAAATGTTGAATGTACATTTTGTCTTGGAGCTTTTCTCCCCAGGACTCCATTGAAAACGGGTTCTTTTTGGCCCAATGGACTATCCTGGTAAACCAACTGCAATAAATAATAAAATAAATAAATAAATCACAGGAAAGAGTATCTGATTTATTGACATCATAGTATCTTACTGTAGGTCGAGTAGCAATTTTCTGCTTAAGATCATAAAATGTTCTCTGGTGCTGTTCTACTCAAGACCGTGGAACATTTGTGCATGTCAGCTCTCTCAAAGGTGCTGTCAACTCACTGAAATCTGGTATGAACTTGCCCAAGTAATTGACCATACCAAGAAAATATTGTAGAACTTGAACATTGTCTGATGCTGGCATCTCAAGAATGGCTGCTTGCTTAGACGGGTCTGGACGTAAACCAGTGGTAGTAAATGACCTACATATGTAACTTCTGATAGTATGAATTTGTACTTGAAAGGACTGAGCTTTAAGTTCATTTCATGTGCTCTGTCTAGAACTTGCTTGATTTTTCTGTCATGCTCTGCAGGGATAACTTGAAAAAATGTGTTCCATTGCACACTGGAAGATTTCACTTGCAGAATTTATTCCAAATGGCAGCATGAGGAAATCTGTATCTTTCAAATGGGGTACTGAATATAGTCAGTAGTGAAGATTTGCGATCAAGCATCACTTGCCAATATGAACTCTCTGCATTCAAGACAGAGAAAACAGTGTCATTCGATATTAAGGCTGCAACTTTCTTGACTGTTCTCATCAGATGATGAGGTCTCTTTAATGCCTTGTTAAAATCTTTTGGGTCTATGGATATTCTGATTTCATCTGAGCCTTTTTTGTGAGCTGCTACCATGGATGACCCCCATTCAGTTGGTTCTGTAACTGGACAAATTATACCTTGCTGCACCATTTTATCCAACTGAGCTTTGACCTTGCTCTGTATAGCTGTTGGAACTCTTCTTGCTGAACTGACCACTAGAATGACCTCTGGGTCTAACTTCATAGAATACATTACTGGAAGCTTGCCTAGCTTGTCATTGAAAACATCAGCATATTCCGTGAAAATAGTATCACTGAAGCTGGAACTTGGGACATCTGCTTATATGATGAACTTCTTTGGTAAAGGAAAACAGATTCATTTTCAAACTGTCTCTGAGACCCAATATTGACTGCACAGGTCTTCGGACTACATAGAATAACAACTTGTAAATGTTCCCAGCCAAACAACATGAAAGCCCTTCTGAGCCTTCAGTTTGAATTTCTTCACCTCCATATACAACAAATCTCACGCAATTAGCCACATTAAGTTGTTCACCAGCTGTCACTTTAGCAAATGTTTCCACTTACATAACATTACACTTTGGACTAGTGCCTACTTTGAGCTCGGTGGGTTTACCATGGATCAGGACAGTACAAAACACTTTGTATTTGCCAATAAATCTACTGCATTGACTTTTTTCACCAGTTACTGATACACCATCTACATAGAAAGTAGAACTGCAGCTCTCTATGTGATCAACTTTCTTTTTTAAGTGACTCATCTTTGTAACTGAGTGAGCTTTGATTGATTTGCAAAACTTTTGAAAATGATTCCATTTTTCGCACTTACAAATGCTAAACACTTTTCTCATTTAGACTCATGGCTGGTACCACAATTGTGACAGTTAAAAATAAAGCATGACTTGGGTTTTGCTGACTCACCCTTATGCTGCACTGAACATGACCTTTTTACTGAACTAGTCTTAGAACTTGCTAGAAGACTAAGGGTTTTCCTTGCCACACCCACAGGGGCTGCAACTGCCATGTGCTTAGGCCTGTTTCTGCTTGCCATATGCAACATGTTGTCTACATTTGCTCTGGAGCCTACTGAAACCATGCTCTTGTTACTTGCAAGCATACTTGTGCATCTTTCTGTAACTTCATGAATTTGACAAATCTCAATAGCTTGCTCAGAGTTAAGTCTCAGTCAAGAAGCAAAATCTTTCTAACAGCATCACTATTAATACAACACACAAGCCTGTCATTTATTAACTCATCTTTTAAATCACCAGACATGTAAGTTCTAACTTTGTTTCTCAAGTTTGTGATTTAAGCTGAAAATGTTTCTTCTAGTATTTGATCTCTTGTGTAAAACAAATGCCTCTCTAATGTAACATTTGTCTGGGGGTTGCACATTTCTCTGAATTTGCACTTCAAGCAGTCAGGATCTTCCGTTGATTCAGGCTGAACAACAATGTGATGGTTTTCACTTTCCCCTTCATATACTGCTGGTGCATACACAAATGAAAGCTGCCTTTCCATGGCTTCTGACCCAGCTAGGTTTAGCAAAATGAATGCCCTGGTGCATGTATCTTTATCAGAATAAGCTGCTTCTATGAAAATATCATACTCTTGCTCAACTATCCTCCAGTTCTCTGCAATATTCTGATCAAATACAAATGGTGATGGTGTTCGAAATCCATCTGACATGCTTTTTAAATTACAGTAAAGCACAGTGTAATCCAGGTTCACTTGTAATTGCACAAACATACACACATACATACATATATATATATATATATATGTATATATATATGCCAAAAAATTATGCCAGTACTTGTAACTATGCCCAGTAGCACAATAAACCTCTGAGTAATTGTAGATCAGAGAGTGTAGAGTGTGCATGTTATAGCTTTAAGCAGCATGCAAGGCTGTATGTGCACATATAAATTCCAGACACATGCAATTCCTAGTGCTATTTTGAAGGAGCAGCCAGGGAGTGAACATGCATGATCACAGTTGTTAATTTGTATATAAGTTACTTAAGTTAAAGTCAGTAAGCCTCTATAGTGATGTTTTTGTATAAAATAAAGCTGCTTAAACAGAACCCATGAAGACTCTTTTATCGTGTCCTAGACATGAAGCGACATGGTGTCAGAACTGGGATCGAAGAGAGAAGAATATTCGGAGCCATGAGATGCAAAGATGACAATGAAGGTAAAACCAAGAGAAAAAAGCAGAAATGTAGCCAGAAAGAATCAAAGCTATTGAGAAATAACACAAACTACTTATTCGATACGAAAGACAAAAAAGAAGCATTACAAGGGCACATACCACAAGCGGAAAGTCTGAAAAGTTTATCTAAAGAAAATGTTTAAGATAAAAGTGTTCGATGAAACGATTAACTATAAAGCAAAACGAGTATGTTTAAAGCAAAAACAAGCATGTTTAAAGCAGAATGTGTGTGTTCAAGGCATGTTTAGAGTAAAACAAGCATAAGAAAGTGTATTGGGTGTAACAATGGGCTTAAATGAGCAAAACAAACATAAGAAGAAAAGAAAAAGGGCAAATTAAGCAAAATAAAACAAGGCGACTGTATGTGTTTTGGCAAAGTAATGTGTTTGGGCATAACTACGACTTAGTAGTGCATCAAGGGTATAACTAAAGTTATTTGAAGTATCTGAAAGTGTGTAAAAGTGCTTACAGTGTGTGCTTATTACTGTGCATGTATTTCAGGGTTCATTGTGTGCAAGGTGCAACTGTTTTATGAAATACAGTCAAAGTATAGCCATTTTGAAAAGTTTCTTGTGCTGGCTGTGTCTATTCACAAACTGCCCCCATTACTGAGCACTTCCTGTACTGTAAAGAGTTGCCTAGCAAGGTACTGCCATTTTGGGGACATTTCAGTGTGCTGTATGCAGTTATTCGCAAATTGCAATTACTTCAAAAAGTTGTTGAGTTCTAGAAAACAGATCTTCAATTTATTCGCATTGTGCAGTTACTTGACCGATAAAAGGTGTTTTCTTGCAAAAGACAACATTACAAAAGTATTACAGTGCTCATGAGTTATTCAGTCACATTGTAACGTTCTCAAATGTTTGTTAAAATGATGATAAATGACTTTAGCATTTTCGCCTTTACCTTGATATTATGAAAGTGTTAAAAAGCCATAGAAAGAGAGCATTTATTTGTGTATAAACCAGCAGTATATGAAGAAGAAGGTGCAGATCACCATATTGTTCTACAAGCTTAATCAAGGGAGGACCCGGACTGTTTGACGTGCAAGTTCAGAGAAATGTGTGAACCCCCCAGATGAATATTACATTAGAAAGGCATTTGTTTTACACAAGAGATCAGAAACCAGGGAAAAGATTTGCACCTTACATAACTGACTTGAGAAACAGAGCTAAAACATGGTTTGGTAATTTAAAAGATGATCTGATAAAGGACAGGCTTGTATGTGGTATTAACAGTGCTGCTATGAGAAAGATTTTAATTTGTGACAGTGATTTAACATTGAGCAAAGCCACAGAGATTTGTCAAATCCATGAGGGGACAGAAAACACACAAGTATGGTTGCGAGTGGCAAGAGCATGATTTCAGTTGGCTCCAGAGCACATGTCGATAGTATGCAGTACGTGACAAACAAGAGCAGGACTAAGCACGTGGCAACTACAGGGTTTCCAAAGAAGCCACAAGGTTTTCTAGAAAGCTCCAAGAAAGGTGCAAGCTCCAGTGCCAGCTCAGTGCAGTACAAACATAAATTAACAAAACCCAAATCTAGCTTTCATGGGATTAAAACAGAGAAATGATTAGCATTTCCAAGCAACAAACTATTGATTTCAACAATTGGCTAAGTTTCTGGTGTCATTCTAAGGGGATCCAGTATCTGTCTGCCTGGGATGACATTGACAGACCTCGATGCTTTGCCAGAGATGGCCTGCATCTGTCACCCCTGGGCTTCTGGATACTGGCCAAGGCTCTTGCCACCTCTACAGTGCCTTTCTTAGGTGGTGTTCCACAGACCAAATTACCACCATAACAGCTACAAACAAATGCAATCTGAGGGTCATGCTGCTCAAAACTAAAAGTCTAAATCTCAAAATGCACTCACTCAAAGCACTCCTTCAAATGGAGAACATTGACATTTGTGTTGTAACAGAGACCTGGTTCAAGGCAGCAGAAAGTACCCCTGCACTACCAGGCTATAACTCATTCCACACCTTTCAGCCCCAGAACTTGTACCGAAGCTCCAAAGGTGGTGGTGTTTCCATATTCATAAAGGATGTGCACACCTCAATACTGGTAGCCCAACATAACGCATCAGAGATACTTCAGGTGCAGCTAACATTTGGTAAGACAGGAATTCAGGTTGTAGCCTGCTATAGGTCTCCAACCATGTCCCAAGACTCACACTCTACATTCCTAAGCACCCTGGAGAATATTAGGGTGAAACCTAACACTCTCATACTGGGCAGCCTCAACTACCCCTCCATTAACTGGGAAAACTACTCATGTACCAATACACTTGCTCAACATTTCCTGGAATTCATTAATTCCAGTGCCCTGGACCAAGTCATTCTTACCCCCACTAGAGGTAGTAACATCCTTGACCTGGTCATTACTAACATGGGCATCTGTTGCTCAAAACCAATAGTCAACTCCTCCCTGGTTAGATCCGACCACAAACTAATCACCTTGGAAATCCCCCCCCCCCCCGCAAAGGTAATCACCATGAAAAACTAATCCAAAGCTAACTTTGGGCTCCTAAAAACAGAGGTGGCTAACTTCATGGCACCCATGCAAATGGAGACTATTTGCTTGACTGCCAAATCATGCACCAATGCACTGTACGAGCATGTACACAAATGCATGGATCTCGCCATACCCAATAAAACCAAAACACTCTCCTCCTAAAAAGGGAAGCCAATCTGGTGGTCCCCTGCTATAAACAAACTCTACAACAGAAGGAGGAAACTGATGCGGAAAAAGGTGAAGTCCCAAGACTGGAAAAACTTCCTTATCAGCCTCAACAAAAAGTTGAGATCGCTCATCAAATCCTCCAAAGCCAACTATGAAAACAGAATTGCTGCAGATAGTAAGGACAACCACAAGGCCTTCTATAGTTATGTAAAGAATCTCCATGGAAATACCCAGATTTGCTCTGAGCTACTCCACTATGGTACCACTTATACTGAGTCAACAGGTATTGCCAATATACTGGCTGACAGATTTAGTGCCAACTTTATCCCTCCCCCCTCCCCTAAAGGACCAATCACAATATCAGTAGATTGCCAGGCACCCAGTATTAGTGCTGTTAAATCAGCACTGTCCACGGCTAAGAATACAGCTTCTGTGGGACCTAACACTATCCCTGGCTGTGTTTTACATGAACTACAAAATGAGCTGGCACCTCACCTGTGTGCCCTGTTCAATCACAGCCTCACCTCAGGCTTTGTCCCTACTGAATGGTGCACTGGTACAGTCATCCCTCTCCACAAAGGAGGAGTGACTACAGACCCCGGGAACTATGGCCCCATTAGCCTGACGAGTCTAAAATGCAAAGCTATGGAACGCATCATCATGGACCTAATAAACAAGGCTATAGGGACTCTGGATCCCACACAGTTTGGTTTTGTGAAGGGTAGATCATGCCTGCTCAACTTGGTCAACTTCTTTGAGCCAGTCACCAGAGCTGTGGATGAAGGCAAGGTGGTCCATACAGCCTATCTTGATCTGGCTAAGGCCTTTGATACCATTCCCCACTCAGTAATCATAGAAAAACTCACTAAGCTAGGCATCAACCCCTATATCACTAGGTGGGTTGCAAACTGGCTCACAGATAGAACCCACAGTGTGAAAGTAGCTGACTTCAAGTCAGACTACTGACTAGTCACTAGTGGAGTCCCACAGGGTTTGGTCCTGGGTCCTCTCCTGTTTGGTATCTACTTCTCTGAAGTCCAGGCCAACAGGAAGGGACTCTGGCTGACAAAGTTTGCAGATGATTGCAAGTTGGGAGCTATTAGTAACTCCCCAAGTGATGTTGACATCCAACAGAAAGGCCTCACTGAGACCATCTACTGGTGTCAGAACCATGGCCTTAAGCTCAGTGCCAAAAAAGGTGTCATCATCCCCTTTGGGAAAAATCTGGTTCCCATGAATTACCACATTGATGGTAGTCCACTGAGGCGTTATAAGAAATCTGGGAACACAGGTTGACAGCAACCTCTCTTTTGACTACCACATTGCCACTGTGGTCAGAAGGTCCTTCTATGTGGCACATCTCATTACTAAGGGTTTTGCATCCAGGAAGAAAGAGGTCATTGTCTCCCTCTACTCTTCCCTCATTAAGCCAGTCATTGAGTACAATGCCCCATTTGACATGTACCTTACTAGACACCTGCAACAACTGGAGAGGCCACAAAAGGACCTCACAAAGAGGATCCTACGCCTTAAACACTTGTCCTATATGGACAGACTAAAAAAACTCCAGCTATTCTCTGTCTCATATCGCCTACTTAGAGGTGATCTCTGCTTGACTTGCAAAGCCATGTCTGTCCCAACTCTGTTAGAAATGCTACATCTAAAGAAATCCCAATCCCTCCACACCACACAATCCAGAGACCTCAACCTCATTACCACAATCAACAGAACATGCTGGAGGGACAGGTTCATAACCCAGAGACTGCCCATGTTATGGAATAGACTTCCCATACATGTCAAACAGAGCACCTCACTGGCCCTCTTCAAGAGAAATCTTGATGAGTGGATGGGAAAAAGAAAATTCAGCCCAGGGATCACTCCAGTGGCTCTACTCGACAGAGGCACTGAGAACTAAGGTTGGGTGGCACGATGCCAGAGTAATCCTATGGGCTAGGCTTGTAAAAGCTCCAGGGCCATTAGCCTACTACACACCTATGAACCTATGAAACTGTTTGGTCAGCAGTGTCACAAGTGTAAAAAATGGAACCAGTTGGAAAAGTTTTTCCAATCAAGTAAGCCTCACACAGTTGTAAAGAAAGGTCACACAAAAAAGAAATTTGATCAAGTACAGCTGAAGCAGTCAGCTTTCTATGTAGATAGTGTATCAGTGCTTAGTGAAAGAGTTGATGCAGTGAACTTATTAGCAAGAAGTGAAGTGTTTTTTTACTGTCCGGATTAATGGAAAATCCACACAGCTCAAAGTAGACACTCGTTCAAAGTATAATGTTATATATCAGCAGACGCATTTGCTAGAGTGAGAACTAACAAACAACTCAATGTAACCAGTAGTGCGAGACTTGTTGCTTATGATGGTGAAGAAATTCAAAGCGAAGGTTCAGTCATACTTTCATGTTATTTAGCCAAGAACTGTTACAACTTGTTATTCTATGTAGTCCCCAGTGCAAACTTTGAGTCTCAAACATAGTTTAAGAATGAATCTGCTTTCTTTTGCTAATGAAGTTCATCATGTAAGTGCATTTCAGAGTTCTAATTTCTCTGAAGCCATTTTCTCAGAGAATGCTAATGTTTTCGATGACAAGCTAGGAAAACTTCCAGTCATGTATTCCATGAAGTTAGACCCACAGGTCACCTCAGTACTTAGACCAGCAAGAGAAGTTCCAGTAGCTATGTAAGATAAAGTTAAGGCTCAGTCGGATAAATTGGTCCAGCAAGGTCTGATTTGTCCAGTCAGAGAACCAACTGAATGGGTGTCGTGCATGGTAGCTACTCAGAAAAAAGGCTCAGACGAAATCATAATACGCATTGACCCAAGAGTTCTGAACAAAGCATTGAAGAGACCATATCATCCAATGGCCACAGTCGAAGAAGTTGCAGCTCTAATACCGAGTGCCACTGTATTTTCTATTTTGTATGCAAAGACTTTGTTTTGGAAAGTGATGCTGGATAGCTAATCCTCATTTCTAACCACTTTTGGTACTCCATTTGGCAGATGCAGATTCTTAAGGATGCCATTTGGAATAAATTCTGCAAGTAAAGTTATTCAATGTGCAATGGAAGAAATATTTTGGGTTATCCTTGTGCCATAATAGTAGATGATCTATTGGCTGGAGGCAATGGTGAAGCAGAGCATGACAGAAACCTCAAAAAAGTTCTAGACAGAGCACATGAAGTAAACTTGAAGCTCAATCCTCTGAAGAGCAAATTTAGACTTCCAGAAGTTACATATGTAGGACACTTGTTTATGAGTACAGGCTTGAGACCAGACCCAACTAAACAAGCAGCTATTCTTGAAATGTCAGCGCCAGATAATGTACAAGCTTTACAGCATTTCCTGGGCATGGTCAGCTATTTAGGCAAATTTATTCCAGACTTCAGTGAGTTGACAGCACCTTTAAGAGAGCTCCCATGCAAAAAATGTTGCATGGTCATAGTTGGAACAGCACCAAAAAGCATTTGAAGACCTCAAGCAGAACATTACCATCCAACCTACGTTATGATGCTATGATGTGAATAAACCAGTTACTCTTTCCTATGATGGTTCAAAATTTGGTCTAGGCACAGTTATACTTCAAGAGGGTAGCCTATGCATCTAGAACACTAACCCAAACTGAGATGCAGTATGCACAAATTGAGAAGGAACTTTTGGAAATAGTATTTGCATGTTCCAAGTTTCATGATTATATTTATGTTCGAGCTATTCAGATTGAAAATGATCACCAACTTCTAGTTACTATTTTTAAGAAGCCTATGTATTCTGCTCCAATGAGACTACAAAGAATGATGCTCAAATTGCAAAAGGACAATTTCAAAATGGTCTACACTAAAGGCAAATAACTCTGTCTGGCTGATACCTTATCAAGATCACCCAGAAATACAACAGACCAGCTTGACATAGAGAATTTTGACTTTGGTGTGATGCTAGTGTGTAATTTTTCCACCACTAGACCTGATGAGTTAAGAGATCACACTCAGACTGATCCAATTTTGCAGAAGCCCAGTCAGTATATTCATGTCAGATGGCCATCAATACAATCTACTGTAGCACCTAAAGTGCAAACGTATTATCCTTACAGAGATGAATTGTTGATGGAAGATGGTGTTATTTTCTAAGGTCCTAAAATTGTTGTTCCTGCTTCCTTACGACAAGAATATATCCAGATTTTGCATCATGGTCACCCAGGGTCCACATCCACTAAGAGAAGAACTAGAGAATTAGTATTTTGGCCTTCATTACCAAGAGACATTGACAAAGTTCTTTCTTCCTGTTCAGTATGCAATAGTACCAGATCTCATTTGCAAAGAGAACTGCTTCAGCTAAGTGCAGTTCCTAAACTACTTTGGTCTACTGTAGCAATGGATATCTTTGAATGGAACACTCAACACTACTTAGTTCTGGTAGACACTTACTCGAATTGGTTTGAGATTGATTTACTACCTAACCTAACCTCAACTGCTATTATTACTAAGTTGAAACTTCATTTTTCAGTTCATGGTAGTCCACACAAACGTTTTTCTGACAATGGTACTCAATTTACTAGTGAGTTGTTTCAGAAATTTGCAAAAGAATTGGACTTTGTACATGTCACTAGTAGTCCTGAATATCCTCAGTCCAATGGTCTAGCTGAACGTGCAGTACAGAGTGCAAAGCAATTGCTTGAATGGTCAAAATGTAACAATACTGATGTATTCTTGAATTTCCTTAATCTCAGAAACATACCATGTGATGATATTCTTGGCTCACCTGCTCAAGGACTACTTTCCAGACAAACCACACAAGGTAATGGATGAAGAAAGACACCAACTCTCGACCAAGTCAAACTTTATTGTACAAGGTTAAGAACTTTCATCCAGAATAGTAACAGGACTTCTTCAGAACAGCTTAATGTAAAATCATTTCCCTTACATACCTTCATTAGACACAATAATTACCATTTAAACAATTACTAAAAACGTATCCCTTAAAGGTTTATAAAATCTAATAAAAACCTAACTTATAAAACATACATGTTAAATCATACATCCGTACTGTTTTAATTTCAAAAGGCTAAATATACTAATATTTTCATTTAAACCTGGAGCCACCATTGTGTTAAGCCACAACTGCCAGCAAAGCTCACAGCCTTCTAAATGTTCTGAAACAACCCTACCTTGAGAATCATAATTAATTCGATGCACCACAAAAAAATTTAAAACTGTGGTTGTGGTATTTGTCAATATGCCTACTTAAAGCATTAGTCTTGATCCCTTTAGAAATATCTAACGTGTTTGTAAATCCTATTTTTAAAAAACCTGGATGCCTTCCCAGCATAAAAAGTAGGGCAAATTATGCATTTAGCAATATAAACCACATTTTTTTTAAATAACAATTAAAATGTTTTAAGATGTTAATCCTAAATTTTCCCAAAATAAATGTTCCTTTTGTCTCCACAATATGGGTGGATTGATTGCATCTACCACATTTGAAGTTCCCTGATCTCTTATTGTGCTGTCAACCAAAGCTGTAATGACCCCTTTCTATTATGCTTTTAAAATTTGTATCTCTTCTAAAAGTAAATCTGTTCCCTATTTGTTTAAGAAATCCTTCATCACCACTTAACAAGAACCATTTTTTTTCTCGCTGTTTGACATATAGCTTCAGAAGTCAAGTTGTAAGGACAAAGGATGGTTGTCTGTCAAATATTGTACTTAACATGACATTTCTAATGCCACTCACTCTTTCTTTACTTAAAATAGGTGACTACACTCCTCTTTGTCTCTTGTAAAAAACTTCATCTTTCAGTTGAGTCAATAACAGCTCTTGGCAACCCCTTGATTTAAACATACTTATCATGAACTCACTTTCTTCAAAAAAAATCAAAATTCTTTGTCACCATCCTCGCTGCTCTTACTAATTGGCCTTTAACTACTGACCTTTTTAAAAAAGTAGGGTGGCAACTTAAATTTTCCAAGTAAGAGTTCGAAAAGGTGGGTTTCTTAAAAGTTTTTGAAACTAAAGTCTTACTCTCTTTTTCAAACGACATCTTCACATCCAAATAGTGAATACTTTCACTATTATACTCATAAGTATATTTTAAAAAGTCAACAGTATAGTTATTGTGCTTTAAAAACTCCTCTAGTTTGTCCAATGTACCCCCCCCCCATATAAGGAAGATATCATCCAGGTGTCTTGCATAATAATGAATAAATTCATAATAAATATTATTGAACACATAATTTGTTTCCCAATGGCAAATGACAAGGTTCGCAAAAGTGAGGGCACAAGCTGCTCCATAGCAATCTCCATTGTTTTGCTTGTAAAATTGTCCTTCAAAGAAAATAAAGTTGTTCATAAGTCCCATGTCCACTAAAGATGCCAAGGTAGTAATCCTAGAAGCTTCAAATTGCTTAGAATTAACCAGTGCCTTCCAAACCACAGTAACCCTTCATCATGGGGTATTACAGTAAACACGTTACAAACGTCAATTGTAACAAAATACATTTTCTCTTTAAACTCATTGCCAAGAGTCTTTACAAATATAATGGAAATGTTCCAAACCTTTTTTAAGGATTCTCTCCAAAAATGTTGACACAAATAATGTTTTTGATCTTTTGGCATCTATAATGCTTCTGAAAGGAGGGTGATTGAGTGTCTTACGTATTTTAGGGATCCCAAAAATACTACAAATCACGGATGTTAATTTCTCATATACTCATATTCATCCAGTGTAATGTTACCTTGAAACAACATAATCTTCTAACTGTAAATCTAACTTTTTGAAAGCTATATTAATCTCATTTCGAGAAAGCTCTTCATAGGTTCCATCTGTAAGCAAAAGGTGAATAACACTAATGATGACCATACCATTGCCTTTATCAAGTTTCATTACCTGTATGTTTCTATCACTGACCAAATCATTTAACATCATCCTTTCCAGTTTAGTCAAATTGTCATTTAAATGTTGGTATGTTTGTCTTTGGTATTCCCTAAAATTTAACTCACACACATTGTTAAAAGTGCATAATTTGTTGAGCAAAGGGGATTAAATATGCAAGGTCAAACTAAAACATTAGAGGAAAAATCATGTTCTCTAGTCTCAGTATTAAACCACAACCATAAATTCAATTTCCTCAGGTACAGCTTGAAATCTATAAGAGTATCAATAATGTTACCTTTCCTAGCTGGAATAAAGGTAAAACCTTTAGACCAAACATCAACATGTGATTGAGAAATAACTTTGCCTGAATAGTAAAAACCTTAATGTCACCCACTGTGTTAAAAATGATAGTGGGATAATTGTCAGTCAAGGTTGAGTTAATAAATCCTTCATTAGTCAGACTAATTGCTTCCTCATTACAATTGTCAGCATTCAAGTCAGGCCGAAAACTACTCCAACAGTCACTGTATCAAATTCAGTTATTAGGGTTATGACTTCATTACCAAAGCCCGGGAAAGAATGAATACCACAAATTACAGGTGGCTCATCATACCCAAACAAGTCACACATGGAATGGTTACCTGGATTTCTGATACTGTTCAGCATCTCTTTCAGGGATTGGATGTTGCGTTTCATCTCTGTCTGTGCCAAATATCTGTTCTGGTGCTGATTCTCCTGTTTTCTGTTGTCGTGTGGACTCTGGTAAGAAAAATGCTCTTGTTGAGCTTGGTTTTGTAGCCTTTCTGACCACCTCACTGAGGAAACTTTGGGAGAATGGTGTTCTTGAGCTCTTGAATCTGACGTCATCGCATCATTCACATTGTTCCTTTCCTGACTGGCTAAATACACTCAGTCACCAGGTAATGAACCAAGGTTACACTCAGTCACCAGGTAATGAACCAAGGTTACACTCAGTCACCAGGTAATGAAC
Source organism: Protopterus annectens (assembly GCF_019279795.1). Taxonomy (NCBI): domain Eukaryota; kingdom Metazoa; phylum Chordata; order Ceratodontiformes; family Protopteridae; genus Protopterus; species Protopterus annectens. Next base: position 581,796,854 of record NC_056737.1, read on the forward strand.
TAAGGTTAGGGTAAGCCTTCCCCTGGAAATAATTTTCCAAGTCTCGTTTCAATTTCTTACACTTGTGGCTAAATGTACTACTGCAAGTATTGTACACAGAGACAAACACATGATCAAATTGCACTTTGACTTGTTTGAACAAGTCGTTATTGATTAAATTAATGTGTTGGTCCAATTCAGTTGCAAGCCCATCAATCTTAATTTTATTGTACTTCACTATGAGCCTCAATAAATGTAACCCAGCAGGGTCAAATACATGCTCAAGATCCCTCATAAAATCAGGGTCAGAAATAGCACCATTAGGAAGTCGCCACAGTCTAAGACCTTTTGCAACCTGTTTTAATTCAGTGTTCCATTCTAAATAACCATTCTCCACTTGTAGCTTTTTAAATTGAAGCAGGGTAGACTTGAAAACTTAGATAAGTTGTTGTAGAGTAAGAGAAACCGCCACTTGGCTAGTACCAACCTCACTTTTTAAATGAAAATCAAAATTGTTGCTTTTCCAATTGGTTACCAAGCAGTTAGGTGTAGAAATATTAGTCCCACCTTGGTTAAAGTTTGGTGTGGCTTGCATTAATAGTACCAGTAGACTAGTGGTACCCTGAGAAGTTCCACATAGGGAAGTGAATGAAGTTTCACCCCCCACTTTTGCGAAACTTGTCAAGTGCCATTGGGAAACAAATTATGTGTTCAATAGTATTTATTATGAATTTATTCATTATTATACAAGATAACTGGATGATATCTTCCTTATATGGGGGGGGTACATTGGACAAACTAGAGTTTTTAAAGTATATTAACTACACTGTTGACTTTTTTGAAGTTTACTTACAAGTATAATAGTGAAACTATGTGCTATTTGGATGTGAAGATATCTTTTGAAAAAGAGAGTAAGACTTTAGTTTCAAAATTTATAGGAAACCCACCTTTTCGAACTGTTACCTGGAATATTCGAGTTGCCACCCTACTTTTCAAAAAAGTTGGTAGATAAAGGCCATTTAGTAAGAGCAGCAAAGATGGTGACAACAGATTGTGATTTTTTTGAAGAAATTGAGTTCATGATAAATATGTTTAAATCCAGGGGTTACCCAGAGTTGTTATTGACTCAACTGAAAGATGACATTTTTTACAAGTGAGAAAGAGGAGTATATTCACCTATTTTAAGTAAAGAAAGAGTGAGTGGCAATATAAATGTCATGTTAAGTATTAATTTGACAGACAACCATCCTTTGTCCTTAGTTACAACTTTACTTCTGACGCTATATGTTAAATAGTGAGAAAACAATAGTCCATGTTAAGTGGTGATGAAGAGTTTCTTAAACAAATAGAGGACATACCCAGATTTACTTTTAGACGAGATAAAAAGTTTAAAGACATAATGGAGAGAGGTCATTACAACGTTGATCGACAACAATAAGAGATCAGGGAACTTCAAATATGGTAGATGCAATCTTCTTCTTTCTGTGTTTTCCCGGTTAAGGATCGCCACAGCGGATCACCTGTCCACTCATGATTGGCAGTGGAGATTTATGGTGTCGAGTTGCCAGCCTGGCGCCCAACCTTTCACAGAAGGCACACACACACACACACACACACACACACACACACACACACACACACACACACAGACATACCTAGGGCCAATTTGGAGTGTCCAATCCACCTACAGCATGTCTTTGGAATGTGGGAGGAAACCAGAGCACCCGGAAGAAACCCACATGACCACAGCAGACCCACATGCAGACTCCGCACAGAAGGCCCCCCAGCTGAGGAGTGAACCAGAGAACCTCTTGCAGTGAGGCGGGAATGCTAACCGCTGCACCACCGCGGCCACCCAAATATGGTAGATGTAATCAATGTGCCCATATTTTGGAGACAAAAGGAATATTTATTTTGGGAAAATTTAGGATTAACATCTTAAAACATTTTGACTGTTATTCAAAAAAATGTGGTTTATATTGCTAAATGCAAAATTTGCCCCACTTTTTATGTTGGGAAGACATCCATGTTTTTTAAAAATAGGATTTACGAACTAGATATTTCTAAAGGGGTCAAGACTAATCCTTTAAGTAGGCATATTGACAAATAGCACAACCACAGTTTTAAATTTTTAGTGGTGCAGCAAATTAATTATGATTGTTAAGGTAGGGTTGTTTCAGAAAATTTAGAAGCCTGTGAGCTTTGTTGGCAGTTATGGCTTAACACAATGGTGGCTCCAGGTTTAAATGAGAATATTAGTATATTTATCCTTTTGAAATTAAAACAGTATGGATGTATGATTTAATATGTATGTTTTATTAGATTTTATTTACCTTTAAGGGATAAGTTACAAGTAATTGTTTAATTGGTAGTTATTGTGTCAAATGAAGGTTTATAAGGGAAGTGATTTTACATTAAATTGTTCTGAAGAAATCCTGTTACTATTTTGGACGAAAGTGCTTAACCTTGTACAATAAAGTTTGGCTTGGTCAAGAGTTGGTGCCTTTCTTCATCCATTACCTTGTGTGGATTGTTTTTATCGTTTTTTTCTTGGTTACTTACCAGATAAACTAGAACTACGCTACCTATTTCTTCAAGTCTGTTGCAGCCTAAATCTAAGAACACTAAAACCATCAAGGCTCAATTGTTTAAGAAGCATAATATCCAGAAATCTAGTTACAACAGATCGAGAAGATTACTTTGTTCGTTGAGGGAAGGAAAGATGGTATGAATTCAGACAAAAATAAGTTATGATCGAATAGGACAGATTACAGACATCTGTGCTGAGCTGAGATCCTACCCGGTAAATTTCGAGGGTGTGGAGTATAGGAGGAATTACAGACATCTTCTTCCTGTACTAGAATCATCGTCATCATTGCAATCACAACATTGTTTCTGTGATGCAGACTAAATCAAAGAGCGAGTCAGACACTGTTTCCAGACCAGAATGTGTTCAATATCCTGATTCCATTCCAGAAAATGATTCAAACATTCCACGGTCAACCATTTTGCAGAAACTGTTCCAGTTGCTAAATCTAGTTCCCAGTTTTATGTCACATGATATGGGTGAGTATCTAAGCCTAGTGTGAAATACACAGCAACGTGGACTTGATTGTATATACATGTGTATTTAGTATTGTATAATGTACGACTAAGGATTTCTGTATGCCAAATAGTCTCATAACGATTGCATTATCTATTTCTCACAGAGGAAAGATGTAGATCAGAGTGTAAAGTGTGTATGCTATAGCTTTAAGAAACATGCAAGGTTGTATCTGCACGTATAAATTCCAGACACATGCAATCCCTAGTGCCATTTTGAAGGAGCAGCCAGGGAGTGAGCATGCATATGATCATAGTTGTTAATTTGTATAAAAGATACTTGAGTTAAAGTCAGTAAGCCTCTATAGTGATGTGTTTGTATAAAATAAAGCTGCATAAACAGAACCCACAAAGACTCTTTTATCGTGTCCTAGACACAAAAGCAACATTAATTGAACTCTGAAATACTCTGTGAAATACTTTGAGAAATAAGTCTGTGGCACAAGAACACTTTTGAAATTACTGTTCTTTGAGAAATCACCTCTTATCAGTGTAAGAAACATTTCAAAATAACTGCACTTTGTAAATAAACAGTACACAGCACACTGAAACACTTTCAAAATAGCTCTACTGTGCTAAGTAACTCTTTGCAGTGCAGAAACACTCTGTAATGGTGGCCCCTTGTGAATACACACCCATCACAAGAAACTTTCCAAAAAGACTGTAATTTGACTGCACTTCATGAAGTAGTTGCACTTTGCATACAATAAACTCTTTGGAATAAATCACAGTAATAAGCATAGACTGTACGCACTTTTTACACACTTTGCAGTGCTTCTAATAACTCTAGTTATGCTCTGAATGGCTTTATTCAGTACAAAATAGTACTTTATGCCAAAACACAGTAATTTGCCAAAAAAACATGCAGTCGCCTTGCTTTATTTATGATTAATATGCCCTTTCTGCCCTTTATTATATTTGCTTTGCCTATTTAATCTCTTTTCTTGTGCTCATTTTACAATTCTGAGGTGACTCTGACCTTCTTATGTGCTTTTCTGATAATCATTTTATCATATATCTTTAGAACATTTCATTTAATTAATAAACTTTTTATGCCTTTTGTTTGCTTAATAAACATTTCTGTGCTATTTGTTTGCTTAATAATATGTTCTGTGCTCTTTTAATGCTCTGTTTTACCTCTTTTAATAAAAAAATAATTTGCGCAAGTTTTCATTACCTTTGGCTTATTTCTAGACCTTTTTCGTTCTTGTCTCTCTTATTTTACCCTCATTGTTGGCTCCACACCTCTTGGCTCTGGTTTCCCGGTTCTGACTCCATGTAATTCGCCCGGTGAGGATGATACAGATGAATATGCATGGGTTTTGTTCAAGCACTTTTATTATGTACAAACACATCAGGACTGAGGCATGATAACTTTAACTCAGATACACTTATAAATAAACTGACTGTCTCATACATGCTCACAGTCTGGCTGCCCTCTCAAAATGGCACTGAAGCTAGCACGTGCAGACCTTGGAAATCCTTCTTAAAGGTACAACACTCATAAATATTCTACAAATCCATTTTCTAAGTATTTGTTAATTTTTTTCTGATATAAAAATCAAGGCACGTGGGACAAGTGGCAAGATACACTAGCCCCTTACTTTGGCCGTTACCAGATATTGCGTATATCACAGTCTTGTAATCATTCATAAGTGTAAAATAGATATCCTCAGGTATAAAACTACACTGTTTACATCTACCACAATGTCTGTTACTGGAATTACCAGATTTACTGCATGTAGATTCAAACAGGTTCTTAAAGTTAGGGGACCTTTTATATACAAAACAGGGCTTTTGCACCAAAATATTCAGGACATAATTATTGGCTTTAAAAATACACGAGTTGTTGTTAATGATGTCCTTAACTATCTGGGAACCATTATTATTTACAGGTATCAAAGCATAATTAAACATGGGTTCTGCAAAGTTCTGAACACTAGGTCCAACAAGATCTAAAGTGTTACAGGTCTTCATGGCAGGCATTCTGTCATCGGTATTTCATATTGTGATATCCTGTGGGGTAATCCTGTGGTCCAGTTGGCTCAAGCCAACACCTATTAGGGGTAAATAGATTCAATTAAATCACAAGCTAAGCCATTCCTCTCATTAAAGGCCATTAGCCATTTTTGTGTATAAGCTGCCCATTAGTTTATCCATTAAGTATTACAGCGAGTGCACTGAGATACAGCTGTTTATCTGTTGGTTGAACTCACTCTTTCAAATATCTGATTGGAGGAGTAAGTTCCAGGAAGAGATTGAAACTTGTGTGTGCCAAGTTATGGAGCACAAAACTTGTAATTGGCTTTAAGCCATGGAAATGCTAAGGAGTACTGCTAGTTACTATCATTAGTATACATGAGGAGCTCGCTATGCCATATGCTTTACTGATTTGCATAAGGAGCATTATTACTGGATTGCATTACTTTTCTAAATATTGAATTGCATATGTTGTATATTCATCAAAGCATCCTTGTTTACGCTGAAAAATAGTATTTTTTTTACCTTTTGATTGGTGTAAATATTTGTAAAGTGCTCTCACATTTGCTTTAGAGATGATGGAGGAACAGCCTGTTAGATTAGTAGGCATGTTAATTCCATCCATTTTGACTGGCTGTTAAAGCGATTGGAGGAGAAGAATTATATTGTCCTTTTATTGGTTCAACTAATGATTTTTATACCCCAAGCTAGCCATAGGATAATTACAGTCTGATGAAGGCCAACAGCCGAAAGCGCTTATCGTATTTAAAGGTTATCTACAGTGTCTTCTGAATGGACTTTTGTTTTCATTTTATTTTATTTTTATTTTATTAAAAGCCTGGTTTTAACTTCAGAAAGTCTGGTTTGGTCCGTGGTGGTGTACCTGGAAGTCTACACACGTATCAGGGGTAAATAGTGCCCCTTCCAGAAAAAATCTTGTCATTAATACTTTTGGCCATGTCGTAAGGATAACCCCTATTAACAAATATGTCCTCTAGAATCTTTCTTTCAGCGTCACATATCTCTCTATTAGAAATCATCCTAGCCAGTCTAGAAAACTGGCTTGTAACAAGACTCTTTTTCTGCATCAAGGGGTAGTAACTGCTGAAGTGTAGGTAGGTGTTAGAAAATGTGGGCTTTTGGTAGATGGTAGACTTAAAAAAAGTTTGGAAATATTAATGTCTAAAGCTAGAAAGTTAATTTGACTCAAGCCAGTTTGACAAGTAAAATGTAAAAAATCAGTAGTCTCATTAATAAAGACGTACATCTGGAGCATTTCTCCCCGGGCCTCTGCTGAAAATTGGCTTTGTTCCAAGTAGGACTTTCCCTGTTAACAAATGTTAAATAAATAAATAAAAAAAATAAAAATAAATGCTACAAACTGATGGATTATTGTAGACGGTCTAGCCCATAAAACAAAGATTATCTAGGGATCATAAGTAAAGCCTACAGAATTGAAAATAATCAGATTTAAATAAAAGCACATTTTCCCACGTAAACATAACTAGATTAATGACTATTGGGGCATAGGCTGCACACATAACTCCTTTGATGTGTTTAAAAATACCCCCTTCAAATATATATATATATATATATATATATATATATATATATATATATATATAGATAGATATATATGTATGTATATATATATATATATATATATATATATATATATATATATATATATATATATATATATATATATATTTAGAGTTGTTGCTCAAGACTATGTCCATAACTTCCAAAATTAACTTAATGTCAGCAGAAGTAAGAAAATCTAATAACATAAGGGCCTCTTCAAACATTCCAAACCAGTGTGAAATCAGCTTGACAATTCTTGCCAAACAGGGAAAATAATACCATCAAGCAGCTGCTTTCTTCTTCCACAGACTGTCCACAACCTTGTCAACTACCATGAGCACAAATACATTGAATTCATCTTGTCCAGCTGCCACAGCAGTTATCTCACAGTCCAATAGCACTTGGAGGCAACGTTAGGTGAAGCTTCCACTTGGAGTTCATTATGCTCACTATGCTCACTCTTGCCTAAAGATGTGACACTAGTCAAGCTGATATCCTACATGTCTCAACAACCCCCAACCCTAAAACCACCTAAGCCTGCAGCTGTTAATGATCTGCCATGCTGTCGTTATTGATTTTATTTTCATCTTCCTGGACAATGCAGAACACAGCCAACCCACAGCCATGCATCTTTCTGGAAGGGTGACCATTTGGGTCATTAATGCTGTAACACTATACTACCCACACTGTCTGTCATTCACTGGCAAAAAGCTCCACAGCCAGTCAAGTTTGCAGGAGATATGTACAATTCACAATACTCTCACTTTGTCCACACTAGCTCAGCCTTATTGGGGGTGGGGGGGCAAACAAATTTTTTTCAGCCAGAAAAACAGCTCTTAACATAGAGTCAGGCCCCGCAAAGTCAGTCACTGTTATGTACTAATTGTAAATTGTTTAAATCTTAACTTTTTTAAGAAGTTGATACTATGCCATTAAAAGGTGAGAAAACATATTGCTTATCCTCTTTGACTGACTGCCAAACCTAAGGCCTAGAAATGTGTCAGTGAAACTTGTATGCCACTTCAACCCACTGGATACAGACAGAAACTAGACTTGTGTTTAATTTACTGAAAATTAAATTGTTGACAGAAGCAGTAACTAAAACAATCTACAACATATATGAATACTTTAAAAGTAAGTTTCAAAAGAATAGCACATTGGGTATGAAATATCTGAACTGTTAAGTGCTGAGAATCTTGAAATATTTATTCACTGAAAACAGTCTGGTAAGTTGCATTGCACTGACATTCTGTAAAAAAAGTCTATATTTTTAAAATGTTGACTCGGCAATCAATGATTTAGTTTCTCTTCTAGTATTTAAGCCCTAACTTTGAGAAGATTTCTGTCTATAAACAGTGAGCAGTGTGGAGGAGGGGTGCTAACTACAGCTCTGATTTGAGATATATAACTATCCTTTTTTGGCTTATTTATACTGATTATTGTTTCTAGCAATTTATATATAACACTTTTTATTGCCTGCTGCATAGTTTTTACTGCATTTTATTGCTATTAACTAATCTGCCTGGGTAACTGATTTCTTTGCAGTTAAAAGCATTCTGTAGAGTCTCTTTGCTCCTTTATCTGTTTAAAATCTTTAATTTTGTGGCAAACTGCTGTCATAAAGATTTATGTAGTGTTTACTGTCTAAAGAGTGTAGGCTAATAGCTTTAGTATTGGTTCTCACCCTCCCTCCCTGTTGATGTCTTGTTGTTATACTTGGTGGCTTTGCAGTTGCCCGCCCCTACTGTAAATTTGATCTGGGACACTTCTCCCAGTCTAGTGTCATTAGCTCATTCTACCTAATACAAAGAGAACATCTGAGAAGGCCTTCTGTTCCTCCTTTCTCCCTTTCTAAAAAAAAAAAAAAAAAATCTTCTTGTGTTCTGACTGTGCTTCTCAAGCATTTTGGAAATATAGAGTATATTTTAGAGCATTTACTATAACTGTATTTGCCTTAATATTGCTACAACTCAAGTGTTCTAGGTTGCACTGCATCTGAATTGTTTGTGTGTTTTAGCTGCTTTTCTGCATATATATATATATATAATTATATATATATATATATATATATATATATATATATATATATACATATATATATATATATATATATATATATATATATATATATATATGTGTATAGACTTCTCTGTATATGTAGACTAGCTACTTATTCTTCTGTATTACTGCCTCTTAAATCGTTTTAAATTGCTAATTTTGTAGAGTTTTAATTGCATTTACTGTTAAGGACTACACACGAAAGTGTGTTAGCATTTTCTGTGTTTATTTTCTGTATTATTGCATTGTTTAGCCTGTTTTAACCAAAAAAAAAAAATTATCTTGTTTGCTTGTTTCCAACCTTTCTTAGCCAGTCCAGATCCCAGGCTTTGCTTGTCTCAGGACTTTATTTTCTGTGTTCAGAGCTATCCAGACCTTGCTGTGGTAGAGGGAAGTCCTACGGCTTACCAGTGGGAGTGGTGAGCATTGTACTGCCTATCTAACACTAGAGGAGTGGTTTCCAGCTCTGAAATTGTAATTTTATTAGCCTTTTTGGGCTGATTTCTATCCCTTTCAAATTTTCCCTTAGAACTAGCTGGTTTCTCAGTAGTAGCACTAAAATCTGAACCCCTGTGACTAGCACTTGCTCTAGAACCTGCGGGAAAGCACTAGGAAGCCTGAAACTGATACAAGCACTCAACTCTCCTTGTCAATAAGGAGAAATTAATTGTAGGCATCAAACAGCCTATAATTGCAAAGTACCTTGCAAAGGTAAGGGAAAACAGCTCTTATACTTTACAAAAAAGCACCTAAACAGGCATGCCCAAGCGTCAGCTTCCGGTGATTTCTCCTGTCCACCTGGTAAATCTGGGCATACTGGGGCAATGCGGCAACTGCCTCACTTACAAAGACAACCCTCTCCTCCTACCACCCAACACTACAACATGCGAGAGATGCACTCACATAGTCAAACTGGAAGCAAAGCTCTCTCCGTCCAAGATTGTGCTAGACAGTCAAGAGGAGAAGGTTAACACCTGCATTACACCTCAAGCAACTCATAGCCCTTCAAAACCCACACCATCAACACCCACAGATAGCAACACTAAACCCACATATGCAGCGGCCCTTAGCATTAACCTGTCCAAGCAACAAGGACCTCTGAAGCTGAAATGTAAACAAACACCAGTCACAACCAAAGTGACACATAGCTCACAACACCAGTGTGCCACCCAACAACAGCCCCTAAGGCAAGACAATGTACCCAACACTTTAGTCATAGGTGACTCTATAGTCAGGTACACTGATGTCTCACTCCCCAGGCTGAACAAGGAGAAAATTATAGTCAGCTGCCTGCCGGGTGCCAGGCTCCGCCACATAACGCATGCACTCAAGTCACTCCACAACAAGTACAAATACGACTCTGTCATTGTCCATGCCAGAGTGAATGACTTGAAATGTACCTCCCTGGACTACATGAAAAGAGACATGGAAGAGCTCTCGGATCATGTGGCCCAGGCAGGTATGACCCTAGCCCTGAGTAGCATCCTGCTTTTGCCCAGAATTATACCACAGTATAAGGACAAAATTATTGATTTCAACACTTGGCTAAGCTTCTGGTGTCATTCAAAGGAGATCCAGTATCTGTCTGCCTGGGAAGACATGATCGACAAACCACGATGCTTTGCCAGAGATGGTCTGCACCTATCACCCCTGGGATTCAGGTTACTGGCTAAAGCTCTTGCCACCCCTATAATGCCCTTTTTAGACAAGGTACAAAGGACAAAACCACCACCATAACAGATACAAGCATGCAAAATCTGAAGGTTATGCTACTCAATGCTAGAAGTCTAAACCTCAAAATGCACTCTCTCGAGGCACTCCTAAAAATAGGGAACATCGATATCTGCGCAGTAACTGAGACCTGGTTCAAGGCTCCAGAGAGCACCCCTGCAATACCAGGTTACAACTCTTACCACACTTTTCGGTCACAAAACTAAGACCGAAACACTAAAGGTGGAGGAGTGTCCATATTCAACAAGGATATTCACACCTCCAGGCTAGCTGCCCAACACAGTGCATCTGAAATTCTCCAGGTGCAACTAACACTAGATAAGACTGCAATCCAAATTGTAGCTTGCTACAGATCTCCCACCATGCCCCAAGATTCTCCCTACACCTTTCTAAACATACTGGAAAATATTAAGATACAACCAAACACCCTATTTGTGGATGATTTTAACTACCCTGCCATTAACTGGGAAAACTATTCGGGTACCAACTCCTTTTCCCAACGGTTCTTGGAATTCAAAAATTCCAACACCCTGGATCAACTAATCCCATTGTCCCACCAGGAGCTCCAATATCCTAGACCTGGTCATTACCAACATGGGAGATAGATGCTCCACACCAGTGGTCACCTCCTCATTGGTCAGGTCTGACCATATGCAAATCACCCTTGACATTCACATCCCACCCCCAACCCCCCCCCCCTCCCCAGTAAGGAAACCTCCTTAAAAAAACTTCTCCAAAGCCAACTTCATGCTACTGAAGTCAGAAGTAACAAACTTCATGACACACATGCAGAAGAGATCTGAAAGTTCGACTGCAGAATCCTACACTAAGGCACTGTATGAGCACATCCACTCATGCATGAATCGTGCCATCCCAAATAGAACCAAGAGGCTCTCCTCCAAAAAAAGGAAGCCAGTCTGGTGGTCCCCTGCTATAAACAAACTGTACAACAGAAGGAAGAAAAGGTTGCAGAAAAGAGGAAAATTCCAGGATGCAAAAAAACTCCCTCACCAGCCTCAGTAAAAAGCTGAGATACTTCATAAAATCCTCAAAAGCTAGTTACGAAAATAAAATTGCCAAAGATTCCAAAGACAACCACAAGGCATTCTATAGTTATGTCAAGAATCTAAATGTCAATGCTCATATCTGCTCTGCGCTACAACAGAATGGCATTAAATATACTGATCCCAAGGATATTGCCAATATTCTGGCAGATCAATTTAGTGCCAACTTCACCCCCTAAAGGGCCCATCTCAATACCAAAAGATTGCCAAATTCCAGTAAACACGGACACACATGTAGAAACTACACTCTCCAAAGCTAAGGATACAGCATCCATGGGACCAGATGACATCCTGGGCTGTGTACTACATGAACTACAAAATTAACTGGCAGCTCACCTAAGTGTCATGTTTAATCATAGCCTCACCTCAGGCTTCATGCCCACTGAGTGGTGCACAGCTACAGTTATCCCACTCCACAAGGGGGGATCCACCTTGGATCCCGGGAACTACTGCCCCATCAGTCTGATGAGCCTGATCTGCAAGGGCACAGAATGTATTATCATGGAAATTATAAACAAAGGCATTGGCATCCTTCAAACACTGGACCCCACCCAGTTTGGGTTTGTGAAGGGCCGATCTTGTCTCCTGAACCTGATCGACTTCTTCGAATCAGTCTCCAGAGCTGTGGATGAGGGCAAGGTGGTCCACACAGCCTATCTGGACCTTGCCAAGGCCTTCAACACCATCCCCCACTCTGGAATCATAGATAAACTTAGTAAGCTGGGCATAAATCCCTATGTCACTCGATGTGTTGCCAACTGGCTTACTGACAGAACCCAGAATATAAAAGTAGCTGACTTCAAATCCAGCTCCATACAAGTGACAAGTGGAGTACCTCAGGGTTCATTCCTGGGACCACTCTTGTTTGGCATCTACTTCTCTGAAGTACAAGCCAACACTAAGGGACTCTGGCTAACAAAGTTTACAGATGACTGCAAACTGGGAGCCATTATTGAATCCCCAAATGATGTGGATATTCTACAAAAGGGCCTTACAGAAACAGATGCTTGGTGCCAGAGCCATGGGCTCAATATTATTGCCAAGAAATGTATAGTTATCCTCTTTGGAAAAAAACATGTACCCATGAATTACCACATAGGTGGCAGTGCACTAAACATCGAAAGTGTGATGAGAGACTAAGGGACACAGGTGGATAGTGGTCTCATCTTCGAGAACCACATCACCACAACAGTCAGGAAATCCTTCTATGTGGCACACCTCATCACTAAGGGCTTTTCACCCAGAAAAAAAGGATGTCATTGTCCCACTGTACCCATCCCTCATTAGACTTATTATAGAGTATAATGCCCTGTTTGGTATGTACCTCACAAGACATCTGCAACAGTTGGAAAGGCCACAGAAATACCTCACTAAAAGAATCACATGCCTAAAGCAGATGCCATATGCTGACCATCTAAAAATACTCCAGCTATACTCTGTGGCATATCGTCTACTCAGAGCCGATCTCTGCTTAACATACAAGGCCATGTCAAACCCTGAGCTGTTGGACATGCTCCACTTAAAGAAATCCCAGTCCCTCAGAGCCACACACTCCAGGGATCTAAACCTTGTCATCACAATGAACAAAACATGCTGGAGGGATAGGTTCCTAACCCAGAGACTCCCCATACTCTGGAATAGACTGCCCATACATGTTAAGCAGTGCGCCTCCTTGGCCCTCTTCAAAAGGAACCTTGATGATTGAATGGAAGATAAGAAATTCACCTTGGGGATCATGTCAGTTGCCGTGCTAGACAGGGGTCCAGGGAAGTAAATATTGTGGGAAGAAATATCCAGGGAATTGTTATGGCTAGGCTTGTATAGGCCCTAGGGCCGGTAGCCTAGTACCAACCTATGAACCTATTAGAGATGTACTGTTAGCATAAAGAAAATGACACAAGTCTCAAAAAAATAAAACAGTGCTTAGCATTGCAGTTTTGTTTTTCTGCTTTATGCAAAGGATATGCCTGCAAGAGCAGAGTTCAGGTGGCTTAACAGACTATTTGAAGAACAGAGTGCATATACCTTTAAGCATTATAGTCACTCTATTTTTGAAATGGCCAGATATGCTGTAAAAAGATCCTGCCATAAACATGGATAATGTTTAACAAAAGCTGAGTAGCAATTAGTAATAACTTCAATAGGTCAATCTTTGGTAGTTACACAACATCATTCTATCATCCTTCAATCCCAAACATGTACGTAAACACCCACACACCCACACCTAAAAGTGTATTTAAACATGCACAATTTTAATACCAAAAAAGAAACGTATACATTAATTTAATAAATTATCTTTATTATTATTTAAAAATGTTGCTATATCCATGTGAAGCTGACTTTGTCTATCACCCAGTTTAAGTGTAACCTAGACCATTGTTTGGGAATAAGAAGCTTACACTGGGCCTGGTACCCACATCCCTTATGGGTAGAGGTAGCTTATAAATGCATGGCTCTCAGTGTCCTGTTTGGATACAGAACATCATTATTCTTCTGTGAAAACTTGGCTAGGCTTAGAACCCCCCACCCCACCAAGTTGTTAGCCTATCTACGAATCTCTATTTATAAAAGATTGAGGTGGCTCCTAAGTATGTATTTTGGGAATTAGTTTATTTTCATGTCTTATTACAATAGTCCCATATCACATGGTGTGTGCAAAAAGGATAATATTTTATGTCTCCCTAATCCATTTTTCTTTAATAACGTCCTAAAAAGAATACTGTGCATTAACAATTTTCTGGCAAACTGAATTATAAGTTATTTGCATTTATTTCTTCCTTCTCATACCTCACTCAGTCTGTGTTTATGTATTTTGCAAAAGTGATAGGAAACCAACTTAGCAAAAAAAAATAAGGACTCCCTGTTTGGACCATGTCGGTAGACCAATGTCCTGTTTATATAGACGTGAGAAAGTTTCCCAATGCATAAAATGCAAAAACAGAATGATAGACCTTTAGCAGATTAGTAAATTTATCAGAGATGTAGTATCTTGTCTGTAGTTGGTAGAGGAGTTATCTTTGTATTAGGGACAGAAGTGATATCATTTAGCAGCCCTGGTGTTCCTCAAAACAGTTAATGAAACTATAGTATTAGAAATAAAAACATTACTATTGGCAAGATATAGTATTCAAAGCCTTTGATACCTGGTCTTCAGGGTATATCTATATATGTGTGTGTGTGTAATATATATCTATATATATATATATATATATATATATATATATATATATATATAAAATGTGTGTGTGCGTGTGCATTTTTACAGGTTAAGCATTCTATCATAGTTAATACAGACATTATTTAAAGGATGCATTCTGTTAGTTTTCACTCATTTCTCTGAAAACTTTTTGGCATAGCCCTGAAGATGACAAAGTTATCCAGCAACACTGATATTATACTTCATTTGTTTCATGGAGACAATAACCTTGTATATGTTGCCCTTCATGAGTATTTAGCATTCTTCCCTCCTTTTCTGTCTCCCCTCACCTCAGATCCCAATAGCACCCAATTCTTATTTTCATTTACCTCTTCTCCACCTGCCCCATGCTGTCATAAATGTCTCCACTGACACCCTGTCCAGCACCCTTTCTGGTTGATCCTATGTGTCTTTAACTGTTTCTATAAAGTAACCACTCAACAGATCCAATCTGCTGTCTGTGCCTTGCCTTATGACCTCTATCCTTCCCGTTTCCCAAAGAGCCCTTCCCGATCTCCATACAACAATGTTTTATACCCATATCATGTTCTCATCTCTTTTAGTCTCAAATGAGTAGAGTTTTACCTCTTGTCATCTTTGGTCATATGCTTGACCCAGCTGTCACCTTTCAGCTCACTTTGTCATTGTTTCCAAATCCTTTCTTAGACTCCATCCACCTTGATGATGATAATTTTATTTCGTCCGAGAAGAGATGGATCCTGTTTTCTGTTCTTTCAGATATATCTATGAAAAAAATGCATACAGATGAGTACTGGACCCTGGGCAGACCTGACTCATCTGGTCCCTTTCATTATTTTGTATATTTTCCATGCTTACCATGTCTTACAGTTTAACAGGATGCAGCCCTATTACTTAAAGTTGCATTTACCCCTCCCCTCAAGTTTTCCTATCAACCTCTTATATTGAACTGTATCAGAAACCTTGCTGATGTTCACTTAGACCACACCTATCAGTATTCCGTAATCATGTTCTCTTGTACTCCATTTGCAAAACTGGACCACTGTTGCCCAAAAGCTTTTGCTGGCCATGAACCCATGTTGGCTTTTGTCATGGAGAGTGTCATGTACTAGGAAAGCAGCCATTTTTTATTACAAAGGGATTTGGTAACCGTGTTTTATAGTAGTCTCTGACTCAACCAGTAGCTATGTTGTGAGTAGTCTCTGAGGCAACCATTTTTTGTTCCAGTTTGGAGTAAACAAGTTACTAAAATGAGAGCAGTGAGGCAAACCATTTTCTTTATACTCTGATGTGAAAAATACATACAATGAAATGGCTTGCTATAGTACAATATGTGGTATCTCATACCTCAGCAGGGATAGGCCTTTGTGTTTAGGATATGACAAGCTATTCATGAAACACAGAATATATTATGAAAGAGAAGAAGGGTTACTTTATGGTTGCAGATACAGTGGTTTTGAGCTACTGGGATAGTATAATCGGTGTTGGTTTAAAAGAGTGATGTTGCTTTTAAGCAGTACAACACCAAAGTGTGAGTATGCAACCTGAGCTATGCCTAGCTAATCAAGTCTTGAATCAGTGGTACATGAAAGAAGAAGGCTTTGTAAAGCTTGATTTTATTTAAAAAATCTGGAAAAGAAGACTAATTTTGTTAAGTAGCCTGCAGGAAATGAAAGATGTTGTGATAGCTGTTCTGATGAATCTGTATCTTGCATGAAAATGACTACAGTAAATAAAAGGAGAATTGCATGCTGTTCAGGAAAGTTATACATCTGTTTGCAGACAAAATGATTCTGTCCTATGATGAGAGTTATTTTTGTTTGTTGTCCTTAAACTGTTTTTTGAAACCTAAACAGCACTTAGGATTTTAGATTTCATAGTAATTATGGAATCCTGGACAAACCAGTATAAGTACACAAACGAAAGAGACCTAGAAGTCCAATGTCCAAGATTTAATAAAAGTACACACAATGGTCGAAGCAAAGCTTTTGAGTTCAAAACTTCAATACATAACATACAGTGTGCAAAACAGCTCTTAAATACAGAAACACTAGCCAATGATTAGTAAAAAAATCAGTCGTATGACAGAGTCATATGATCCCAAAACACATGACCATAAGTAACATTATACAGTGAATCACAAAACATCATGATTCATTTTTAAGATTGGTTTTAGACTATTACTAGAATTTAAACCAGGTGATTTATCAGCCCTAAAATAGTTAATCCATTTATACTCAAAATACTTAGTTTTGGTTATCAAATTACCCCCTGTAGGCCTTGAAATACATTCTGCAGAATCCCCCCCATAAGTAGAAAGATGTTTTGCTAAAGTATTAGTTTTAACGCCCATCCTTATATCAGACAGGTGGGCTCCAATCCTTTCCTTTTTCAATATATAGAAACTATTGCAGCAAATACAGTTTGCAATATAAACCACTTTAGAGGTGTTACATATTCCTGAAGCTCTAAATGTAAATAACTTTTGACTTATTGGATGTTTAAATTGGAGTCCTGTATTAATTTCTTTACAAAATATGCAGTTATAACAGGGGATGGAACCAGATTTTTTATTATTATTTGGGCACAGTTTTTATTAATATTGAAATCTTTATAGCAAAGTAGTTGCTTCAAATTCCTTTCTTTGCTATAAACATACCTTGGTCTAGTACCCACAAGATTGAAAATCTCTGAATTAGTACTTAAGATGCTCTAATTTTTCTCAATAACTCTTTTCACAGAATTAGTGTATTTATTTTATCTCATTATATATCTTCGACTGCATTCATTTTTCCTAAGAAATTGGAACAAATGCCTGTGAGAAGTAGTAGCCATGTTTCATTGACTCTATATGTTTAATGATAGGGACAACAGGTGGGGGTCATTAACAACCTTGTTTCATAAAGCTGATGTACTAAAGCTCAGTTTCCATACCAGCATTCAATTTGGGTTTTGAATGTATTCAAAGAACCTGCTTATCTAATGCCTATATTTTCCATTTGTATATGAGAAGAAATTTCTTCCTAGCATTGACAGTTGTCAGTGAATGGTTCAGAAGGTGTACAGTTAGAATAGCCTGAGTTTCAGTGCTACTGCAGCACTTGCATGTCCAAATTAGGTCTCTCCTTGGTAGCCTGTAGGATAAAATTAACAAATTTAACTTTCTTAAAGCAGCATCATAATTACCTCCGCCAGCATACAAATGAGCCTTGTATATTACTTCTTTCCAAAATGTTTATTAGTTGATGTACCACAAATCCAACTAACTTTAAATATTGGGCAGTACTTCTGAATGTGCTCAAGCCTTATAATATCAATATGGACATCATTATAAAAGTCAGTTCTAAATGCAGCCATTCATCTAATTAGTCTTTTAAAGAAATAAACAAGCATTTCAGTATATAAAATAGTGTTATGAATTTTGTCATACAAACGCATTTCCTCACTGCTTAACCAACATGATGACTACAGTCAAAGATGTTCAGTATTATCATATCTAAATCTTTAAAATAAACACATTCAGAGATTATGTCTTTATTTAAAAGTGAAAGGTAGTACCCCACATACATAATTCTACACTTCATGCTATTAAATGAGGCCTCTTTTTAATCAGCTTACATTTGCATATCATCTACATAACTACAAACATACTCTTAATTTTAATTTTAGTAACCCGACTTTCAACCTTTGCATCTTTTTTCAAATTGTGCGGTCCAGTACCAAAGGCTGGTTAGCATCATTGCTCAACAAACCCTTCATAACATTGGAACATTGATTCTAGATTCCGGTTTGCTCCTAAACATTAACAAAATTAAATGAATCCTCATCATACCAGATGGCCAAATATAAGACGATGACATTTTCATATCATACTTCTACACACTAAGAACCTACTAAACTGCTAGGAATAATCATTGACGAACACCTAAAATTTGATCAACATGTAAACTATGTCGCTTTATTTGTATTTATTTACACTTTGCTGACTGGGATCTTTTACATCCACCTAAGCTACCCAGCTCAGGCAGATAGGGTTACGATTTAACATCTCATCAAATTTGAAGAGCAGCACCCCCCCCCCCTCCAGTGTTGCACTGCAGTGTAAGTACTGAAACATAAATCCATTAGTCTGACTATTGGTATGGGGATACAATCCATAGCCTTCTCATTTTTCTAACAGCAAGGCAAGTGTGCCATCTGTTGCCTTACTGAGACTTGTGTGTAACTCACAAGACTGACAAAAAACGTGTTTTGCAGTACAAATCAGAAAGGCTCCTAACACTGTGGCAATCATAGCAACCAGTAAGACACTGCTTCTTCCAAGTCTACTGCGTGCATCATCCATACTCACTAACAAACACAAAATTCAGTTTCATAAGCAGAAGTAAATTTATTGTAAATGTGCTACCAGTCTTCCAAGCAAAGCTCAAAACTGCGTAGCAATACAAAGAAACTAACTGACTTAAATTAAACAATGTATTAGTCTGTTTTCATCTAACAGTTGTACACAACAATGCATATAAACAAAATAAACACTCATCAGCTAACAATCTTATCAAATGCACTGTCCAGCCAGAACTCTGAGATCTATGAGCCATAATTTAGTCATTACAATAAAAGTACACAGCCGTTACAGAGATTATTTATGCTTAGTTCCAGTAACCAAAATGCGGAATTCTCTCCCACCACATATTAAACTTGACCCAAACATATTACCTTTCAAGTAAAACACAAACTTGCAAACAAACAAACAAAAAAAAAACATTCTCATTAAAATCCATTGTTGTTCATGTAAAAAGCAACTATAACTGAAGTCACCCCCCTCGGCCTTCCCTTCTGCTCTGAGCAGTAAATTGTACACATATCTATGCTATGAGCACTAGCCTCTAATGCTGTACAACGTGGTAAAAGGAACCTGTTCTTTTCTTTCTACCATACACGAAGTCCTTATGAATATCATGCTTTTATGACTGTGCTGCTTTCCATTATTCACTTTCTTTATTACAAAGCTACCTAATTTTTATGTTGTTATGATTACTTAACCAGTCTCAACGACGTTTTCTGTTTTTATTTTATACGTGCCTATTTTCTGTATGTATGTTTTCTGCATGTATATCTGTTGCACACACCAGATTTTTATGCATGTACATCTTTATTGTATCATTTGGAATATGTCCAATACAGCTTTTTTTTTTACTGGCCTTTTGCTAAACGGGGTCTCTCTGAGCTCAGACAGGCTACTTTGCTAAACAAGCTATAAAATAAATAAATAAATAAATAAATGTATGTATGTATGTGCATAGAAGACATGAATACATGGAACAAGAGAGTCCCAGAACTGAGCTCTCAAGGACCACTAATAACATCAAAATACGTAGGTCTTACTCCAATGACATTCACCAATGATCTCTTATGATATATCCGATTAGTAATCCACCATATTATGTATGAGTTATTAAGCTTCAAATTCAGAAATGCACTTGTAGTCATATGTGGAGCTGACTAAAAACTTGGCAAGGTCCATGAAGAGAATAACTATTGGAATTATATAATCATAGCTTGTTATATCATTTTGAAATTAAAAGGATAACTAGGCTAGAGAGTTTAGTCCAACACTGCATATTCATTTTTTGTATTCTGTGCCACTAGAACCATAGAAATGTATTGCAGTCAGATACTAATTGTCAGTGAAAAAAATCTCAACATGAGAATAATACATTAATGGTATTAGTGAACTGTGCGGTTGTGCTTGCATTAAATATTAAATATAGAGAAAAATGGTTATCCTGACTGACTAAGCATTTTTCTGCAGCTGGTCATCAAGCTGTTTAATTTTATGGATCTTATATATATATATATATATATATATATATATATGGCTCATCCCAAAAAAGTCACATCTTCAATGACAAGATTTGCAAACTAAAACCGGAAGAACAGTAAGTTTTCCTAATGTCCGGAGTAATGGACTCTATTGTCATTTTGCCCTGTGAATAGTAATAGAAGTCATTATACTTATAGGACCATAATTATCAGACAATTAGTACAAAGGATTAAGGGACTATTAATGAGATATTTCCTGTGGTCCAGTGGAACAGGGTTTGATTCCCACAGACTCCATTGCCAAAGTGCATGAGCAAGTTACTTAACCAGACAGTGCTCCTGAGTTTATCCTGAAAAAGATCTATGGAGATCTTTGCTCTACCCTGATAATCAGACAAAAATAAACAAAAAAGTAAAATTAACCCTCAAGTATATAACATGCAGCATCCTAAAAAAGAAAGCCTCTAGAAAAAATAAGACCAACCGACTGTTCTGCTGTCTCACCTGATTATATATAAAGTTCAGGCTCACCTCTGTGGTGCAAGCACAACCTTTGTGTGCTGTTATGTTAAGGAGTAGATCACACTGTGCAGTGCATACAAATAATTAAATATAGAAATGATGTAGCATAACGGTTATCATAAACAGAGTTCCACAGACAGGAGATGTGCAGGAATTCACACTCAGTAACAAGTGACAGCTTCCCTTTCATATCTAGAAGCCTTACACTTTGAAACTTGCCCTGTAATCTCAGTCACTTCTTATCAGTGCGCTCCCAATTTGAAGATGGCAGGGGAAGTTCTGAACATTATTTTTCAGTCTTAAGACCTTAACTTTGGAAATCACTCCAAAACAAACCTAAACCATACCATTCCGTTCACCTATTTCCATGCATGAAGTCCAGTTTAAGAGCTCACACAGGTTGCATATGCCCTAATACAATCCCCCCCATAACATCATCCATCCTCTCCATTTTCAAATTACCCAACTCACATCCTGATACCACAGTCCAGTAACTTCAGCATTAAGCCATTTACAAGGCAACTGGAAACATAAATAACAGCCATATGAGCCATATTCTTGCCTGGATGCAAGCAAACAACTTTGACATCATCAGTACTTGTTAAAGTTAACTGAAATCATATTCATCATTTATCATTAATTCCCCTGCTACAATATTTTCTGTAATAATAGATCAGAAGTTCACTCTGGTAGGAGATTTCTCTGATTAATTAATGATCATACTCAATGTTCTCGTATTGTCTCATCTTTAAGCACTGAAGGGGACCTCTTCTAGTGGGTTACAGATCAAATTAATTAACATCTACTACTGCACTCTTAGATGTAGTATCAATTGTTCCACAATCACATTTTGATTTACACAGTTTTGAGAATCCTAGTAACAATCCCCTAAATTTGAACAAACACCCATTACATCATAGCACACACCTTCATATACTGAATTAAATCATAAAATATGTAACATGATAGCACCAACAGATGATAAATTTCAGAGTAAACAGTGAGGCACCATCATGAAACATTACAGATATTGACCTATAATCTAGAAGGCTTGATAGAGTAAATGCAATAGTCAGAACAAAATCATAATCCTGTAAACCAGTCTCATGAGCTACAAAAGAACTACATGTATCTTTACCCTCACTTACAGGCAGTATCCCTCAGTAAACAGATATCTATGCCCCCATATGACAGCCCAAGCCACACATGTTATCAGTACTGATGTTACAAATTGACCATGTAACAGATTGCTGATGTATGTATATTGTATCCAACGATGATAAAACCACATTCTTTATCACATGATGTAATATGTTTCACTAATATAACATAGCACAGTATATTTTGCCACAATATGTTAAGGCTTACAAGACAGCATTGTGGACAGTGTTACTGAAGTGGTACTGTTCTCCATTCCATTCAACACTGGCATTCTAAGGGAGGTAGCTAATGACTGTAACGAATAACCTGCATCTCACAGATCCAATGAGATGACATTCAAATGCATAGTTTTAAGCACCTTCCCGGGGAGAATTAAATACAAGTTTTGTCTCTGTCTGTCTCACTCCCCGCCTCCACCTTCTGAGCGCAAGGCTGTCCCAGTTTACCATTTTGACCAGTAGTGTAGGACATGCATTACAAGCAGATCACTGTAGCTGTGTGTACCCACTGAACAAGCTGCTGTAAAATTACACATTTTTTATATGTGACTTTTATTGAGGTCCCATAATGTCAACTCTATGAATACGTTTAATGTGTCATTAAAATCTTGGGTTTGCCATTTAATATACTTTGCAAATGTGGAGGCTGAGCTCTAACATGGCCTCTGACCTGAACATAGGTATATATTGAACTATGACCTGTGGACACTTAAACCTGGCAAGCACCTGCATTAAAGGAATGCTTGGCCTAGCCCCAAATAAGACATAGTGGTGCACAGAGTGGACCGAACTAAAATGAATGTTACCACATTTACCAGATTCAAACTCTTCTGCTTGCTAACAGATAAGTAATTAATCTTATAAATATTCTATATTCATAACATGCTACTTATATTTACATTTTCTGAGGGTAAATCTTGTTTGGATATGCTTTAAAAACTGGTTAGAGTTTTGGAGTATAAGTAATATTCTGCCTCTAGGTATAATATTCTACTCCTAGGTTTCTGTTCATTTATTTAAAAAAAAACTTACCTGCATAGTTATTATGAATTAAAACTTAGTAATATAATGTCACAGTTGTAGAAATACTCTAGCAGAATCCAGATGTAGCACTCCAGGTACCACAATTCCAGTCCTAGTGCTTCAGTTTTTTTAACCATTTTTTTTCAACAGAAACCTGTGATGGAGGGGACTTTGCCCTGTATAGCTTAAACTAAAGCATTCTTACCTTATGTCACTGCTCACCCTTGGGTGCAGGGGTCTGCTAGGTCAGTATTCATCACATACTGTGATAGCTGACTGTAGTGACCATGTTAACTGATACAGCATCAGGTAGGGACTTCCCAGCAGACCCAGGAATAAGTGTAGGCCCACTCATAACTGCTCCATTAACCAGATAGCTACACCTAGTCTCTAGGTACCCCCAACCACCTCAGGCCTTCATCTAACCCTGCGGGACCTGTCTCTGTCCTGTGTAGAATCAATGAGCTGAATGGATGCAGAGAGTAGAGCCATCCAATGTTTCTTGGAGGTGGAGATCAAGGAAAAAATAATGTGAACTATACAAGTTGCAAAGCATAAATCTGCACCACTGGCATTTAATTATGTATACAAGATGTTATTGCCTTATAAGCTCATGACAGCTGTGCACTAAATTCTTAGGCCATGAAAGACACCTATCACACAAAAAATTCTTTATACTGTAAAATGTGGAACTGCAGTTTCACCTAACTCCATCTGAGACAAGTGCCTTCTAGTGCAATTTTACCAAAAGTAACTGAGATGCAACCAACTGTTTTCTCAAATATACACTCTCAGAATGTTTCCCAAGATGGACTACTGATAACTCTCCTGTGATAGTACCTTTTCATGTGTTCATGGTACACCTTACTGACAATAAAATAGCTAACCTAATACAATGATCTTAGTTACTAAACACTTTCCCAGTGAGCCTACCAGCATCAGATTATAATGGTTGTTAGCCAAGTAGTTCCGCTTCATAAATGGGAAGATACCAAAGACCACACCAGTACTGTGGGAATGTCCATTATTAATAAAGTAAGACATCAGCCACAGGCTTTTACAGACAAAAAGGTAAAAACTGTACTTTTAAAAGATTTGATAATACCTACTAAAATATTTTGCAGTTGCATATGGAAAAGATAATAAAGTGATAGACTGATCAGAGAAAAGAATTGTAAATGTATCTGTTGTTGCAATTTTTAATTACTTATTGTAGCTGACTGAAGCCTCAAGATGATATCTCTCAATTGTCCAGATTTTTGCCTCAGATTTTTGCTCTCTTCCTCATAAAATCAGTGTTTTTTTTTTTTTTTTTTTGTTTGGGGGGGGGGGGGGCAAATCACTGGGATGATCTGAGGATTGAAGTCACTAAATAATTGCATGCATTTTGAGTTTTAGCCTTCATATCCTTCAGAAAAATTCTTGCCAAAACAAGTCCTGTTACTCTAGCAACTTTATAAGTTTATAAGGGCAATATTTTAAACATTGTCCCTATTTTGAGCCTTTGCCCCACCCCATCCCCATTATGGCAAGCTTTGTCCAGATTTCATGCGCTAAGAGACTGAAAAGTATGCTCAGGATAAAAATGAAATCCAGGTCTGATGCAGAAATCCTTCATTAAACTTTGTCTGCAAGTTAGAATTTCTGTAGTCCAAACAGTAGTGTAAGGAAAACAGATAAAAAGAGGGCAACAGAAACCATGATTCAGTACATTTCACTGAGATTAGGGAATCTTTTTCTTTTAAAACAAGCTGCCGGACCAGACAGCCAATTCCATTCTATGGTGATGTAAGTCTACTTGTACAGGAACCATTGAGCATGGTAACAATAAACAGCTTCATATTACGGTAAACAAATTTTTTTTTAAAACAGTTATAAATTCTCAACATATTTGATACACAATTTATATTTTTAAGTCCACAAAAACATATTCTCTCTGTCTCCCTCTCATACAAAAATATGCAAAATAAAAGAATGCTGAAGGAGAGAAAAAAACACCTGTTGTTGGTAAAAAAAATACCAATAGAATGATAGATGAAAACACACCGTTACCATCTGTTGCTTTCTTTTCTCCTTCGTACAAGTTGCCATTTTATAAGATCATTTAGAGCAGGTTGATCTGACAGTACACAGAACATGACTGTGTTCTTGTCGGTGCCCCTCCATGCCCAGTCTTCAGTATGTGAGCAGTAAAGATTATATGCACGTTTGTATTAATAATATGGACCCATGTTTTGTAAAGCAGCTGAAATCATCTCTCTGTATTTGAGATGAATTGCTTAGCTTTGTCTGGTTAAAGACTGTGTAGTTTTTAACCTTGTTACAAGGGATTCAAGTCTGTATATCAGCAACCCCTTCACTTTGTACACATCTGAAATCAACCTGCTGAAACCACGTTTAGCAAACTTTGCAGTAAGGCTTTCTATATGCCCCCCTGCCCCCCAGGCATACACACCTCTCCATGTTGGAAGACATTCCCATCCCTGTCAGACTTCTATTTACATAATTCAGTGTCACAGAATAGAGGAGAAAATTCAACTGTCACAGAAAGCTGATATCATGGGAGGTAACTCTGGAGTATTGGTCTTGTTTAAAGACGCCTGGATCTAACAGTTTGCATTACAGCAGAGTATAGATGGGAACCGTTTTGTGTTAGTTACAGGATGATGTCAGTTAAACAAAATGCACAAATATTGAATCAGGAATTATAGATGCTGGGATTTCAAAAAATAAACTCTCTGAAAAACAAAAACAACAATGACAATGATCTAAATAATTTCCTTTCCTGATGGTAAAACAAATACAGCTACTGCATTCATACCAATTTTTCTGATTATTGTTTACAGAAAGGGTTTTCCTAAGATATGGTATTGCGTTAGGGTTAGGGACAGAGGCAGTGTTAGTATTAAGTTTAGCATTCATTATTTATGGAGTGCAGGAGGGCTTAAGAAAGCCCTTTCTATAACACTAGCACTACAAAAGACAGCTCAGGCACAAACAACAAATAAAAACACACTTATGCACAAAGTTACATCTATCACTTTAACTAGCTCTAAGTCTAACCCTAAACTGCAAATACTTCCACATCCACTCCTATCATCTAACCCTTTATGTAACCCTTTCTCTAATACTAACCTCTGATACACGCTCCTACCCAGAATGTTGAAACTTTTAATATACGCCAAACTTTTAACATAATTCACACTTAACTTCAGCAGTCAAAATTCCACCCTTCAGTATATTTAACAATTAACAAAGTACACTTTCAACAATTTATGAACACCAGCACACTTTTGACATAAGAGGCATTTAAGAAAGAATGGTGTACCCCAAACACAAATGAGGTTTGGTAACAAAACAGCTTGTCCAGGGACATCTTCAGGTGTGGGTTAGGTAGAAATAGGAATGGGAATTAAGTGGGTAGTGGAAGACAATTAGTAGGGGTGGGGATGAAAGGGTTAAATGGGAAAGTAGGAGGATACAGAGGATATGAGGTAAGTTTAAGGAGGGACGTAATGGGTTTTATGGAAGTGTAACTGGGTAAGGAATCACATTTTGGTTTGAACTTACTACCCGCCCTCCCTCCTTGGTTTGGGTAGGCGGAGAAGAGGGCCAGGCTTGTCCCTCTTCTGTTCCCCCTCTGGTGTTGGATGTTCATTTCTATGAGTTGGAAAATGAAAGTGAGAGACTGGGCGTGGCTTGATAAGTAAAAGTAAGCGAGCCGAGGTAAGAACAGTGCTTATTCGGTTAGGGTGAGCAAGGTCATGCTGCCATAGTAAAAGGAGGGTAGATGTTTAATGCAATAAGTAGGAAATAAAAGTGAGCATGGGATGCTGCTTGATAAGTAAAAATAAGTGAGCAGAGGTAAAGACTGATTATTTGAACAGGGTGAGGAAGGTCACACTGCCCTAGTTAACAGTTATGCAGACTTTATGCTGTGGTTAATAAATTAAAACATTGGTCAATAAAGTTATGCTTATGGAAGTTTTATAAAAGTCATCAAACATTATTTGGGGTGGTGTGTTTTTTTTGAAGGGGACCAGGACAATAATGTTTATTTTCTAAGAAATACATTAAATAGATTTTCTTTAAGTTCTGAAGCAGCTGTATATATTTTTTCCTTTCAAAAACATGACATCAGTTGTAATTTGCATTTATACAAATAGCAGATCCACTAAAAGTCAGTGTGTTTGTAAAATACTTCATTCCTTTCCATTCACTATATCTTATATGGCTTAGTTAAATGATCTTTTTCTTTTCTGCAAAATGCCTGTCATACTGCTATAGCATTGCCTTCATGATCATCATATCTTCTTTCTGTGAACAAATACCTTTAATTAATGAAACTGTCTTCTTTAAGCATTTTCCAAAGCTTATGTTTAACCAGATTACTGACTGTAAAAGTTTTTGTGAACTATCAAAACACCATACAGTTTTAGAAAAGAACTACTATGATATGTTCTATAAATATGCATGCAAAATCTCTGCTTTGTTGTCGTAGAAAATGAAATCTCCCATTTAACATAATTCATTCAACTGAAATGCACATTTCTGATGTCTGCTACTTGACAGCTCCATCTTCATAAAATGTATTTCTGTAACAATTTCCCATTTGTTTTATTTTAACTCAGATTCATTTTAAGGGGGAAAAATACTTTTCTTAAGGAAATGTCTTGAAGTACATATTACCTATGATCCATCACTATGTGAGTTAGACAGCTGCAATGATTAGGCAAAAAAAAATCCCTTCCTTAAACACAATCCCATAAAAAACATCCCTTTCATAAGCATACAGTTCCAGAAATGCTAGTGTTATCCTAACAATCCAGGGTAATGGATCAGCCCCCACCCCCCACAATATTCGATACCCCATTGCTTGTTTATCTTTTCCTAGTTACAAAGACTCTTCAAATCTGTTAGTGCACTTAGTATTTTCTTCTTTGCTTTTACAATAGTTACGGATACCCGACTGCAATTTAAAACTCGTACTTCAAATTTTGTAGCACAAACACCGATAGTCATCTGCTAAACAAGACAGTCTCACAATGAAAATAGACTTTGCATGAGCAACAGTAAATTCTTCTTTCCTTGAAACTCACATTCATTGAAAGGTCACCTGGCCAGTGGCATATTAAGTGCACCTTTGGGCTGTTTTCAAATGATGGGCATCCCGCACAAGTTTTAGGACCATGCAGACATGCATGTGTTCTTTGATTCACATTTCTGATTATATTAAATTATATTCCTTGTTTAATACAGCAACACATATTAAAGTATATTTTAAATTTGTAGATTTGAACATTTTTCCAGTAAGCAGTGAAAGAAAACACATGAACCAATAATGACAAAACTACCAATTTCAGAATATTTCAACCACAAGAGACCTCTCAGATTTTTGTCATTATAATCTACCAATATTAGTCAATAAACACAATCTCTGCAAAAGTAAAAGTCATCTGAATAATTCCACATTAAAGAGAACTATTACTGATGCAGAGGTTGCTGCTGGCAAACAGCTTTACATTTTGGTACTTCATCTACAAATGCAGTGCTTGCTGCCCGTGAAGAATAAATTGGCTATGTTACATTAAAAAATGGTGTGCTGGTCGTATGCAATAGAAAATGGCCAGCAAGCTTGACACCATGCTTATAGTTTCTAGGCATCTCATCCAAGAGTCAGACTCAAGAGTGCAGTTCCCCCTCACCACCCCCCATGTTGCACTGTAGTGTCAGCAATCCATCTGCCTGGTGTGGGAATAGAACCCACAGCTTTCTGCACCAAAAGTAAGTGTGCTACCTGTTGCACCAGAGACATTGACTGTGAATGACATAACTATGAAACACTATGACTGACAGACTGTAATCCTCAGTGATTTACAATATATATATATATATATATATATATATATATATATATATATATATATATATATATAAATATAAATTTAAGGAGAATTGGCAGCTGGTGTGGAGGTTTAAGTAACTTGCCTATTAATAATTAAGGTCTAGGGTTTGTCTCAGAGCAAAGTCACTTAACTAGATAGTGCCCCTAACTGGGGTATCTCTCTCTCTCTCTCTCTCTCACACACACACACACACACACACACACACACACACACACACAAAACTACTGTAAATCATACACCTACCTAACTACCATATTGTAACCACTTAGGCCACTTAGGCAGAAAAAAAAATCACACACCTGTAAATACAATTTCACCTCCTGTGGGGGAGCAGATTTGTTGTGTATGAGGAACTGAACTGACCTGCTCCCCCTTCCCTCTGTCTTGTCAGTATCAAAAATCGCTGATGTGGGCATTTGTGTTCTTCTGCTGTACTAAAATCTTCCACACTGACTGACCATTATAAATCTTGTGTTTCTGTGTCTGTGCTGACATTCTCGGACCATCTCTGGTATGCCAAATCTCCCATGTAGACTTTCTGGTTCTGTCTTTTCTTTCTGCTGCCAAACTTGTACTTCTCTGATGTACTCAGATCTCCCACTAATAGTGCTATGGTTTCTGCCACTCCTGTACCGACGTTTGCACGAGTTGGCATTAATCGTAGGGTTTCTGGGGCTGTATATTTACTGAATGATTTTTTTATTGGGATGTGTTTAAGGAAAGGATTTTTTTTTTTGCTTAATCATTGTAGAAGTAAAGTTGAAAAATGTATGCATGCTGACAGATTTGAACATTGTTTTTGGTAAGTAGGGAGAGAGAGAGACAAAGAATAGGACACTGAATGGCTGGAGGGGTTGGGGGGGCTGATACAATACCCTGCCTAGGACTCCATTTGATCATGATCCTGCTGTGTCTTACATCTCTTCATAATGATACTCTTCATACTGCAACGATTCCATTAAGTACATTTCACTCTATATAGTTTATAGCACCGGTACACAAATGACCCAGTTTGTCAGCCAGATTCAAGAAGTGCTAGCAACTTGTTACCAAATGGACATCTATTTAGCATCCACTGACCCATTCTCGGGCTATATTGCAGACAACACTAATCAAGCCTGGCCTTCTAACCGCAAAGGCTGTTCATTAATTAATAGAGAACAAGCAGGCTTGCTTTTGCTTAAATTAGAACCCAGTCATCTCTTTAAAATATACAGTCTTAGGATGTCTTTACTGAGTTCAGTTAACTTCTTTACCCTGTTAAATTGCTCCAAAAACAAGAATCTCTAATCATGAGACTAATAAATATTATATAAAAACAAAACTCACCCAAATTAAATCACACATCTTACTCAGGAAATGTTCAAGTTCTTAGTCAGTTGTCTCTCACAAGTCCTCTTATCAGTGCTTACTGGCAATGCTTCCTTTCTTAGAGAAGTGAATGTTTTTTTTAAAGGAAGTGTATGTTGTGCTCTCCAGTAAGGTGCAACCTGTCTAGAAGCAACCTGAATAGGATCTCTGTAAATATTTTAATGTCAGACTGCATGTGTAAGAACTTCAGTACTTCTCATGTGGGACAGTGATATACAGAATCAATTATACAGTAGAGAGTCCATTAAACAAAGTAACTGGGACCTAGGGTAGTTTGGATAATCAAACTGTTCTGCTAAACAAACATATAATTGAGCCAGATAAAAAACATCTAAAATCTTGTTTTTTTCTGCACATAGGAATACAGTTTTCAACCATTCAGCGATTCCACTGGACAATAAAGAATATTTTTCACACAAGAGCTGGTTAAATGCTCAAAATGTTTAAGTGAATACATATAATGTTTGCATATTCAGACTTTATGATTTTTCCTACAGGAAAACTTTGAAAGACTGGTTCTGTTAATTGACATTTCAGATAGTCAATGTTCGGATAATCGACTCTCTAATGTATCATACTTTTCATTTACAGGCCATATCTATCTGTTTGTACAGTTTAGAACAGTGTTACCATTGCTCCATGCAGCCTAGAGCTATCATATCCCTACTGCAGTGTTCTTCAGTGTGTCCTTTAAAGCAGTATTAATACATGTTAAGCAAGCATAACAATTAGCAGTTATATCACCTGTGAAATTGTAATGGTGTGGAAACTATGCTGCTTCATGTTTTCAAGAACATTTTGCAGACACATTAATTCATCTTCAGGTTTCTTCTGTGGCTTAATATTAAAATAATCTTTCATTTGATAAGAATCTGAAAAATAAACCTTGATCATATGTTTCAGCTGAGAACCCAGTAAACTGATTTGTTTAGGTGCTGAGTTGCATTTTGTAATTATCTTTGTAAGGAAGAGATCACTGCATGGTTTAGCCACTGTGTGAATGAGGACATTAAATACATTCTGCTTATGTTTTACTGTTGCCTTCTCAAGGAGCAGCTACAGAGGCGCTATAAATTCAGTTTGATCTTAACAATTTGTAGATTAGTAACAGCACCAGCAATGAAAAGTTTGAACTGCATAAATGAAGCTTGGTTTGCATAGTATTACATAATTTCTGCAGTATGCCTTTTGTCAAGTCTAGAATTTATACTTTTAATACAAATTTTACTAATAAAATGCACAATTTCTAATATGGGCTGTAGGTCTACCACTTTCACAGCATTTGTGGTGCAGTCTTTTGAACTTCTTCCCCTATGATATGTGTATCATGTTGCTAAGTAAAACCACTATTACCAATATTGTTACTTGCATGACTTTTGCCATATATGCTAACAAAATGAAGAAGATTATGGAACAACAACCTTTAGGTTTAGCATATATATAGTGTGGCATCCATCCATTTAGCCATCAGTTTTCAATATTCACATCACCAGTCCATGTGCATGGAAGTTGGAGCTTGTTTCATCAAGCAGTTAGTGTAAGGCACGAATCTTTGCTTGACAGGATATCAGTCCATCACACAACACATGCATTGCATATGAAATTCTGAAGTAGTCTGATTGTCCCCAATTCACTTAACCCACATCACTGAACTATGGAAACAAACAGGAGACCCCAGTGAAAATGTTCACTGACACAGGGATGAGATGCACACTGCGCAGAAGACACAACAGCCAGGTACAAAAATGTGGAGAATCAGACATTGCATGAGACAACGGCAGTAATGTTTTCATCACTCTGTTGCCCATGATATGCATGTGACTTCTTAACTCTCTAGTCATGTCGTCAGGAATATAAATGTACATAAAAATCGTTGTGTTCCAACAAGTCACAAGTACATATATATGCGGATCTGTCAGCTGAAATTGTGTATGTCCTACTTTGGGTGCTTTAACTGCATTTGGCATTGGCTGAACAAGTAATATGATAAAAGACCTGGCTAGACTATGATGTTGGCAGTTCATAAACAGACAGGATGAGTCTTGGTTTCATGTATAGTAGTGTCAGTCTTTGCTAGAAGAAAACTGTATAACTAGTTGGAGTGCACCATGATAGGAAATCAAGTGCAGTGTTATGCAGAGTAATTTCTCTAAGATTGTTTTGTTTATTTAGATTTCATTGAATGTTACACTGAGTGTAAGGTCAGCTGATTGACTGGATTTAACTAATATTTGCACAAGATGCAGACTTTTGGTTTTGCACTATCATCTGCACTAGTGTAAGATTTAAGGCTGATTTTAGGGTTAAGAGCAAGAATAAGATTTGGGTCACATTTAGGATTAGATGGTTTGAGAGTATTGCACTATCTATGGGGAAGTAGGAGGCTCTGTGCCTTCTTAGGAATTATGATTGGATTATTTTATGTTTATACTTTTATTTAATCGCCAGTTATTTCTGATATCCAGTTTCAGCAAAATGCTTAACTTAACCCAAGGTTATTCAAATTTAGAGCAGCTTATATTAAAGCAGTGTAGAGGTAAAGCCCTCTTATACTGGGATGTGGAAGGCTTAACCCTCACATCACCCTGGGCTTTAAATTTAAGTTTATTTTTCTGAAAAAAAAGGAAAAGAAAAAAGAAAACATAATTTATGCTGAAAGAGGCATTGTTTTACCATACCATAATCTAGTGCTTTTTTGTGCTATTTTTTTTTTGCTTTACAATGTTATTGAAAAGGTTTTTCAAGAAAGTGTTTTTTAATTACTGCTGTTGGCTATACTTTCTTGTTTTATCTTACTCTGTAAAGCTTAGCCATGGCATTCAGTGTACAACACCTGATATTCATGAAAAGAAAGTGAGATGTAATATGAATTCAAATGTTTGTTTCAGTTTTAGTGAAGGATGAATTTACTAAAGACTATAGCTTCAAATCTTACGTGACAAAGCTGTCATGCAGCATACATAGATAACTGAGGGCATTGAGTCAGCAGGAAAAGTTATGGATTCTAAACTGATTAAAACTTTGCATCTTGAAATGAGGACAGCATGCAGCAGACAGTAGCATGAATCCATTGTGATTGAGGCTTTTTGCCTGGAAATGAAGTTGTCTAGCAAAAATTGCTTGAACTTTACAGGTTGACTACACTAATCCTTAAAAATATGTGTGGCTGTTGGGGTCTTGAGCAAGTTAAAATAAGTAAAACCACAAAAAGGCATTTTTGGAGTCAGGATGGCCTACTGCATCCAATAGGCAGGGCTTTACCCCAACCGCACCCGTTTTCTTTAGTATGGAGGAAGAATGAACAATAATATAATAAAAATTGTCTTGCTACCACTAAAACAGTACATAAAGTTTAATAAAATAAATCATTCCTATATGTAGTAAGCAACAGCACAGGATCAACTGCCACCTTCAGCTCTCATGCTCTTAAAGTTGTAAAATGAACAAATGACAGTAAGTCACTTGAGATGTATATACACAGATGTATTGCCTGAATGAGTGCACAGTTGCAAGTATTTGCTGTGCAGAAGATTGCACATAACTTTTAATCAATGAGCCCTTTCACAGATCACACATACACGTAATATTGTGACAGTAATGGCTCCTGAAACAATGACTGTGGCCTTTAAGGGGGAGCCAGGCAAGAACCCTGAGTGGAGACAGGCATATTTCCGGAACTAAAATGGAATGCACAATATGATAGAAAAGCCAGATTCCAGACTGGGGGATCACTGAGTTAGTAAGGGTCTGTGGTAGAGTTTCTGAGAAGCTGCATGTGAGTGACTGTCCCTAAACCTCCTTAAATTTGAAGCAGTAACAAGATTCTCGTTGAGATACTGTATTCTAATTCTTGCAGTAAAGGAGTATTATCATATGCTCTTAGGTGAAAGAGTAATAGAAGTGCTTTATTTTTATATAAAGGCTGATGGGGTTTCCCTGTCTGTTGGATGAAGGAAAGGTTCTTGAAGGAGTAAAAGTAAACTGTGTAAGTGTGGTCTTGGGATATGAGAAAATCCTGGATGACAGTAATATTGTTGTGAAATGAACTTTGCAAGGACAATACAAAAGAAAAGGAAGAATTCCTGGAACATCCTAAGATTATGTAACGTATGCCTTAAAGTGTAATATACTTTTGCTAACCCATCATTTATCAGCCTGCAAAGTAAGCTTTCTTTCCTAACATACATGGTTACTACTTTGCACTTTTGTAGAAAACATTAGAATTTAGTTTGTTTCTAAATAGACCTATGACTTCATAAGCCTGGTATGTATAAGAAGGTGACCTAACCTTACAAGTGGGGTCAGGAAGACACACACACACACACACACACACACACACACACACACACACACACACACACTTTAGAGTTTGACTGAATGCTCACTGGTTCTTCTAGGTGAGTACTGCATCTTAATATTAGGCCAGCTCCACTCATTGTATTTTGCTCTCCTACATCCTTTCAGAAACATGCCTGCAGCATTTCCTTTATTCTTTTCATCAAATCTATTCTAGCAGAACAAACAAGTCATTACCCATCACATAAAACCATCAGAGACACCTACCATTCCCTTTGCTACCTTATAGCATATTATAAGACCTTCCACAAACAGCAAGCACAACCTCCATATCTGCTGGTTTAGTGTTGCACCATGTAAGCAAACAACAGTCAAAAACTCTCACACCCGCACTGTAAAAGCACATAAACATACAATTTATTTCCAGTGCATAAGCCAAGGTATACTATTGGTTTCTGATATACTGTTTGCCTAAGCGGGGTGGAGGCTTGAGAGGGAATGTAAAAACAATAGCATTTAACATGTAGATTTTTCGTAGCTTCTTAGGTATACTCTAAGCTAATGGGTACAGGGGTCCTTATAAGCCTATCTGTGCATCCCAAATGTATTTCACAAGTTTAGGAACCTTAACGTTATTCTATGGAGTATATGAAGGCTAGGGATTGGATGATCAAGCATTTACAGGCTGCCTTGGTCCATTAGGGATATAGGTGGCAGATCAGGGGTGAATTTCTGACCCCCAATTTACTGGTCTAAGTTATGTTTGAATTGGGTTAGGGAAGAAATCTGCTTAACATGGATGGGATGCATGTTTCAGAGAAAGTGTAGACTCTGAGACGTATACATATCCCTCTAACAAGTCCTGTTTATATTGTAATCAAGGTTTAAGTTGCTAGGTTGGGAAATCCTGATGCTATTTCTTGTGCAGATATAAAGAAGGTCTGTCAGTGTCCGATCTAAGGATGCCTTATATGCGGACGTAGATCACCCATTAACTGTCTGTAATTGACCTAGTACAGGGATAGCTTTGATGCAATCCATGTAAGATATGTTGTTTATGCTCTGTATCCTTTTTGTAAAGAACCTCTTTGGTTACTCCAGTTGTTGCATGTGCCTGATCAGGTACATATCAAAGTGGGCATTGTACTCAATAATTGGCCTGGTGAGGGCTGAATACCATATAACCTTGACTTCCTTGGACCTTGATGTTATACCTTTGCTTATATGTTGTGCAACACAGAATGATTTCCTCACTACCATAGACACATAACGGTCTAAAGCCAGATTATGTTCTGCATGCATCCCTATTCCCTGACTCTACTGGGTCTGATCTTAGAGATGTGTTATCAATGATGTAGTTTCCAGGGTAGCCGACTTCCTCAAAGGATACTGTTATGCATTTCTTGGCATTGAGTTTTAGACCGTGGCTCTGGCACCTGTGATTTGTATGAGTCAGCCCATCTTAGATGACATTTATGTCTAATGGATTTTATGGCAGTGCCTAGTTTGCAATTGTATGCAAACTTGGTCAGCCAGAGGACCTTGACATTGACTTAAGAGAAGCGGATGTCAAAAAGGAGGGGACCCATCTCGGAGTTCTGAAGGATTCCACAAGTGATTGACATCTTTGTGAAGATGGACTCCCCCTATCCTAATTACCTGGGTGCTATCTGGGGCATATCCAGCTATCCATCGAATTACATATCTGTTTACTCCTAATTTCATAAGTTTGTCTACAATGTCTGAGTGGGGTATTATATCAAATGCCTTGTCCATGTCAAGGGAGGCAGTATGGACTGTTTTGCTGTCATCCATTGCTTTGGTGACCTTCTCAAATAAGTTCCATCAGGTTGAGTAGCCGTGATCTGCCCTTGACAAAATCATCTGGGTTGGATCCAGTGTCTGAAGATTTCTTATGTCATTGTTAATCCTTTCCATGGCTTTGTATATGAGACTAGTCATACTTGTGAGACTGTAGTTACTGAGGTCCATAGATGGCCCCTTAATATATGTTAAGAGAGTTCTGCCACTGGTAAAGCTCCATTCTGTATATGATGTGGAATTTGTGGTGGGTTGTGCTTGCATTACTTCCACTTATGCACATATAGACTTAACTAGTGAACCCTTATATAAATCTTCAATATTTGTACAAAATCATGTTTTCTATCCTTATTGAGGCAGAATGTTCAGTATTTTTATAAAATCCTGCCTTCTATCTTTAAAGGTTGTAGAGTGATTTGTTAAATAATTTACATTATCTTGAAGTTATCTGATGAAGCAAAAACTGTCTCTTGGCACCAATAATTCTTTTTTCTATATATAATAATATTTTCAAATATATTTTAACATTTGCCATGTACATATACTCCACATATACCATTCTTTCACATGTCATGTTCTCTGATTGTCTCTGAATAGGTCATAGATTTGTGATCAAAGCACTTGTATGGGAAAGATTTGTTTTCTTGAGCTCAGTTAATTAATATACCTGTCTGAAGCTGCAGTCTACTTTGAGTGCACATGTGTGTGTTTCCATATAAGATTAGTTTTAAAAAGATTGTATGAAGTCAGCAGTCTGTGCTTATAGATGTATGAAACTCTTGAAGTACATTTTACTTTTTGATGTAATATATAATGTGATATGTAATACTTTAAAATGAACTACATTGAATAATTTATCTGTAGTTACATTAAGAATCCTTTGAAACCATAGCAAATAATCGTGTATGCAAATTCCCTACAGACTCTGTCAACATTTGTTATGACTTTGAATACCTTACAGTAGCTGTATTCATATTTTATGCTTTTCTAATTTTCATTATTCTAGTCAATATGTCAGTGTTGAAAGACTTAACAGTTGCAGAAATTGTTTCTCAAATTACAGATACCATTGTTTCAGTAATGAACTAAATATTTCTCCATAAAATGTTTAACTGAATAGAGCAACATATCAATGTAGTTTAGTTTACTCACCTTTATAGTAAATGGAGTAATTAAAATGGTTCCGTACTTCTGAACTTTGAACATATCCTATCGCCTTCATGTTACAGTTGACTGAAATTAAGTTAAGAATGCAGAGGTTGAGTAGACTCAGAATGAAACAAATATTCTGAACTTTTTGTTTAATAAAGTTTTACTAGCTAACAGAAGCAGGAATATCAATTTTATTCTGATGATTTAAGCTTTAACAAATATGTTAATTCTCTTGAAAGAACAATGTGTATGCACAACCTGCATTTTAGGTCAAATTAATGAGATAAAGTTTAACAATGTTCAGGCATTGGAGTTCCTGACTTTTGTTATTTATCAAAACATGGGTTTTGGCAATTCAGAAGTGTGATAATTCCTCCTGGCAACATTTTTGCAGTCATTTCTTCTTGTGCTAAACTTGGGCACTTTCTCAAGACTCACAGTTACTTGATTGTAGTTGCTGGAGGTGTCAAATGCTTACATTTTACACACATTCTTGTTCATTGTGTGTGTGTGTGTGTGTGTGTGTGTGTGTGTGTGTGTGTGTGTATATGTGGATCTATATCAGAACATCAGAGTTTTAAAACTTTGAATGTTCTAATATCAACCCGTTTTGATCGAACGCTGAAAATAGCGAAGCTGCAGAATACCGAATTCTTTCCTAGGGAAAGAATTTGGTTGGCTGGTTCTGTGGTTCTGCTATTTTCAGCGCTGTGGTGGAGATTTATGGGTCGGGTTCAGATAAGTGTGCGATTGTGTGGTTGTTAGGATTAGGGCACAGGTTAGGTGAGTTAGGGTTAGGGCACGGGTTAGGTGAATTAGGTTTAGGGGTGGGTTAAGTGAGTTAGGGTTAGGGCGCGGGTTAGGTGAGTGTGCGATAGTGACGGACCTTAGGGTTAGGGTTTGGGTTAAGGTAAGTGGATAGATAGTAATGTATGTATAGTTTAGTGTAGGGTTAGTTGTAGGATTATAAGTGTATGTGTGTGGATTGATGTTTTTTAGGTGTGTTTGTGTTGTGTGTACATGTTTCAGAATAGCAAATTTTTTCCCTAAGGAAAAAATTTGCTGTTCTGAATGTTTGATATTATGTGGTTTAGATATTTTAGGTTCAGTGAAATAGCGTTCGCTATTTTCATCTTTCGATAACGTGATATAAACGCATGTATGTTAGTGTGATTATGATTATTATGTGATTCCTGTATAAAGCTTCTAGTCATGATTCATTCCATCAAAAATGTGGAACTGTGGATTTGAAACCTTCAATAAAGCAAGTATTTTTGCAGGAGTGCTAGACTTCTGAACTCATATGGTGGGCACTGCATTCTCCACAACCCCCACTATGAAATATATATCAACTCAGAGATCATACAACAGTGGAGCCTAACACTAAAAACCTGGGGCTTACAACTGCAGTGCTCAATAAAACAGGAGTCAACTAATAAATAT
Organism: Protopterus annectens; assembly: GCF_019279795.1. NCBI lineage: Eukaryota > Metazoa > Chordata > Ceratodontiformes > Protopteridae > Protopterus > Protopterus annectens. The sequence continues at coordinate 581,836,044 of NC_056737.1, forward strand.
GATGATTCCTGTTTTGTTGCAAACAATCCATGACCATGTGTAAGGCAACCAGATGTATGTGTATGTGAGAGAGTGAGTAAGTGTGTGTGTGTGTGTGTGGGGGGGGTGTTTATGCTCATTGCATAAAACATCAAGCACTGTAAAAATAGGTAGTGATTATTCTGATCAGGGGTAAAATCAAATATCATAAAATAAATGAATCAAAGATGAACCCTTATCTGGTAAGATGGATAGCAATCTGGCTGAAGGACAGAAGCCATCAGTGCAAATTGCATGTGGCTCACAGAAAGCATGAAAGCAACTGGTGGAGTACCTCAGAGCTCAGCATTGGGACATGAAAGTAACTGGTGGAGTCCCTCAGAGCTCAGCGTTGGGACATGAAAGTAACTGGTGAAATCCTTCAGAGATCAGCGTTGAGACATGAAAGTAACTGGTGGAGTCCCTCAGAGCTCTGCGTTGGGACATGAAAGTAACTGGTGCAGTCCCACAGAGCTCAGCGTAGGGACATGAAAGTAACTGGTGGATTCCCTCAGAGCTCAGTGTTGGGACATTAAAGTAACTAGAGGAGTCCCTCAGAGCTCAGTGTTGGGACATGAAAGTAACTGGTGTTCTTCAGAGCTCAGTGTTGGGACATGAAAGTAACTGGTGGAGTCCCTCAGAGCTCAGTGATGAGACATGAAAGTAACTAGTGGAGTCCCTCAGAGCTCAGCATTGGAGCATGAGAGCAACTGGTGGAGTCCCTCAGAGCATAAAGTTGGGACATGACAGTAACTGGTGGAGGTCCTACAGAGTTCAGCGTTGGGACATGAAAGTAACTGGTGGAGTCCCTCAGAGCTCAGCGTTGGGACATGAAACTAAATGGTGGAGTCCCTCAGAGCTCAGCATTGGGACATGAAAGTAACTGGTGGAATCCCTCAGAGCTCAGCATTGGGACATGAGAGTAACTGGTGGATTCCCTCAGAGCTCAGTGTTGGGACATGAGAGTAACTGGTGGAGTCCTTCAGAGTTAAGCATTGAGACATGAAAGTAACTGGTGCATTCCCTCAGCACTCAGCGTTGGGACATGAAAGTAACTGGTGGAGTTCCTCAGAGCTCAGTGTTGGGACATGAAAGTAACTGGTGGAGTCCCTCAGAGCTCAGCGTTGGGACATGAAAGTATCTGGTGGAGTCCCACAGAGCTCAGCGTTGGGACATGAAAGCAACTGGTGGAGTCGCACAGAGCTCCACGTTGGGACATGAAAGTAAATAGAGTCCCTCAGAGCTCAGTGGTGGGACATGAAAGTAAATGGTGGAGTCCCTCAGAGCTGAGTGCTGGGACATGAAAGTAACTGGTGGAATCCCTCAGAGCTCAGCATTGGGACATGAAACTAACTGGTGGAGTCCCTCAGAGCTCAGTGTTGGGACATAAAATTAACTAGTGGAGTCCCTCAGAGCTCAGCGTTGAGACATGAAAGTAACTAGTGGAGTCCTTCAGAGCTCACTGTTGGGACATGAAAGTAACTGGTGGAGTCCCTCAGAGCTCACTGTTGAGACATGAGAGTAACTGGTGCAGTCCCTCAGCGCTCAGCGTTGGGACATGAAAGTAACTGGTGGAGTCCCTCAGAGCTCAGCGTTGGGACATGAAAGTAACTGGTGTAGTCCCTCAGAGCTCAGTGTTGAGACATGAGAGTAAGTGGTGGAGTCCCTCAGAGCTCAGTGCTGGGACATGAAAGTAACTGGTGCAGTCCCTCAGAGCTCAGTGTTGAGACATGAGAGTAACTGGTGGAGTCCCTCAGAGCTCGATGTTGAGACATGAGAGTAACTGGTGCAATCCTTCAGCGCTCAGCGTTGGGACATGAAAGTAACTGATGCAGTCCCTCAGAGCCCAGTGTTGACACATGAGAGTAACTGGTGGAGTCCCTCAGAGCTCAGTGCTGGGACATGAAAGTAACTGGTGCAGTCCCTCAGACCTCTGTGTTGGAACTTCTCCTTTTTGATATTTACCTCAAAAATCTCCAAAGAGAGATCCAAGACCTCTGGCTAATAAATCCAGCAGTTGTAAAGTCACTCTATTAGACCAAAATTATCCAGAATGAATTCATCCTTGTAAACTCTTGGTGAGGTAAAAATGGGCCTAAGTTAAATGCTAAAAAGTACCGATCATCACTCTTGGTAAATAACCCTTCCCCCAATCATATTGTCTGGTCGACTTAACCTAGAAAAGATGTAGTTAGGGACCTATATACTTGGGTACTTTTGATGAACATGTAATTGCGCTTGTCAGGAAGTCCTTTGATTTAGGCCAGCTAATTTCCAATGGCATATCCTGGAGGTATAAAGAGATAATCACTCTTTTGTGCTCTTCATTGATCTTGCCAGTTGTTATGAAGGCATGCCATTAGGATATAGTAAATCTTTAAATATATTTGGACTGTTTGAGGACCAGAACATTTATCACATTTTCCTAAACTGAAATTTGCAATATGAATGCGTTTTATCTCCGTCATAAATAGGCATAGCTTTTTGTGCTAAATAATTTGTCTGACTTCCTTTGTTAAATGCCCTTGTTGAAGTTGAAATGACATTGGGGGGTGAAGAGAAGGAATTATGAATAGTTGATTTATTAAAATGTATTGAAAGTCTTCTTCTTCTTTTGGATTTTCCAGGTTAGGGGTTGCCACAGCGGATCACCTGTCCGCTCATGATTGGCAGTGGAGTTTTACAGAATCAAGTTGCCAGCCCAGCGCTGAACCTTCCACAGAAGGTACACACGTACACACACTCAAACCTAGGGCCAATTTAGAGTGTCCAATCCATGTACAGCATGTCTTTGAGATGTGGGAGGAAACCAGAGCACCCAGAGGAAACCCACGCGACCACAGGGAGGACATGCAGACTCTGCACAGAAGGTACCCCAGCCAAGGATCAAACCGGAGAACCTCTTGCTGTGAGGTGGCAATGCTAACCTCTGCACCACTGTGGCTGCCCATTAAAATGTATTGAAAGTAAATAAATAAAAATGCATGGTATCTTTAAATCAGAGTGAATGTTTAGAAGAGCTGCGGTTTAAGTTGTCTTTTTGTTTAGGTAACAGGTTTGTAATATGAAGAGATGCTATATTTAATATTGCTTTTTTGTGTGAAACAACCGACTGAATGAAGACAACAGATGGCCAGTTAGTTATCTTAAAACACTGAATTACTTTATTAAAAAACAAACAGAAACATATAGCTTCTAGCACCTCAGCTGTTAAGCCTTTACAACTCTAAAAGGCTTAACAGCTGAGGTGCTAGAGGCTATATGTTTCTGTTTGTTTTTTTTTTTTTTTTTAGTAAAATAATTCAGTGTTTTAAGGTAACTGTCCATCTTATTTTCTTTATGGTTTTGAATTTGTTCTTGCTACTGGTGATTGTATATAAACTACTGAGTGACTTCAGATTTAAACAAGAGTATCATATTGTAATGTTAAAGGTTGTAGGGGTACTGTAAATGTTGCATGGGCAAATAGGAGACAGAAATGGTTGTGACATGCTAGAAATGATGTACCAGCACTGAGTGCAGTGCAACAGATTCAGTCATGCTTCAGCTTTGTCAAATTCCTTTAAAAGAACCAAGCACAAGTGTTACAATAAAGCAGGTACAATTAAATTAATTGTAGATATAAGGACAAATGAGTAATTGAATCACACTGGTCATTCCTTGAATCCAATTCATAGTTTTGCAGTAGAAACGTCATTGTAATGGATGTTAAGTGTTCAGGACAGAAAGAGTGGTAATGTCAAAATACAGCTTTTTCTTTGTACATGATGATGGTAAGAGAAGGTGAAAATATTTTCAATTCACGTATCTGAAATCTGTTGCTTAGTAAGGGGAAGAAAGTGAGTGTCCGTGTGTCTGAAAGTCTTTTTCAGACAGACAATTAAGAAACTCATTCATGGATCAAAGGTGAGGCTTTATCGTGTGGGTTTTATCATTTTGACTTGCCACGACATCAACAGGCATTCTCAATTTCTGAGGTTTGTCTTCAGCATTGAAAAACTACTAACTGAAATAAAAAGATGATGATAAAAAATCTTAGGGGGACTGAAACAGAAAAAAAACCTCTGCGAGTACGGCAGCTGCACGGTCTCAATAAAAGTCAATGCAAACCAAAAAATTAAGAGACCAGCATACAGTGGCACCAGATAAATCCTTTATTATAGAAGTGCCCTAAGCAAAAACCAAGAACAGACCGGCTTCGGCTTCACAATTACATAGCCTTCATCAGTGTTAATGTCTGACAAATTTTATTTATTTTATTTTACATTTGTTGACCGGGCTAGTCCAGCTGGATATATGTCCAGTTTCAGTGGAGGCCCGGGGAGAAAAGCTCCGCAAATTACAACAACATAAAAGGTCAAGACAAAGACAATAACAGTATAATTTGGTACATAAGAAGTTTTAACAATTATAGTACAAGCCTAAGATTATATATATTATATTTCAGTAGGAAAAAGGAAAAATGTATCTAAGAATAGATGAATAAGACTAATACATTTGCATTAGAAATGGTGTAGTACAAATCTTTGTAACATATTACAAAATTAGATACACCTAGTAATTTATGATAAGAGATACTAAGGTCTCACAAAAACCTAAGAAAGAAAAACACTAGAGATCAATAGATAGAGTATAGAAGATCAGCAAACAAGGATGGATTTCTAGTGTTATTTAACACATAGGTTGTGATACTATATGAAGGTGTTTGATCATTCCACAGTATATACTTATTTACATGAGAAAAAATCCTAAAGGGAGGTTAAGCTCACTAAAAATTAGTGATACAACACAAGATCATGCTGAACAAGATCAAGATCATAAATAATTACTTTATATGCATAATTTAAAGGGCATGTGACCAATTAAAGATGCTCATTAAGCCCTGGTTTAAAGAGACCTCCCAGTTTAACAATCCATTTTTTCTCCATACAGTTTAATAAATCATGCCATCCTAATTTATTGCTTCTGGGTCTCATTATTTTATCTATTACAGTAAAACTGAATGTAGCATTTTTGTGTGTCATTGTATGTTTATAGAGGGCATTGGTTTCTTTGTGGTGTTTAATGTCGCTAAAGTGTTCAGAAATCCTAAATTTAAAAGGTCTGGAAGTTTGCCCTATGTAGAATGCTGGACAATTGCAACTAGCTAAGTAAACCACCCAATCAGTAACACAATTAGCAAAAAATTAAATCTCATAGGCTTGAGCGGTATTTTGAATGCTGAAGCTTTTGGTTTTTAAAGTCTTAGGACAGTGAACAGAATGACCACAAGGGTGACAACCAATTAAGGGGCCACCTGGCAAAGTAACTTGGGTATGTTTCTTATTATGGAGTTGACCATGTTTATAATGATTGAAAAAGGCAGCAAGAATTTTACCTTTCTTGAAGGAAAAATGGCATCTGTCGCCCAAAATTTCACCAAGACTTGTGTCAGATGTCAAAATATTCCAATGGTGTTGCACAGTATCCATTAGTACCTTGGTGTTGCGTCCATATGTAGTAACTAATCTGAGGGGCCCCCCCACCCCTATTACGTTTGGCTTTATAAAGAAGATTCTCAAGCTCCATGTTATCTACATTGTGTTTCGTATTTAAAACATGGCCCAATTTATAACCTCTGTCCCTAAATCTAAGAACCAAATCATCCCTGAAGTGTTCATAAGTGTTTCCATCAGAACAAATGCATTTCATCCTCATAAATTGAGATTTGGGGATGTTCCTACAGATGTGGGGTAGATGAAAACTGGTGGCATGGAGAAGTGAATTATTTTCGGGGAATTTTCGATGAACTTCAGTGATCAACATGTGGTCAGATGCTCTAGAGACCAACACATCCAGAAAAATTATTTTGTTTTTATCATAGCTGACCATAAATTCAATTCCCCATTTGTTTTCATTTAAATATGCAATGAATTCCAATAGGTAATCCACATCCGCTCTCCACACCAACCAGCAATCATGCAGATATCTCCTCCAGATGTCCATTTTATCTATATATAAGTTATGGGAGTTATCATAAATGATCTGTTCCTCAATATATGCCATAAATAAATCGGCATATATTGGGGAAAAGATACTCCCATAGCTGTACCCTTAATCTGTAAGAAACATGTGTCCCGATAGAAAAATATGTTCTTCGTGAGCACATGTTCAGTGAGATAAAGGAGCAATGTATTGAAACCGGATTTATACATTTCTGTTTTGTTTAACCAATAGTCTAAGGCTTCCAACCCTGCCCAGTGTGGAATGTTGGTATATAGGGATGTGACGTCCAGTGTACACATCAACCATTCTGGTTCTAATTGTACCTCAGAAATAATCTGAAGAAATTCAGTAGTGTCTCTAATGTGTTCTCTGACACATTTAAAAAGCGGTTGCAGGTATTTGGTAAGAAAAAGGGACAGAGGTTCTGTGAGTGAGTTCCTGCCAGAGACAATGGGTCTACCTGGGAGATTGTGTAGATCTTTATGTATCTTCGGCAGAAAATATATATATTGTGGACATGGATTAATGATGGTCAAATGTGATTTGGTGTTAATACTAATAATACCCTCCTCAACTGCTAAGGAAAGGAAATTATCAATTTGTTGTTTAAAGAAGGGGGTAGGATCAATACTGAGATGTGTTTAATAGCGTGCATCAGACAGCTGTCTGTTGGCTTCCTTGTCGTACTGATTCCAGTCTTGTACAACTACAGCCCCTCCCTTATCTGCCGTATGATAACTAGCTCATGATTATTGGCTAAATTAACAATGTTATCCATAGAAGTTTTAGAAATATTGTTCGGCAATGGTCTGTAGTTCCTGAATTGGAAATGAAGATCCTTGATTGTAGCGTTTTGAAATAGGAGCACATTATGATTCATAGGGGGCATGAATGAAGACTTATGATATTTAAATTCATCAGTGATCTTTGAGGTTGTCTGGTCCTGAAAAAAATAATTTAAGGTTTAAATTCCTGCAAAAAGATAATGTATCGTTAACAAAATTTTCTTCAGGAACAAAAAAAAACCTGGAATGAATGATAATCCTTTATTCAAGATTTCCAAATCTGAGGCAGTGAGGGTATGTTTAGAAATATTAGTTACATTCACATTTGTTCCTTGTGTACAAACATTTGGAGCAAAGTCTCCATATTGTTTACTTACACGGTGTTTCCTGCCCCCGCCCCCCCCCAGGTGTAAATCCTACAAGGCAATAGAATTCCTCCTTTTCATTGTTGGGGAGCCTGTGGCACCCACTGGATCAGTCTCTAAGCCAGAAGATGATTCATCACCTGATGTATCTGTACTATGTGTGGATCCCTTTTTGTAAAATAGACTTAATGCATTTCCTTTTAAAGGGGGTCCTGCTGTATTGTGTGAATCGAACATGTTTATCCTTAACAATATTAAGAGAGTCCCCCTTATGATAATCCCCTAGGTCCCTCAAGAACAACTGCTTTCTTTCCTTGAGTTGGGTTTCAAGAGTAATTAGCTCTTTACCAAAGTTCTTAAGGCTGGCATTGTATATGGGTTGTCCTTCATATTTTTTGGCCGCATCACATAACTGAGTGATGGATTCTATATTTTTGTCTATAATCCTGTTGTGGTGCTCAGCTAGTATTTCAACAAATTTAAGAGATGCCTGCTGTTGCACTTCACCCCACTGTTTCAATAATATATAATTGGGGTTACTAACCAATGGTTACGTACATATGCATAAACCTCTTGGTGTTATTCCCTTAGTCAGATAAGCCCGGAAAAGCTTGTAGTGCCATACATTGTTGCTTAATTGACGCATATGTTTATTCATATTGAGAAAGATATCTTCACAACATCGGGACCAGCATCAGTGCCATCCACCATCAATTCAGCCGTCCCAAGTCCAAAAACAGTTAAATCATCCCTTTCAGAGGCAAGGCCCTTTAATAAATTGTTCAATTCCATGATGTATAAATTCAAAAAGTGATAATATATTGATTATGTGACACCAGAATCAAAAGTCAAATGCAAAATGCTTAATAAAAAGATGAGAACCCGAAGGTCACGAGAAAATTAAATAAACGAAGAAATCACTGTATTCCACATGACTAATATGCATGTAACTGTAGGGACCCAGCCGATTCATACATAAATCAATAAGCACTAGGCCAAAATGAAGAATTGCTGTGTAATGTGGTCACAAAAGTATCAATTGGGTGAAATAACAACCAATAGTACTGTGTCACAGTTACTGTATTTCCTAAAGAAAAATTGACCCTAGGCTGATCATTGTATGAACTAATAAGCCCAAGGCCTATGAAGAAGACATCCCATTTTCAGATGATATGGTGTTATACATAATGATTCCAGCATCACTAATCAAATATATCTGATACAGGGATGAAAATATGTATATAAGGACACAGTCAAAAAAATGGAGGAACACACCAATACTGCCCTGATGTGAAAAGTCACAAAAATAAACTAAAAAGTATTAAAGGCATCTACAAGCTTTCCTGGGAAAATCCATAAGGAGTAATCCTTGTATCGAGCAAAATTATAAAATCTGATGGCCTGCATAAGGTATAATGGTATATTGTTCAAAGGACAAAAAAATATATAGAATCTAATCCACTGGGTCCAAATATCACAAACCTATTCATAAATGTAAAGAAGTAACATAACTATGAAGGCCAGGTGATATCCACAATATAGCAGTGTTGTGTACTGCGTAAAAAATAATTGTATAAGTGGGAAATACAAACAGCATAAAACGTCACTCAGCTAAGCTAGAGGCTCAAAAGCTGAAAATATAAGCAGGAATGAGACAGAAACCCAGCCAAATGAATGTCCCTCACGCCAATTTCTTGCTTATAAACATTCAGTAGAACATTAGTGAATGACTGAAACCAAATGACGGTCATGTATAAATATGTATATATATATATATATATATATATATATATATATATATATATATATATATATATATATATTATAGAAAAAGATTAAATATATAGCTAAACCTGACCAAGATTCCAAGCCATAAATATATTGGACACAAAAAGTAGAATTTGTAGGGATATTGAGTGGTTGGACCCGTACATACAGGTATAATCTAATAACAAAGCAGATTTCAGTGAAAACCAAATAAATCCAACTAGTCAAATGATGAAATGTTTTAAATAAAACAATATAAGTGTCTTGAGGATAGCACAATGCAATAACAGCTTGCAATCGGTTGGGCCTCACTCGTAGAATGTCCTTGTTCAAACGTTCAGGTCCACCCAGTCCATTGAAGAACAATGTTACCTGCACTGATCCATTCCAATACACAATTCTGTTGTAAATGTTAGAGCCAAGTTTACAAACAAAAAGGTTGTCAATAATGCGGATACAGGTCAATAAACATGTGATCACAAAAATCCAATAATATATATACATGACTGCTCTAAGTTCGACCAAATGGAAAATAAGAAGATACTAGATGTAATCCATCAGTACCAAATAAGGCCACAATAATAAACTGTGTTTGTTACATCACACATGCCAAATCTGCTTTTTAAACAAAAACTACTTGGTATGTTGGAAAAAATCGCTGCCCTTGTCCTGACCCAATATGAAAGTCTTCCGTAAATGATAAACCTTATAAGAAATTAGGTGGGGTTAGTAGTAAAAATGTTCTTATAACCACATTACACCAATAGTTAAACACACAACCGCAAAAAGTATGAAAGGAAAAAGTTACCAGGAATCCAGTAATAGCGTCTTCACTTGAAAAAAAAAAAAAAAGCTCAAGACAAGAGTTTAAATAAAAAGTAGGTGTGTAAAGAAAATGGCACATAAAAATCCAGATGTATAGTTCAATTATAATAAACAAAGCAATCACAGATTTAAGTGAAACATAGCTCGAACAAAAAGTGCAACAAAATAAAAAACTAACTGGGTAGAGTAGTAGTTTAATCACAAGAACAAAGCTTTCAGGTTAAACACCCTTCATCAGTATTAGCTCAATACACCTACTAAAAGCAATTTATATAAACCTCAATTAAGTCACAGCCAATAAAATTCATCACATATTATTAAAGGAACACCACATTTTTTTTAAAAAACATATTAAAACATTGCATAAACCCTGATATGTAATGAAATAATTATATGAAAAATTAATAAAATTAATGTAAACCATTCTGTCTTTGTTTTAAAACAGGTTTCAGTGATATCATTTGATTTAAGCCAGGTAATTTATCTGCAGATAGAAGGAGTATCCATTTATATTTACTCAATTCTAGTTTGATATTTATATCGCCCCCATCTGTTATTCTTAGTTACAGTTCCAATAACTTTAAACGTAAAACTATGCTCCAAGTTAGTCTCATTTATATGTTTTGTTAAAGCATCTGTCAAAACCTTCCTTCTGATATCAGAATTATGTTCAATTATTCTATCTTTAAGTCTTCTGTTTGAGTAACCTACATAGAAACATTTACATTTTTTACACGTAGCCAAATATACAATATTAATACTATTACAAGTTGCAGCACATCTAAATTCAAATCTTTTTCCAGTTGATGTATCAAAATAATTCACATCTTTATCAATATAAGTGCAGCAACAGCAATTATAGCATGGAAGGGTACCATATATTTTTGCCTTAGTCAAATTCATGTTCCCCTTTATATATTTATAACATAGTTGTTCTTTCAAGTTGGTACTATTTTTATATGCAAACCTAGGTGTAAAGTCAATAAATCTCCTTAAGTCTGGTAAAGCCTGTAATATAGGCCAATTATCAGAAATAACTTTTTGTATTTGTAAAGTAGTTCTGTTGTATGCTGTTAAATATCGAAGTTGTGTACGGGTAACAGGGGTAGTAGGTGTTACATCAATAATATTTCTTTTGTCCCTAAAATAAGGACTAGCATCACCATCTCGTAACCCAGCTGTTTCATTATAATAAAATGTGATCATATTAGTATCATAACCCTTATCTATAAGTAATTTAGTCATGTCATCTGCTTGCTGTCGAAAGAGGTCGATATCAGTATTCACTCGGCTTAAACATTTAATCTGGGACTTTATTATTCCCCTAAAAACATGAGGAGCGTGCATGCTTTTTTATGCAAATATTTATTACCATGTATAGGTTTTTTTATATACAGTAGTATGTATATCAGTACCATCAAAATACAGTGTTACATCCAGAAAATTAATTCTATTTAAAGTGTAGTCCATAGAAAATTTTAAAAATTCAGTACTACCATTCAGCATTTCAGCATAGTCATCCAGTTCATAGGTTCATAGGTTTATACTAGGCTATCTGCCCTAAGGCATTTATAAGCCTAGCCCAAATTTTTGTGGCTTACGCCACCCCTTATATGAAAAAATACTGTGCCCATTAGTTTGTTGTGCCTCTGTCCAGCAGTGACACAGATATGATTCCCGGGGTAAACCTACGACCTCCCATCCACAGGTCTAGATTTCTCTTGAACAGAGTCAGCGAGGTGCTCTGCCTCACATGGACCGGGATTTTATTCCACAGCATAGGGAGTCTCTGAGTGATAAATCTATCCCTCCAGCACGTCCTATTTATATCCGTGCTAAGGTTTAAGTCGCTTGCTCTAGTGGTTTTGGTGGATTTGGATTTTTTGAGGTGGAGCATGTCCATTAATTCCGGGTTGGACATGGCCTTGTATGTCAGGCACATTGTCACCTCTGAGCAGACGGTATGCGACTGAATAGAGCTGGAGTTTCTTCAATCTGGCAGCATATGACAGATTTTGGAGTCCCTTTATCCTTTTGGTGAGGAACTTTTGGGGTCTCTCCAATTGCTGCAGATGTCGGGTGAGATACATCCCGAATGGGGCATTGTACTCGATCATTGGTCTGATAAGTGAAGAGTACAGGGGAACAATGACCTCACTAGATCTGGATGTGAATCCCTTCATGATCAGGTGGGCAATGTAGAAGGTCTTTCTAACCACTTTAGCAATGTGAGTGTCAAAGAAAGGCCACTGTCAACCTGGGTCCCCAGGTCCCTGATAACCTCTTCTGTGCTTAGTGGATTGCCACCTATATGGTAGCTTGGGGTTACCTTGTTTTTCCCGAAGGGTATGACTATACATTTTTGGCGTTTAACTTCAGGCCATGGCTCTGGCACCAGCTATCTGTTTCCGTGAATCCCTTCTGAAGGATATCCGTGTCCGATGCACTTTCCACTATGGCGCCCAGTTTGCAGTCGCCTGCAAACTTTGTCAGCCAAAGTCCTCCCATGTTGGCCTGTACTTCTGAGAAGTAGATGCCAAACAATAGGGGCCAAGGACCGAGCCCTGTGGGACACCACTTGTGACCGGCTTGGAGTCTGACACAGCGCCAGCAACTCTAACCCTGTGGGTTCTGTCCTTAAGCCAGTTTGCAACCCATCTTGTGACATATGGGTTTACATTTAAGCTGGTAAGTTTTTCTACAATACCCGAGTGGGGTATTGTGTCGAAAGCCTTGCAAGGTCAAGGTAGGCTGTATGGACTGCCTTTCCTCATCAATGGCCTTGGTGACTGTTTCAAGAAGTCGACCAAGTTCAAAAGGCATGATCTTCCCTTGACAAAGCCAAACTGGGTCGGGTCCAATGTCTGCAAGTCCCCTATATCTTTGTTTATGAGCTCCATTATGATCCTCTCCATAGCTTTGCAGACTAGACTTGTTAAGCTTATGGGGCGGTAATTACCAGGGTCCATAGAGGCGCCGCCTTTGTGGAGTGGGACCACAGTTGCCATACGCCACTCCTTGGGCACGTATCCTGTGGTAAGGCTGAGATTAAACAGCTGCCTTATGTGCGGGTTTAATTCCTCATTTAGCTCATGTAGCACACAGCCGGGGACACCATCCGGTCCCATTGATGCTGTGTTTTTAGCTTTAGAGAGAGCAGCTTTCACCTGCGCATTTGAGATGTCCGGGAGGCTACACTCGGCTGGGATAGTTATCTCTCCTTTAGGGGAGAGGGGTGAAGTTTGCACTGAACCTGTCTGCCAGTATGTTGGCAATGTCTGTGGGTTCAGTGATTTTTGTATCATTTTGGACTAATTCTGAGCATATCTGGGAGTTTCCACCCAGGTTCCTAACATAGCTGAAAAAGGCCTTATGATTGTCCTTTGAATCCATGGCAATTTTTCTCTCAAAATTGGCCTTAGTTGATTTTATGAGTGCTAGTAATTTTTACTAATAATGATCAGGGTGACTTCCCTTTTATGGATTTTGTTCTATCATGTAATAGCTTTCTCCTCTTATTGTAAAGTTTGTTAATGGCTGGGGTCCCCAGACTGGACGTTGCCCTTTGTGGAAAGAGTCTTGGTTTTATTTGGGATTGCCTGATCCATGCAGTCCTGGAGGTGTTCATAGAAGGCATTTGTAAGGGCTTCCACAGCTTGGGTTGTGGTTTCCTCTGGCTCAGGGGCCTTGAAGGATACCACACCAGTCTTGAGTAGTGTGAAGTTTGCTTTAGAGAAGTTCTTCACTATGGTCTTTTTGTTTGGGGTGGGGGGGATGTGGATTTCCAGTGAGATTAGTTTATGATCAGATCTCACCAATGAGGGATATACTTCCGGTGTGGAGCATTTTGTCCCCATGTTTGTGACAATGAGATCTAGTATATTTTCTCCTCTCGTGGGAACAGTGACTAGCTGTTCCATGGCATTTGAATTTATGAACTCCAGGAACTGTTGGGCTAGAAAGTTAGGGCTTGAGTAATGTTCCCAGTCTATATTCGGTAGTTGAAGTCACCCAATATGATGGTGTTTGGAGATACATTTATACCCTCCAGTGTCTTCAGGAAGGCTGTGTGGGGTTCCTGAGTTTGAGAGGGTGGCCTGTAGCATGCTACAATTTGTAGAGCAGTTTTGCCTATGGTTAGTTGCACCTGGATGGTTTCCGAGCTTGATGCGTTGCCACCAACCTGGAGGTGTGGGTATCCTTTATGAATATGGATACACCCTCCTTTTGTGGTGTGGTCCGGGTTTTGGGGCGGAATGCATGATATGAGGTAAAACCTAATAGTGCCGGGTGCTCTCAGGAGCCTTGAACCAGGTTTCAGTTACAGCACAGACATCGATGTTCTCCATACTGAGAAGGGCCTCGAGTGCATGCATTTTGAGATTTAGACTTCTGGCATTGAGCAGCATTACCCTCAGTTTCTTCCCATTTTTATTTTCTAGGGTGGTAGGTTTAGAATTTGAGCCTTGCCTAAAAAGGCACTATGGGGTGACAAGAGCCTTAGCCAATATCCGAATCCCAGGGTGACAGGTGCAAGCCGTCCCTTGAAGCAGCGTGGCTTGTCAAGCATGTCATCCCAGGCAGACAGACACTGGATCCCCTTTGAATGACACCAGACATTAAGCCAATTGTTAAAGCTGATCATCTTGTCTCTATATTGTGGCATCATTCTTGGTGAAGGAAGGATACTGCTCAGGGTTAGGGTCATACCTGCCTGGGCTACATAATCAGAGAGCTCCTCTATGTCTCTTTTCATGTAGTCCAGGGAGGTACATCTCAGGTCGCTCACACCAGCATGGACAATGACTGTGTCATATTTGTACTTGCCATGGAGTGACCCGAGTGCTTGTGTTATGTGGCGGATTCTAGCGCCCGATAGGCAGCTTACTGTGACCCTCTCCTTGTTCAGCCTGGTGAGTGGGACGTCAGTGTGTCTGACTATGGAGTCACCTATGACAAGTATGTTTGGTGTTGTATTTGGCCTTAAGGGCTGTGACTGCTTTGCACACTGCTTTTGTGGTTTATGTGTTGCTTGTGGGGTGTCTTGAGGTAGCAGTTGTTTTGTTTGGGTGTCTGCTTTGGAGGCCTCTGCTGTTTAGGTAAATTTTTACTCAGAGCCTCCGAGTATGTCTTTGTGTGTTTATGTGTTTGATTCAGTGGAGTGGTAGCATTATATGAGGCTGGTTTTGTGGTGTGTGTAGTTGCCTTCTCCTCCTGTCTGGTCTTGCCAGTCCTGAGTTGAGAGAGCTCAGCCTCCAGTTTGGCTAAATAGCTGCATCTCTCACAAGTATTTGTGTTATGTGGGAGGAGGAGAGGGTTGTCTGTGTACATGAGGCAGTTATAACATTGCCTCAAGATTCCCAGATTCACCAGCTGGACCGGAGAGGAGATTGACAACTGACCTTTGGACATGCTAGAATAATATTGGGAAATCCTTAATTGAAAACAAGGGCCAGTGGGGAGTGAGGGTGTAGTGCTTTTAATTTTTAGTGCTGACTTATATAATTGCTTTAGTGAGCAAGTGCCAGGTAACTTGAGTGCAATGTGTTACAAGTAACTAAATGCAAAAACGACAAACAGTAACTTTCTTTCAAGTGAAACAAGGAAATAAGTACAGTAAGCAATGCAGATATCACTAGTGATCCACAGAAGCGCTGAGAAGTTGTGTATTAGGTAGAATTAGCTTCCAGGGAAATAACAAGCAAACAAACAACAAGCATATAAACAAAGCTTGATTCAGCAGGCCTGGATCTAGTCTATGCTAGATCAAACAAGGTGAACCAATTTCAGTAAGATACAGTTCAAATATTCAGGCACTATAAACCTTTAACCAGAAATTCCCAGCTCAGAAGGGCAGAGTCCAGCCTCTTCTCCCACAAGAGTGCAGACCACGAACCTTCTTAATGTAAAATAACTGGCCTGAAGCCCAAGTGCCTAAACCAGAACTAATACACTTGGACACTGGGCTCTCAATCAGCAGTTCCCAACTTAGAAGGATGAAAGCTACCTGTCCTGCCACCACAGTGCTTGCCACAAACCTTCCTAATGTAAAACAACTGGTCTGAAGCCCAAGTGCTTAATCCAAAAGACTTGAATGATAGCTACACTTTAATCAAGTTACAACCAAGCAGTAATAAATACCATTGAATACTTTAGAGAATGTCTGGATTAGTGCTCAAGTTACACAAACAAAGCTAGATCCAGCAGGCCCGAATCCAGTCTATGCCACAGCAAACAAGGCGCACCAACTTCAGTAAGAAACAGTTCAGATATGCATGCACTATAAGCCTTTAACCAGAAATTCCCAGCTCAGAAGGGCAGAGTCCAGCCTCTCCTCCCACAAGAGTGCAGACCACGAACCCTCTTAATGTAAAATAACTGGCTTGAAAGCCCAAGTGCTTAAACCAGAATTAACAGTTCACTTTTACTGCCTTTCCATATAAAAAAGACATCATCTACAAAGCGTTTAAAAAAGCAGATTTTGTCTGACAAAGGTACAATACTATTAAAGATAGTTTCACATTCCCAAATGGTTTCAATACGACGTCCATCTAGTAACCCTCTTTCGCATAACACTTTTCTAATGGCTGCTATTCCATATTGGTTAGGAATTACAGTAAAAAGGGACTTAATGTCCATTGTAACCATGATAAAGTTGGTTGCATCAGTATCATAAAACCATGTGCTCAAACTACTTAGAAAATCTGGAGTGTCCTTGATATAACTCTTTACATATTTCAAATAGGGTGAAAGGCAATGCTGTAAATAAATTGAAATGGGTACTGTAGTACCTTATATTTCTCAACTTTATGTTCCAACCTCTTTAGCAGTGTGGCAAAGTCTGGGTCAACATCCCTCTCTGTTTGTTGTTGTACACCATCTTGTAGGACAGTCAAGGAAAGTAGAGGATTATTTTATTAAACAGTATGGAGAAAAAATGGATTGTTAAACTGGGAGGTCTCTTTAAACCAGGGCTTAATGAGCATCTTTAATTGGTCACATGCCCTTTTAATTATGTATATAAAGTATTTCTTATTTATCAGACATTAACACTGATGAAGGCTATGTAATTGTGAAGCCGAAACTGGTCTGTTCTTGTTTTTTGCTTAGGGCACTTCTATAATAAAGGATTTATCTGGTGCCATTGTATGCTGGTCTCAAAAAGTCTTAGGGGCCCACTTAAACAAGCAGCAGTAAATGATACATAAAGTTGCTTTTGAATGCTGTTTAATTATATTTGAGCTGTATCAGTGTATCCCTGTCCAAAAGAGAGAATTCTATCACCATAAGTGTGGTGTAAAATCTGTTGTATGTATACCCCTATTCTTGTAGACTGACAGTGGATTAAGCATCTTTTCAGTAATAATTAAGATGAACAGGAATCAGTTCTATACATTTTAAAATGCCTGCGACAGTAAGCACCAAAAATCAGTTCTTTAGTAGGAAGAATAAACATTGTATAAATAATGAGCCTCCCAAGGGCATTGTATTTGTTTAGTTACTTGTCAACTGAAGAATACCATAAATGACTAATGAATCTCCAGATATATTATCATAGAGTTGTTTAGGATGGTATGTGTTATAGAGTATACAAAGAACGACTGAGTTGACTGCACAAATTTTGGACAAGGTGGAATATGACAATTTTGGCCTATACATTTTACTGGCTTTGGCCACATATTTATTTATCAAGGAAAAATGGGAAATTCTAGCAGAAACGTGGCATGGAAAGAATAGTGAATCTGTTTGATGAGGTACTATAGACCTGGAAATGTGACTAGAGGAAGAAGAATAACCCAGAGATAAAGGTCAAGAGAAAAATACTATGATAAAAGTCATGGCACAGAGAGAAATGCAGTGTACTATAGATTTTTTGTCTACTGATGTGAATGGGATAGGTAACTTTTCCTTTTAGCAATAGGGAGGATATAATGACACGTTTAAGACAGGTATAGCTCAGTGCTTATGTAAATAAGATCCTACTTTGTTTTAGGTGCATCAGAAATGACACTTCCAAATTTGAGAACAAAATTATATTTTAGCAATGTATATCTTTTTTAAATGAATATAATTTATTGCATTTTGCAATTTAAAACATTGGGGAGGCCACTGGGGTGTAGCAATTAGCATTGTCATCTCACAGCAAGAGGTTCTCCGGTTTGATTCTTGGCTGGGGAGCCTATTGCATGGAGACTGCATGCCCTCCCTGAGGTCATATGGGTTTTCTCAGGGTGCTCCAATTTTCTCCCTCATTCCAAAGACATGCAGTTGGTGGATTGGACACTCTAAGTTGCCCGTAGGTGCAAGTATGTGTGCGAGTGAGTGGTATGGATGAAGTACCGTGGCAGGGGTAGCCACCCAGCAGTGTAAACCTTGGCTCGAAATGATTGTCACTGCTGAAGTGCACCCTGACCCCATGTGAAAAAAAATGGGAAAAAGGGGTTGAGGATGGAAAGAAATAAATGTACAAAAATAGCAATTGAACTAAACTGCTATGTTACTGCTATACAAATGATAATTATGCACTGTGTGTGTACTCAGCCATGAAAAAGTGTATTGTAATTATATTATAGCTTGCATATTTCATCAGGTAGTTAAATGCAGCACCAAAAATGTATATATATAGAACAATGCTCATTTGAAACCATTATATCAGAGTTAAAATTTAGAAGTAACACTACTGAACATATTCTATAAATCAGGAAATTTGTTCAAGTATTTTTGAATAGCTAAGAAGTGATTTTGCTGATTGATTGATTGACTGATTTACTATTAATCCAGTTTACCTAAATGGCATTGACCACCTCATCAAGGAGGAAACTCTTAGAATGATAAATGAGAACACTGAAAAAAAATCCATATGATGCTTAGGTGCCAAATGAGTAGTAAAAGTAGTAAAATGCATTTATGATGCATAAACCTGGTCATAATTCTTCTTAAAAACATTCATACAAGATAATGTGGTTGTGTACAGTTATGTAACCATAAGTGTTTGTATAAAGGTATGTGGAGTTTAAGAAATTTGTTCTGAAATTTTAAACAATCTGAAAAACTGCACTGGACCAGATGGCAAAACGTTTAAAATATAGTGGGGGTATAAGTGCAAGGTAGTCCCAAGATATATATGGCATACTGGAATCCAAATGTAGTAAAACATAACGTTAGTCTGAGTTACTTTTAAAATAGTCATTGCTATGGTTATAGCGCATGTGTGTGCAAAATATGAAAAAATAAGATAATTTACATTATATCCAATATAAACAGTAGATAATGTGAAAGAAGAATTTGGTATCATAACATCATAGTAGAAGTAAGCATGAAGGAAGTGGGACTAATGATGCAGATAGAATAGTATTGGGTAGAGACAGAGGAAGTGGATGGTAGTGAAGAGGAGGTATGTCGATGAAGGTAGGGGTGTCTTACTGTAGACAGTAGAAGGAATCCTTTGTTCTGATAGTGTGGGTTGAATATTGTTAACATGGAAGAGATGAGAGATTAGATGATGACTGGGATGTGTTGGGCAATGTTTTTGCATTGTAATTATATGCATTTGTTAATAGCAGCACAGGCATTCCTAGTTTCATATATACTTACTCATATATTGCTTCATGAGGATGTTAAGAAGCCAGCCTTACATTCCCATTGTAGTTTTTAGCCTTTATGTTTTACATATGAGTAACCCAGAGATGGGCGAAACAAAGATATACTGGGGACATATATGTGTTTCCCCGATCCATGACGGGCAGGGTGCTAAACCAGTGGTGAATTTTCAGTTACCCATGCTTTCTTCCAAACTAGATTTGAATACAGTAAGTGAAGTGCATTGCTTTGTATGGAGTAGAAGACAGTTATACAGAAGCGGTATTCTCTCATACAGTAAGTGAAGTGCATTGCTTTATATGGAGTAGAAGACAGTTATACAGAAGCGGTATTCTCTCATACAGTAAGTGAAGTGCGTTGCTTTATATGGAGTAGAAGACAGTTATACAGAAGCGGTATTCTCTCATACAGTAAGTGAAGTGCATTGCTTTATATGGAGTAGAAGACAGTTATACAGAAGCAGTATTCTCTCATACAGTAAGTGAAGTGCATTGCCTTATATGGAGTAGAAGACAGTTATACAGAAGTGGTATTCTCTCATACAGTAAGTGAAGTGCGTTGCTTTATATGGAGTAGAAGACAGTTATACAGAAGCGGTATTCTCTCATACAGTAAGTGAAGTGCATTGCTTTATATGGAGTAGAAGACAGTTATACAGAAGCGGTATTCTCTCATACAGTAAGTGAAGTGCATTGCCTTATATGGAGTAGAAGACAGTTATACAGAAGCGGTATTCTCTCATACAGTAAGTGAAGTGCGTTGCTTTATATGGAGTAGAAGACAGTTATACAGAAGCGGTATTCTCTGTGATACATCCTTATCCCACCAACATGTTTTATTTATGTTGTAAAAGAGATTGAGTTATATGGCAAATATGACAGTTTTGTGTGACTGGGGAGAGAGTGTTGGATTTTATGTAATATTTGCATTAGATTTAGAAGGTTTAAGTAATAAAAAAACAAAATGTTTCCATTCTTTAAATTAAATATTATCTTTATTTTCCAGTTATTGAATATGCAAACTGTGAGGAAACTGCATCCAAAACTCAAGTTATAACATTTTCTTACCAACTTTTTTTTTTTGTGTGTTACCAAAGAAAGTCCCTTAGGGATTGGGGAATTGGGACCCTTACAGCTGCTCGAAATCCATCAAAGTGGAAGCATGGGCTTGAGCAGCTGTTTCTCCTTCTGCACACCTGGTTGCTGCTTAAATGTGAATTCAAGGAAGCAGCTGCCACAGCACTTGGATGCCATCTTGGTCTCACCTCAGAACTGGTAAGTTGAAAAGAGAAACAGGAAGGCTGACTTTAGCTTTAGGGAATGACTAGGGGTTAGCACTAGGTTATGGTTACAGACTAGTGTCGGGTTTAGGTTTTGGGAGTGAAGATGAGTTGACTCAATGTTATGGTTATGGAGTTATTGGGAATTAGCTCAGAAATGGGATTGGGGAGTGATCAGGAGCTTGTTCAGAATTAAGATGAAGCAGAGATACAAGTTTGCTAAGAGTTAGGATTAGAAAGGAAAGGGGAGTTGTTTGTAGGGTTAGGGTTAAGGTTCAGGTAAGGTAGTTAGCTTAATGGAAGTGCATGGGAATCAGGGTAGTGAGAGTTAGGGCACTTACCACTATGAGTGAGTGGCAGCAGGTAAGTGTGTTGCAAGCTAATGGCACATGAGCACTTGTAGTTGAACCAGGGGAAACATGTAAATGTCCAAGGATGAGCGCTTTCGTCCAGAAAAATCTAGACTTCATCAGACAATTTACCTCACATAGTTACTTCCTTCTTATACAGTCCAAATAGGAAGTTCCACCCAGTTGTAAACTAATCAATTATGTCATTAAAAGCACACTATTTACAGTCACTGAATTTAAAAAGCAGACAAACTATACAAACTGAAAAAAGTTCATGGAACACACCACCCTAAAAACACATTATATATAAATACTGCTTCATAAAAATGACAATTTACAATAAATGTTTAAATAGGTTGAATGTGTTAAAACAATAAATATGTGTGATTAAATACTAAAAACTAGATATAGTAGAAAATGTTGAGAAATAAATACACTTAACATAAATACTGAACATGTGATATTAAAATGCATAATGGAGAAATATATATATATATATATATATATATATATATATATATATATATATATATATATATATATATATATATGCACACACACATTTTATCTTTCTAGTGCCTTTAGTTTTAAAATTGGGCTAATTGAAATATGTTCATTCAGGCCTGGCCAGTTTCTTGCATTCAAACGTAATTGCCAGTATAATTCTCTTTTCTCAAGTAATAGTGACCATGCACCACCCCTCATGTTGGTACTGATATTGTCTATAATAAAAAATTGGAACTTATGGTCCTTATACTCCATAACATGTTTGCTAAGAGAATTTGTTGATTTTTTATTCCTTACATCATATAGGTGTTCGTATATGTGATTTTTTAACTTTTTATCAGTCTTGCCTATGTAAAAGCAAGAACAGGTGGTACACATGGCACAGTAAATCACTTTCTCCGAATTACAGTAGTATTTCTGATTGATTCTGATTTCAGTATTATTAATGTCAAAAATATTGCCTTCTTTAATGTAACTGCAATAGTTACATCTGCCACATTTGTTCATAGAATCTGACCTGTGGTAGTTACTACTCTCAAATATGTTTTTCATATTCTTGCCTTTCCTATATACTATAATAGGTTGCGGCCCTATTAGTGGTCTGATGTTCTTGTCATGTCTCAAAATAGACCAGTTTTTTGTTAAGATGTTTCTTACTATGTAACTGTCTTGAGTGAATACAGTGATGAAAGAAGTCTTGTAATCATTCTTACTTACAACACTGTCAGTTTCTTGATTACTGGTGGAAGGCCCACTGTCAGTCTTACTACAAGAAAGTAAAGGTACATAAAACCCACGCTCTCTCTTGTTAACCACCTCAATCATTATATCACTAATGAACTTACAAGGATAGCCTCTTTTTTGAAACATATTTTTCAAGTTGTCACATTCATCTAAGAATTCATCGATACCAGATACCATACGGGCTGCACGCACGAACTGTCCCTTAACTATTGCTTTCTTTCATTTGACTGGGTGTGTACTAGAAAAATGCAGTAGTGAGTTTGAATACGTGCTTTTCCTAAAGATTTTTGAAACAAACCTCATATTTTCATAATCCTTTTCCAGAAAGACGTCTAAAAAGGAAATTTTGTCAAGGTCTCTGGTATAGGTGAACTTTAGAAATTCTGTGGTGGTTCCAATATAATTTATAAAATCATCAATAGCATTAACAGGTCCATCCCACAGAACAAACATATCATCCAAAAACCTGGTGTAAAATTTGATGTGCTCAAAATAACATGAAGAAAAAAGAAATTTCTTCTCCCATTGCCTAACTACAATATTTGCATATAAACCACCACATGCAGACCCCATAGCTACCCCTTCTTGTTGTAAGTAAATTTCTTTGTTAAACAAAATGAAATTGTTTTTAAGGACAATTTCCAACAGTTGTGAAAAGACCAAGGTCTGGAAGTGTGAGATGTCTTTTTCATATACGAAGTCTGTAAACCACTTCAAACTAATTTTGTGAGGTATGACTGAATAAAGGTCTTTAATATCAATAGTAATAAAAACAAAAGTGTCCTTGAAAGGTATCTCATCCATAGCTTGTAAGACGCTCCATGAATCCTTGCAGATATGTGTCTCACTCAATATGTATTATTTTATCTTATTGTCCAGATATCTTGCAAGGGGGTAGGTAATGGACCCCTTGGAGTCTACTATGGGTCGCATGGGTGGTTGGCTAAGATTCTTATGCAATTTTGGCAGCCCAAACATGACTGATATTTTAGGGCAGGGAACAGAGAGAAAATTAAGCACATCAATAGAAATTGAACCCTCTATAAATAAATCTTGGAGTTCATTCCTTATATGCTGGTAAGAAGTGTTCAGTTCATTAATGGGTGACCTTAAATATGCTTTTCCTTCTAGAATACAAAACATTTTCTTGTTATAGTCCTCATGGTCCATCAAGACAACACCTCCACCTTTATCAGGTTTCATAATTCTAACATTTTGTGAAAAGATTTTTATTTCATCCATTACCTTTCTCTCATTCATGTCAGAGTTCCTACTAGAAAGCTTAGAGTTACATATATCTAACTCACACATATTCTCAAAAAGTTGGACAATGGGATGAAGTGGGGGGTTGTATGTACTAGGGATGGCTAAAGGGTTGACAAAGGAACCAGGTGCAAAGTTTTTAAAAAGAATGTTCAAGTTCAGCTTACGTGTATACATTCTTAAATCCATAAGAGTATTAGAAACATTTAGGGGCTGTGGGGGTACAAAGGTGAATCCTTTGGCAAATAAATCACAGTGTTCAGAATTAACAGCAATACTGGAAAAATTGTACACATTAAAGTCACCTAAAGTGTTGGTAACTATGTGGCAGGGTGGGAGTAAATAGCCAAGTTATGTCCTTACCATAACGTTCCATGTGAGTTGTTCATCTCGCCTTTTGTTCTAACACGTGGGTCAGAGCCGATCCCTCGGCTCCAATTCGGCCACTTTTCAAGCTCAGACTCTCAGAGAAGCTCGAGACCTAGTGTATATCCCATGATGCTCTACTGTACATCCCCAGATCTAGTATGCTGCAACCAAGACAGCCTACCGACAGAATAAAACTATGGAGTCTACCTGCTTAGATAAGTATAAAAGTAGAAGGAAACAAGAAGAGTAGGAATGTATGAAACAGACTGACAACTGAACCAATCCTCCAAGGCAACCATCTCCTCAACTGGAGGGGGAAGGTTGGCGGGAATGTAAGAACAAAAGGCGAGATGAACAACTCACATGGAACGTTATGGTAAGGACATAACTTCTCTCGCCATTTTGTTCTTACACATGGGTAGCGTCCCAAGCACCCTAAACCTGGGTGGCTCATGGGAGAATATTCCTGAGCACAGTGGAACCAAACATAGTCCTGTCCCTGGAGGGCCTATCCACTTTGTAATGAGTAATAAACGTGTGAGGTTTTGACCATGTGGCAGCTGCACAGATGGTATCTAAAGGCAAGTGAGCTGCATGCGCCAGTGATGTAGAAACAGCTTGTGTAGAATGGGCTTTGATGTTAGTTTCTAATGGTTGATTAGTGGAAGCATAAATGAATCTGATGCAGTCAGAGAGCCACTTGGATAGTGTGGTTTTTGACACTGCGAAACCTTTCTTATTCTCTGCATAAGAAACGAAGAGTTGATCCGATTGTCTGAAATCCTTCGTTCTATCTAGATAAAACCTCAGTTGTCTGTGTACATCAAGCTTGTGTAACATATATTCCAGTTTGTTGGTATGGTGTTTGAAGAAGGTTGGGAGCTCAATGGACCGATTTAAGTTATTTTCTGTAGCGATCTTGGGAAGAGAGGTAGGATTAGTCCTGAGGGATACCCTATCAGGATAAAAAATCAAGTATGGGGGTTTGGAGGACAAGGCCTGAAGTTCGGAGACCCTACGTGCAGATGTAATGGCTATCAGGAATAAAGTTTTCCAAAACAAAAACTTTAAATGACAAGATGAAGCAGGTTCAAAGGGGGCGAGCATCCGTTGGGATAAAACCAGATTCAAATTCCAGGGGTAGACAGGATGCCTAATAGGTGGCCTGAGATGGTGGGTTCCTTTTAAGAATGCTTTACATAGTCTGTGTTACATAATGTTGGAGCCGTTAAAGCTTACATGGAAGCTTGAGATAGCAGCCAATTGAACTCTAATGGTGGCAGCTGCCGCGCCATCATGGAACAAGGAAGACAAGAACTCTAAGATGGTATGGACAGGTGCTACATAAGGGTCAGTGTCACATTGAGAAGCCCAGTGAACAAACCATTTCCATTTGCTATTATATAGTTTCCTGGTGGATAGTTTATGAGAGGAAACTATAATGTGTTGGACCGCATCAGACAAATCTTGTCACCTGACTAATATGGGAATTGGATCAGCCAAGCTGTCAGTTTTAGGGAAGTGAGGGAGGGATGGAGAACTCCCAACGAATGAGTCAGAAGATCTGCACTGGGTCCAAAAACAATGGTTCTTCCATTTGATACTTCCGCAGGAAGGGAAACCAAATCTGTCAAGGCCAAGACAGGGCTATCAAGACCACAGTCCTTCCCAGACTTTTGGCTTTCTGCATGAATTTGGGAATTAGGGGTATAGGCGGAAGGCATATAGGAGGCCCGGGGGCTAATCGTGTACGAGCGCGTCCCTGGGTTTGTTCCCCAGTGGGGGATAAAGGGCAAAGTAGCTGCTGCATTTGGCATTCATTGGAGATGCAAACAGGTCACAGCAAGGCTTGCCCCATCTGCAGAAAATGTTGTCCGCTACCTGTTGTTTGAGAGACCACTCATGGGGCAAAAGCATGGCTCTGCTTAGTTTGTCCACTATCACGTTGGATGACCCTGGGATGTGCATTGCTATCGGAAAGTGTCTGGTGGATACAGCCCATTGCCAAATCCTTAGGGCCTCCCAGCATAAAGGGTATGATCTGGTTCCCCCTTGTTTGTTGATGTACCAGACAACTGACATGTTGTCCATCTGGATAGCAATTGTGCCTGGAGGAAGAGAGTCGTGAAAGTGTTGCAACACTAGGAACACCGCTCTCATCTCTAGGACATTTATATGCAAGTGTGTTTCTATGATTGACCAAGTACCTTGGACAGTCTTTCCCTAAAATAGCCCCCCCCACCCTGTCACGGAAGCATCCATGGTCACTGTGGCTGTGGGTTGGGGAAGAATGAAGGGACGACCCATTATCACTTCGTCGCTGTTTAACCACCAACTGAGATCCTTCTTGCAAAGATTGGTTAACCTGATCTCGTGAGACATGGGTAGTTGTTGGTAAGACCATTGTGCGAAGAGTAACCCCTGGAGTATTCGCATGTGCATGCAGCCTAACGTGACTGCTATCAATGTGGCTGCCAAAGTTCCTAATAGTTATAGTATCTGGGATGCTGGTGCTTTGTTGTGGGCTAAGAGACTGGATACTTGATTTTTTAGTTACGATTCTTTATTGGGGCAACCTCATCCTTGTGTTGATGGTGTCCAATTCTGCCCCTATAAATGTAATATGCTGCGTGGGCGATAATGCAGATTCTTTGAAGTTTAGGGTTATGCCCAACTGGGAACAAAGGTCTATGGTGTAGTCTTTTGTTTGGATTAGTTGTTGCCTGGAGGTGGCGGTGAGGAGCCAGTCGTCCAGATATGGAAACACTCGGAATCCCAACCATCTCAGGTGAGCCGTGACCACTACCATACATTTGGTGAACACCCTGGGGGCTGTGGTGAGGCCAAAGGGCAGGGCTCTGAATTGGTAATGACTGGATCCCAGCCGGAAACGCAAGTGATCTCTGGATGATCTGTCCATTTTGATGTGGTAGTAAGCATCCTTGAGATCTATAGAGTACATCCAATCGCCCATTGATAAGAACGGGAGAATTGACTGCAGCGTGACCATCCGGAACTTTTCCTTCTTGATGAAGGTGTTGAGTTTGCTGAGGTCTAGTATGGGCCTCCAGTCCCCTGTTTTCTTTAGAACTAAAAAGAACCTTGAGTAAGTTCTGGATCCTATTTGGTCCATCGGGACTGGCTGGATGACTCTTTTGCCCAGCAGTTTTTTGATTTCTATGGCTGCTAATTTTCTCAGACTGGGTGGTATGTCTGCGATCCTTTTACATATAGGTGGAGTTTTTATAAAGGGGATGTAATAACCTCTGGTAATGACGCTTTTTACCCAAGAGTCCATTGTAATGTTTAGCCAGGTGTCTGGGTATAAAGCCAAGCGACCCTCGACTGCCTCCAGAGTAGGTCAGTCGGGCTTCCTTTCAGGAACACTGATAGGGCTTACCAGAGAACTGATCCCTGTCACCCTGGTTCTGCAGACCGCCTCTGCCATTTGGACGGTGTCTTCCATTTCTGCCCCCTCCTCTGCCTCTATAGGGGGTATCAGTAGGTGTGTTTTGGAAAGCTTCTTGAGGTTTTCAGAACCACATTTTTCCACTTCGTTGCCCTTTGCGGTACGGTTTGGTTGGAGTGGAAAAACTGACCCCTACAGCAGACAGAGTCTTCCCTTCCTGTTCACACCTAGTAAGTGTCTCCTTAACTTTGGGTCCGAATAAAGCGGACCCGTTGAATGGGGTATTGACAAATGAAGATTTAAAGGCTTCCACAAAGGAGCAAAGGCACATCCAGGATTGCCTCCGAAGAGCTATCGCTGAGCCTGCTGCCCTACTCGATCCATCGGCTGCATATGAAATGAGGTGCATGGATGAGTTTACTATTGAATTGAGGGTGTTGAGTTGTGCAGTCACCTTTTCCGAGACTGCATCAGCTGTATTTCCCTGAAGAGTATCTCCCAGCTCTTTTAGGAGATCTCATTGAAGGCGGGTAAAATGTGTCAAGTAGTTGAGCGACCTCATGTAAAATGCCGCAGAACTAAATATGCATTTCCCATATCTGTCCATCAATCTAGAATCTCTATTAGGAGAATGGACAGCCGAAGAGGTTTCCGACATCTCTTTCTTGGTGGCCGCCACCACCACCATGGCATCAACTTGGACTCCTTTTGTAAGAAAGGCCTTGTCGCTGGGGGAAGTAATAAATTTATTGGGCTTCCGTGGGACCGGTTCCACTGAGTCAGGGGATTCCCACGCCCTTCGAGCAACCAGTTCCATCAGCTCATTGAAGAGTCACGTAACCCAGGAGGTGGATGGTTGAGATCCAAAGGCCTTCAGGAGAACAGACTCATCCTCAGAAGGGGCAAGGGACTGCCAATCACCCCTCTGCCTTAAGATTTCCAATATGTCTGCGAAGGAGACATCTTCTGAGGGGGACCGTGGGGACCCTTCTGATTTCTCCAAGTTGGTATCCAATGTTAGAGATTCCTGTGGGGAATCCAAGTGCCTCCTCTTGCACAATCTCTTCCTAGGGACTTCATCGGTGGGTAGAGGTAGAATGAGGGCCCCTTTGGGGAAGGGTAAGACAGATCCAAGGAGGTAGTGGTCTTGGCAGCCATGACCTTCCTCATGGCATCGAAGGCACCAGAATCCCACCCCGAGAAGTCAGTCAGCTCCAAAGAGACCGGCAGCTCTCCCCGGACCGAGACCCTCTGCTCCAATCCAGAGGACGGAGCCAAGGCCACCTGCGCCAAAGCCCCAAGTGGAAGAATCAGAACCGAAGTATCGGTTCGACTCTCCACCCCGGAGCCGGCGAGGGACTGTCGGCCCCGAGATTCCTCGGTTGGAACTGAGGAGATCAAGGTCGATGGAGCCGAGGAGGAGGATCAAACCTCGGCTCCAAGAGTTCTACCAATATCGTTTCCATCTGACCCGGCTCTGAATGCTCGATTGGCTTTGGAGGAGGAGGTGGAAAAGCCATGGGGGGCATTTCAGGCTTCGAAGCTGAGTGGCTCGAAGCAGATAGCATTTTGGCCAGGTCCAGGTTCTCTAAGAGCCTCTTAAACACTCAGTCCAGATCCACATCGGAAAGCCTGGAAGAATGAGTCGAGGGATGGGTCGAAGGGGCCGAAGATGGAATTGATTGAAGGATTGGAGACTGAGGGGTCTCCAATATCAGTTCCACAACTGGACCCCGAGGCAAGGACTCGATACACGGCTCCAAGGACTGTGGAGCTGATGCATGGACCATGCTTGAGGAACTCAGAGCCGATGACTTGGGCTCCAAGGATCCTTTGGAAGACTTTGACCCCTTCGAAGCCTTGGAAGAGGTGTCAGCTTTATCTAAGTAAGCCTGAAATTCAGGCTTTAGGAGTCCTCTATCCACCAATTTCCTGCGCCTTTCCAGGAGGACCCTGGCGCTAAAGGAATGGCAGATAAAGCACACCTCTTGTAGGTGTACCAAGCCTAAGCAGTAGATGCAGGTGAAGTGATTGTCTGTAACAGACATTTTCTGACCACACTCACACCTTTTAAACCCTGATTTTTACTTTTCAGACATGGTTGAACAATAACAACAACAAACACTATGATATAGGTAAAGATATGTATAAATGTATATATCTTAACAGTCTACTAAATCACGCTAAATGTAGAGTTTTAAATGTGTAATAAACTATACTACTATTAGCTAAGGTATATATAAAAACTATCACTCTAACTGTGTATATATGTATATATATATATATGTATATATATATATATATATATATATATATATATATATATATATATATATATATATGAATATGAAAACAACACACACAAAACAGCTGACAGAGCCCTGTCACGCCCAAAAAAAGGCCAAAGACCTGAGGAAAAGGGAAGTATTTAATGGTTCTAACAATCTAAACTAACCAAAATCCTAGCACTATACTATAAAATACTCTCTATATATATAATATTTAGACACAAAAAATTTTTTTGAAGAAAAAACAAGTTATAATTAGAAATTTAAATTCACTGGCCCCAAGCTAACTCCAACGAGCTGTTGATCCGTTGCAGCGGCAAACTAGATCTGGGGATGTACAGTAGAGCATCATGGGATATACACTAGATCTCGAGCTTCTCTGAGAGTCTGAGCTTGAAAAGCGGCCGATTCAGAGCAGAGGGATCGGCTCCGACCCACGTGTAAGAACAAAATGGCGAGATAGAACAACTTCACATTAGTAGTTTTCTTTTGCATGGGTGAAGTTTGTCTCATGCTCATTAAGGTTTCCAACGTTATATTGACATTTTACAGTCAATGTTTTCCATGTCGCTCTACTGATGTTTTGGCTAACTTCAGATTTAAAAAAAAAAACGATTGTAAAAATGAGGAAAAAAAGATGCACAACAAGGGGGAAAAGTGTCTTTTCCCTCAAAGCCTGCTGATCTTTCACCAGCACTGGCAAAATCTCTCTAAAGAAGCGTTAATCAACCAAAAAGTTTGCTACTTTCCTAAACACTTTAATGAAAGCATAATATACCAGTATTAATATTTATACAATTTTAAAGGTATTAAAAGCTAGTGGATTATTAGTAAAATGTGTTAAAACAAAATATTTAAACAATGTCATAGCATGTGCAGAACAAACAGATAAAAACAGACAAAAAGTCCAAACACATATTATGGCTGTAGATTTTAATAAGCTGCAGCAAATACAACCATCCACGAATTAAAAGCAATTCCAAAATTTTCAAAGAACTGATAGAGGTAAATGCTGTTTCTAAATTCCTAGACTGAAGTCTTTACACAGACTTAAGAGTCAGTCCTGTTGCAGGACGTACTAAAGATGTAGTGAACCATTAGAGGCAAAGGGTTCTTTATGGTGAAAATGGATGCAGTATGTAAATTAAATATACCAAGTATGCAAAACATTGGCTACATGCAGACAAAACTGAATGAACTGTAAAGATGTAAGAAAACTTAACGTGTTTTTTTTTTCTAAGTAAAGTCAGTGCTCTGACAGATGTAGGAATCAAATATCTGATACAGGCCATTGTTATTTAGCTAAATTAGCTAATTAGCTAAAATTCATAACTCTGCAGGTTTAAGAATGCTGGCAGCTTAGATACTTTAAGTAGATTAATAGCAATACCTTGAAGAGTCAGAAGTCCTCAAGTCCACCAAACACAATCACTGGACCTCTGACAAACAAACTGCAAAGCTAGGTAACAATCCAGTTCACTGTCACAGAAAAATACATATGTGTGTGTGTGTGTGTGTGTGTGTGTGTGTGTGTGTGTGTGTGTGTGTGCTTGTTTCTGTATGTGCATGTGTTTGTCAATGTAAATTATAATATGGCTTTTAAAACTCTTCAAATGTTGCTTTTTTGTGGCTTTTCTGTATGCTGATGTTCACAACTGAATCATAACAGCCATCAATGTTTGCTACTCAGCCTTCTGAGATCAGAAATGTACAAAAAATATAGAACATGCCTATTCTTTTAATGTGTCCCACAAGTACTACAAGATATTTAAGGTGAGTGAACAGCTGTGATATGTGTGGTGTTAGCTGGCATGCATTATTAGTCAGATAGTAGAACTTGTTTTATCAGAATCCATGCAAAAACTTCACACCATAATCCAGCTTGCATTTTCATCTGGATCTAAAGATGCCACTCTTCAGGAAGCTGTTCTGTATGCAGTAGGTGGTCATATTGATCTTTATTAGATACAAAGGAATGTCAGAGGCATGACTTCAAGCATCCAAGTAAGTAAATGTTAAATTTTAACTGTAAAATTAAGTTCCTCAACTTATTATGTCCCTGTATCAATGTATCAGAAACAATTCTATTTATATTTCCTCATATTTGATCTCTTTAAATAAATTTATGTAATTATTGCATTTCACTTATTGTAGTCATTTTGTGCAGTTTGTGCTTCTATTTTTTTAACTAGACATTTTTTTTCCATTGATCAGTTGCTTTTGATATGGATATTTAAACTAGCTAAGTACCGCACCCTCATGCCTAAAGGTGTTGAAAGACAGACAATAAAAATTCTTACCTGTTATTAAATCAAAGTTGTGGTTTATGTACTAGAGCAAAGTACATTTTTTCTTATTATTACTATTTGTAAAATGGCTTCCATGAGCCAAATATAATTATTTTTGCATTGTTACAGAATTTGTTATAGGAAATGAGGATATTTGCAATTGAGACCATCTAAGGTCTTACAGATTTCACTGGGTCCAATATTTATTTCCTGGAATAGGTAAATGCAGTAGGATTGTTATTATAGTTCAGTGAATTATTTCCATTTTTTTTCTCTGTTTATATATTGCTGCAAATGTATAATAAAAGAAACCAATCAAATATTGTTCAGGACCATTTAGGAGGAAATAAAATTAACTTTTGAGAAAATATTTCATTTTACAGTCAAATTTCCTTCCCAGTTTTAGTATGATGTCACTAAATAGAATAAGTGGAAGCAGTTTATTTCCTTCAGACAGCATAAATATGTGTACTCAAGCCCAGTAAAAACAAAGCCTCTATATGGAAAATTTCAGACAGTTGTGGGAGACTATTCCAGAGCTCTTGTATTGGATTATAATGTTGATTCTAAAGTAATTACGGAGGTGATCAGTAAGGAATGGGATACATTTTGTTCTTTTACTGATTTGAAAGGTATAAAAAAGGAGCCCATGAAAGTTATATATAAAAGGGGTACGAATTTGTGTTCCTGCGCACAATGTATTTTTATTTCCGATACAGACTGTGTAAACATTGCCAGCAGGAACAGATGCATTCATAGTAAATGCTTTAGCAATTGTAATACCAATGGGTTAGTATATTTAGCACTATGTAAGATATGTGGGGGGGTTTACATGGGCAAAACAGATTGAAAACTCAAGAAGCGGATTTATGAATCGGTTGCGTTGTTGCTTCACAGCACGAGGTTCTCCCATTCGATTCTCAGCTGGAGTGCAGGGAGTGCCTTCTGTGTGGAGTCTGCATGTCTTCCCCATGGTTGGGTGGGCGTTTGAAAGATATGCGTAAATAGGCGTGCCTTCATTGAAGGTTGAACGTCAAGCTGGCACTTCGATGTTCGTGAAAATCTACTGCCAATCATTAGTGGATCAGAGTTCCGCTGTGGCGACCCCTAACTGGGAAAAGCCGAAAGACAACAACATGTGAGATTAAAAGCAAATGTGAATAATGCTCCATACAAACATTCTTTGGTTTGTCCACAAGCAGTCTTTACATTTTTTGTTTTGGATGTGGTCATGGCTGATGTCAGAGGGGGTGCCTGGTAGACTACCCTAGAGTATAAAGAATTGCTTTGGCAAATTACTTTGGATGCAGCTAAAACCCCTGGCTTAAATAAAAATGCTTAAGCTTAGGGCTGCAAAGCTGTAGTTTTTTTCAATTTTACCCCTGATATCTACTTACTTTTATACTTTTATACATTTTTTCATTGTGTCATTATATATTTATTGAAATGGGACATCCACATGTACTTTTATTATTTTTATTTTTATACGCAAAAAAGGAATGTAGCACAGAGCACCAAAATAAAGTAAACGTACTTTATTCAAAACGTTTTCGCCACTGTTAAGAACTAGTAGCTTCCTCAGACAATTTAAAATAAAGCAAATTAGTGCTTTATAACAATTCAACACAGCATCTAATGACATCATATCCTTTACAAATGAGGCTTGTTGTTATGTTCAATTAAAGGAACCGCCAGGATCCAACCATGAAAATAAAATACCTGGCGTTATACACTTTGAAAACAAGCTGTTCATGAACAAAGCCAAAGTAAAAACTAAGACCCCGTCCACTAAATATAACCAAGTCGTATGGCTATGTTGTAAAATTTACAGGAAAAGTAATCAAAAACATATTAAATAGTAACAATAAGTTGAGCCAACCTAACTAAAAGAAGTCAGTACTAACATGGTGTCGTTTAGCCCATCATATCTAAAAGAATTTATTTAGAAAATTTTTTAAAAGTGTTTTTTTAAAAAGTATTTTTTAAAAAATATTTTTTAAAAACTATTAAAATTGTTAAAATTATCTAGACAAAGGCAAGGTCAGTAAGTTATTAAATTATTAATCTTACACCCAAAGAATAAAGAACATGTATATTTCAAGCAACTAAAGACCTTACTGTCAAGGTCTAAGATAACTTTTAAGTTTTAATATTACCGAAATATTACATGCTTCATTTAAGCCCGGTGGAGCAAAGGCATTCAGTAACAGTTGCCATTCCAACTCTTTTATTTCAAGGAATAAAGGTTGGGGGCCACCTCTTATTCCTAAGTGTATCAAGTCAATACCCATAAAGCAGAAGCTGTGCCCAGGATTGTCAAAAACATGTTTAGAAAGGGCATTGTCAACTTTCTGCTTTTTTATGGCATAATCATGTTGGTAAACCCTGTCACGTAGTCTACGGTCAGTTTTACCAACATAATATGCCTTGCAGCAATTGCAAAAAGCAATATACACTACGGACCTTGTCTCACAGGAGATTCTATATTTAATAAAGTATTTTACATCTCCGATGGTAAAGGAGTTCCCTGCCTTCATTAATCTACATTGGTTGCATGCGCCACAACTAAAAGTACCCGTTTGTCTAGATGTAATATTTTGTGTGTCCCAAGTTTGTAATAGGTCCTTAAGATTTTTGCCCCTTTTATATACAAATAAAGGGTAGGTGCCCAAAGCTTCAAGTAAGTATGCATTATTTGAAATAAACTGCCAATTTTTTCTAATGATGGAACACACTGAACTAGCGTGGTTTCCATATGTGAAAATGAACCTAGCCACCTTATCATTAAAGTATTGTAAGGGCTCGTCAGTATTACAAGGGAGGGCACTATTTAATGAAACATCCAAGAGTGGGTCAGACAAGTCAAGGGTCTGTGAGGTGTTCAAGTTAACTCCCTCGAGAAGGGGTTTGTAAAATCCAGAAGCCCTTTTTGTTGACACTTCATCGATCAAACTGTCAATCAATTCACCCGGGTAACCCCTATTTAAAAACATATTTTTGAGGGTAAAACACTCCTCCTCGAAAGCCATAGAAGTGTTACACATGCGAGTGGCCCTGACAAGTTGCCCTTTAACAATCGATCTCTTTTGTTTCCATGGGTGACTGCTGGTGAAATGTAGGAAGGCATTGCAATAAGTGTGCTTCCTATAGATACTAGAAAAGATGCCACTGTTAGAAGGGTCCTTTCTAAGTTTAACATCTAAATAATCTATTTCGCTAGTAGAAAAATTGTGGGTGAATTTTAAGAAGGTGCAGGACTCATTCATCTCTTCAACCAGCTTGGTAGCTATGTGGTGGTTGCCTTGAATAAGGATGAACACATCATCCAAGAACCGAGTATAAAATTTGTTAACATTTTTAAATGTGGGGTTCTTGAAGAGAACGTTCATTTCCCAATAGGCGACCACTAAGTTGGCTACACTGCCACCACAGGGTGAGCCCATGGCTATTCCCCTTTTCTGCAAGTAGTAGCAGTTATTGAAAATGAAGAAATTTGAGGATAGAATGATGTCCAATAATAGGGTGACTACTTCAATTTCATCCCTCAAAGCATTAAGATGTATTAGCATGAGCTCGACCCATTCCAATGCTTCTTGATGTGGTATAGACGTATATAAGTCAACCACATCAATTGTAAGGAAGTTATTGGAGGGTGAGTAGGGAACATCATTTATAGCTTGAAGGAAAGACCAGGAATCCTCGCAAATTTGTGGTAGTAACTTCAGATATTTACCAAGGATATGGTCAACAACTTTGGAGCAAGGGTGGGTGATAGAACTTCTCCCGTCAACCAGGGCACGCATGGGTGGGTCCTCCAAGTTCTTATGAATTTTGGGAATCCCAAACATGACAGGGATTTTTGGGAACGAAATGTTAATAAAATTGAACGTGTCAATATTTATCCTTCCCTCAATGAACAAGTCCCCAAGTTTATTTTTATGCTATATGAAAATATTATTGTTTTAATTGCTGTTACAGTTCATGGTCAGTATGTTTTTATAGAAGTTTTTAGCCAGTTATTTATATTACTTTTACTATGGACCAGTTGTTTTAATGTCAGTTAATTATTAAATGTGATTCATCTAATTAGGTAATGTTTTTTCATTGGTTAGGTTTTAACTTGGTAGGTTATATTTGGATCAGAATTAAGTGGTATGTTCTGATTAAGTTTTTTACCAATGAAAACATATGCAGAGTATATCTAGCATTAAATAAACTGTTGGCGTTTGGATTTTGACTTCCTGGTGCTTCCTTCCACCTTTGGTGGATTCTGTTAATTACTTCTTTTTATGGTCTGATGAAGTGTTTACATAAAATAGCTTACCCATTAATAAATTATTGAACTGCAGCTTTAGTGGTCGTATCCTTTCACTCTTTGGATTCTTACGCTAGTTTTTCAGAGTTGTATGCCACCATGTCCACTTGTGAAAATGTAAATAAGTTTTTAAATGCTGAGTATTTCCCTGTTTATATAGAATGTTTAGAGAAACTGTAGTGTTTTGATGCATTTCTAATTGCGCATGTTTGACAGACACATTCTAAAGTACTGTAGAGAATCAGCTCAACAGTGAGTGATGTCATTAGAATGTTCCTGGTTGCTAAGTGATTATTTAAACAGCTGATTGACAGGAAAATACCTTTTTTCAACAGCTGACTGTTATTTTTAAAATAAGACAGTTGAGACTGCAGTTTGTCAAGTGCTGAGCAGTTTTGTGAAGTATAATCAGTTAAAGTGCTGTGCAGTCAGTGGATACCCATAAAAGAGAACTTACCAAAAACTGTAAGCCTGTCTTTTGCCTTGCTGTTATGTGTTAAATTAGATCAGGGACTGTGTTCTTTAGTTAGATTAGGAAAGCTCAGTTACTAAGGTTAAGTTTTTCAAGAACAATGGACTCCTGTCCTGCAGTTTAATTTTACATTTTTGGTGATTGAGTTCTGGTGTTTATTGAAATTTATTGGTTTATATTCTTGTAATCATTTTACTCATTGAATGTGTTTCATTACTTTATGTTATGGCTGGACAGCAGTGTTTTTCTTTAGAGATTAGAGAGTGCTTCCACCTGTTTGATACTCCCCAGGTCACCTCAAAGGTCTGGTCACTTATGGTCATAGCTATCATTTATTTTGATATTTAATTTTCATAACTGGACACCCCTTTAGAAGGGCATGAAGGCACTCTGATTGGTGGCAACATTACTGTATTATTTTAGGGAAAGGGACATGGCTGCAAATCTGTGTCAGGCTTTCTCAGAAGTGTTTGGCTGTGCGAGATTTAAATTTACTTTGAGTATGAATGTATCAGAGGTCTTAAACTGGGACACATTGCTCTGAAGTGTGAAATAAGGAGATACATTTGGGATGGGCAGAGGTATATAGTCCACTCCCAGGAAAATAAAGCACATTCCTGTTGTGCTCATGAGGGAAAATTGTGAAATATTACTCCTGCTTTATGTGAAAGTCTCATATTAGAGTCAGTAGTGAGGAATGAAGCTCCTTAGTTACTGACCCAGGATAGTAAGGGACATCATTTAATTGGTGGTAGTCTGGTGAGATATAGCCGGACGTCACACTTTGTTCATATGTAAGATTATTAAAAATATATATGCTCATATTTGTATCCGTATCTCAGTATGTTATATACCAAAACTCAGTATTATGTCACAGTTTTAATTTGACAGTTGGCTAGATAAATTTCCTGCAGACACTAGCAGTTACTTGTTATGTTGGTGAAATGTCATTTGTTTGTAAAAATATTTCTAAAAGTGTACACATTATTTTCTCATTGTCAGTTATAATATCAGGATTATGAACTGGAAAGCCACCATTCCATTCATTTTGAAGATGTGTCTGCTGAACAATTTTCATTTTTACTTTTCATTGGCTGTTACTATTCAATAGTTATGAGCATTTGTTTCAAGTTTATTTAAAAAAAATTTTCCTGGAAAAAAAATTAGCTAGAATTTACTAGTGTTCCTAGGACAAAGTTAACAATCAGCATTCATCAACTGATTCATCAAATGAGATCTAACAACTGTAATGGTAGTTTTTTCTTATTGTATGGGCATATCATTGTTGTACAGTAGGAAGAAATAAAAGTGTAGTTGCATGACTGGAAATAGCTTAGGGGAACAGAGGCAAAAGGGACAGACAAGATGCAGGGAAGATTGCATTCTTGTGGGGCTTGATTACATGCTTAGTGGGCATCTGCACCATGGTAATTATTGTCTTTAATTTATGATTCAATATGTAAATGGTCTGGAAATATATGACACTATGGTATTTATCAAATAGGAAGAAATAAACAGAAAAAGAAGTAACTAGACAATGCCAATGGTGTTTTATGTGTGGGGGCAGGGGGGATGTGATGACTGTGCCCAAGGAATTAAGATATCAGCCATGATGGGTTATTTCTATATGTGTTCTGTTGCTGAATAAATACAGTGGAAAGAAAACTCCTGAAGCAGCATGGCAAGTGGCTGCATTTGTGAAGTTGTGGGTTATAGTACCAGCACAGGGCACTGGTGGGCCAGCATGGAATGGTGGAGCAATCTAGCTGGAGTATGGTCCTTCCATTCTGGAAGGGGGTCCGATACAATTCCCCTCTGTAGTGGAACTTCTCGCTTTGGAGCAGTACAGTAGCAATAGCAGCAGCAGCATCTGGAGACAAATCAGCAGCGTCAGCCCCCTGCAGTTGAATGGCTTATTCATTCACTGAAGCTGCTACTGTTTCATGACCTCTGGGGGCATTGTTTATAGGGTTAATCTTTATAAAAAATGGCAAAAAAAGCCCAGTTTCTTCATGCCTGAGTCATCATATATACCTTCACACAAGTTACATTTTATGGGGGTAGATACTATCTGGGAGGAAATGCTTTACATCTTGTGCTCACTAAACTATTGCCAGAGTAGAACTTATTACTATCAATGTTTGTGTTAATCCCTTGCCCTTAATGAACATTATTCTATCATCTTTCACTTACTCCTAAAATTAATGCATTCTGAAAGAAGAATAAACCTTAATTAAGACAAGCATACTTTCTTTAGAATGCATTATATCTTTGTTTACCTGACAGTAAGAATGCCATTTGAGGAGTATGGAATGAGAAAGAAAATAGAGCATCACAAATACTGCCCTTTACATCCTTATGTTACCAAGTATGTCTGCATGGTGGTTTGTTGGATAACATGTAGTAAGTTTTCTTGTATATCACATCTTGCTGTATTTCTCTCAGATACATTAGTGCATGTAGTTTGACCATTAATTTAACCAGTCTCCAGGGTTAGATATTTTTTTAGCACTCTGTGCAAGATGGTATTGAAACTGTTTTATTAACTTTGTTTTCCAGTGTTACATCCTACTGATAACTTTAGTTATTGGTGTCACTCATTTTACCATCTACGCTGCATGTATACGCTACTGCTTTTCCACTGGATACAGTAACAAAATAGTCTTTATTTCAGATGTTATTTCCTCACTTGATTGGCCTTTTGATGGTTTAATACAACCACAGAGGCTGCAAAGATTAAGCATACAGTATGCATTCAGCCCTCTTAAAATGGGATCTGTGACCATTCATCAAATGGAAAAATCATCAGATGGCCTATGTCGTTGAACATGCTGTTCATCGAGCCATTCGAATAAGATTGCATTACAGTAGGGATAAGGAAATGTGCCCTTTCCCCACTATAGTACAATCTTGGAGATGGTATATATAATTAGCGAGGCTGAGTCCACAGCCCCCCACATGATGAGGTTTTAGTGAATGGTATTTATGATGTAATGCCATTCAGTGATTTTTCTGTTTGATGTCTAAACATAGACCCCTTAAAATGACTTGGTTGGGTACAGAATCAAATAAAGACTCAGACAGGTGCAACCTTCATGAAAGAGATGGCTTTTCAGTAGTAAATTAGTACTTTCTGTGTGCTTTTAAATCTTCTTGAAGTCTATATTGATGACTATAATAAAGTGTTGCAGATACTATCTGGGAGGAAATGCTTTACATCTTGTGCTCACTAAACTATTGCCAGAGTAGAACTTATTACTATCAATGTTTGTGTTAATCCCTTGCCCTTAATGAACATTATTCTATCATCTTTCACTTACTCCTAAAATTAATGCATTCTGAAAGAAGAATAAACCTTAATTAAGACAAGCATACTTTCTTTAGAATGCATTATATCTTTGTTTACCTGACAGTCCCCTGACAGCTTGGAGCAGTTTATGTCTGATATGAGACCGTTATTTTCCTCTTAAATTAGGTCTAATTTTAAACTTTTTTCTTATATATATTTGTCACAGAAAGATAAACATTATCTCTGAAGAAATGCACAATTATTCAGACTAAACATTACAATGCAATCTGTAAAGTTAATTTTTTTGCACAAAACATTTAATTACTTGTAAAGGAAAATGGAAATTTAAACTGCTTAGTGTTAAAGATATTCAGCACTTTGTTTCACTTTGAATAAATAATACAAGTGGAAGATATTGCTTATCCTTTTTCAGTATAACAGTAATTTACTGAAATAATCCATAGCTGTTGCTTTTCCGTTTAATAATTACCTTTGCTCAGTTTTTAAATGTGGTTCCTAAATTCTTGCTGACATTATCCCTCAATTGATCCTTTTTAGTTAATGATGTTCTGATATGTATAACATCTATGGAAACATAAGCTTCAATGTTACCTTTATATGTGTAAATATTTAAAATATGAATGTACATTTTGCCACCTGAAATACCTTGTAATAACTCAGTTCTTAGTATTTAGAAGTAAACTAACACACCTAATCACAGACATTCTAGCAAGCCATCTATTTTGAATAGTAGGCCTATTTGGTTTAATTCAGTAGGTTACAAGTTACTAAGACATTGCTTTACAATGTATTTATTCATTGATTGTATTGACTGATTTGACTAACTATAGTTTTAGATATGTGGAGTAAGCTATAATGGTCCATTTTAAGCCTTATCAAGGGCAATAAAAATGCAAAGAAAAATCAAATAAATTGGAAGGCACTTGCATAACCTCTTACTGTCAGCATGGTATTTGCAATATAGACAGCAAAACATGTTATATATACAGCCAAATAAAAATGGTGGTCAGATACACATGAGAGATGAATACGCATAAAAATGTAGAAAAATCCATGCTGTCGAGAATTTAGATAAGAAATAACTACAGAAATTGTGGGGAAGCAAATGAAGAAATAGAAAAATAGTTAGCGTAATATTACATGGGAATCAAGCATGAAATATGTGGACTGCTCACTACTAAGTTATGGTAGTGTAGGGCAGGAAGGCATGCATAGTGGGGCAAATAAGTATATAGTCTTGTTGGACTACTGAGGGTATAAGCATTCTAGAAGAAGAGAAATGTCATTGTAATACAAGCACCACCTGCAACAAGTAAGGGTAAACAGAGGTTGTTTCAGACAGGAAATTAATAGGGTTGGAATGGTTTTGGTGATCATTTTGTAGAGAGGGCAGTTTCTTTAATTAGATTCTTCTACTTAGAAGGGGTGTACACTGGCAGTGAGGTGCTGAGGTGGGATTGTGGATGCAAACAGCATGGGGGAATACAGGTTTTGGGGTGGGATCTGAGATTATATCTAGCAGCAAGGCAAACAGTGTTTGAGGTCATAGAGTCTTCTGAGAACTGCTGTAAACATTTAGCAATATATAATTTTTATAGCATAGCATAAAGTGGAGGTAATTATTACTGTTTTGGATGGAAATGTGCTCATCCCTTACGGACTTATCTGAAAAAGGTTAATTAGTCATAAACCAGTCACTACAGTTCTTTATTATTTTTATTATATTGTTGTGGTTCTAGGTATGTGTTTAATGTATTGTTGAGAACTGTATAAAATTGTTTAAACAACTAAAAATCTTTAAATAGCTAGGCAAGATGTTTACTACAAAATGTAGAAATCACATCCTTAAATAACTGAAGCATTTTTCACAGTTTAAATAGATGGTCTCATTTATGACTTCTTGCTTACCCTGACATTTTGTTTTATATGAAATACTGGCTGATTACCATTTATATATTATCTTTGCACTTTCATGTGGTGTGTTTGGATTGTTCTTTTTACTATGCTGTTTGCGGATCATCAGTGTTTTCCATAGTCGTAAAGCCACCTTCTTCACCCATTGAGGACCCATCAGTTGAAGGGTGTGAGAGTTAATCAGAATGAGGCACCATCCAGGCAGCCATGAAGATTGATTTTACCCCACACTATATCCTACATTCATATTATCTGTGAAGACAGGGTGCCTGGCATCTGAGGGACCATCTGTGTACTGCAGTATTGGCCAGGAATGTAAATGCTTCCCAGACCACATTATTGTACAATAACCTTGCCTCACGTGGGTTCCATCATTATGAAACATTACTAAGGGAATTTTTTATGCAGTCCCTCACTGGCAAATAATGTATGTGCCTGGGTAACCATTTGAAATGTTGGAAACTACTTTAGTGAGTCCCATAATGCTGAGACTGAATGGACAAAAAACAGACTTACATATATTAAGTCTGAGATGGCCATTTCTTGGAAAATTCCCTTTTTACCAAGATATGGTGATCTTGGAATTAGTATATAAAAATGACTGGGGTGTGGGAGCTTCTCTTCCTGCAAAAAGAAAATTTAA
Organism: Protopterus annectens; assembly: GCF_019279795.1. Taxonomy (NCBI): domain Eukaryota; kingdom Metazoa; phylum Chordata; order Ceratodontiformes; family Protopteridae; genus Protopterus; species Protopterus annectens. The sequence continues at coordinate 581,878,540 of NC_056737.1, forward strand.
AGGAAAAGTGCTGTGTTTGATATTCGATCCTCAACAACATTTTTTTTTTGGCAAGCCAGCACTCAAAGTTACACGTGCTGACATTTCAGTAAGGAGATGTGTGTCTGCATTACCATAATGCTGTACTGTTTCTGTGTTTTCATGCATGCTCATTAAAGGCTACCATGACAGGTTTGGCAAAGCCAAGCATTGCTAGAAACATGGCAGTGTAATTATTAGACCATCTACCCATGTCCCAGGATGGGTTAGATAACATAATCTGCTGTCTCTCACCCTCCTCCCCCAAACTCCTCTTATTTACAAGATGCTAACTAAACTCTTTTCATCTGGACCATAGTCAGAGCTTCATCTCTGTATGCAGGGGACAGGGTTGGCTCTGTTTGACTCAATTAACATTTAATGGTGAGCTATTATATTGGTGTTCTGGTGTTTGTCTCAAAGTCAAAGAACTTAATTTATTTGCTACTGTTGCATATATCATAAACAGGAGAATGCTTTTACACCTGGAAATGGTTCATGGAATACATGCATGCATATATTTCTATAAAAGATGAGCAGATTATGCCAAGTCCCATTATTCTTGCTTAAATAATATATATATATATATATATATATATATATATATATATATATATACACATATATACACACACACACACACACACATATGTATATATATATATATATATATATATATATATATATATATATATACACACACACACATACACACATATATATATATATATTTATATATGTGTGTGTGTGTGTGTGTTTGTAATAATGCCAGTAAATTAATACAGAGCTAATTCAGAGGCACCCAAGCTATCAAAGTTTGTACTAGATAGTGAATTCCATTGGTTAACTCCTCTTCTATTAAATTGAGATGTTCAATTGGTTTAAATGAACAGCATATAGAAAACATATAGCACAGTGTAAGTGCAATTTCTATGCTTTGTATTGCACAAGCCTAAGAATTTCTGAAGGACATCATCTATTTTGGCCTTAAATACCGATATTAATTCACCTCTTATCTGCCTACTCTTAAATAGAAAAAAAAACTGTAGGCTTTAACCAGTTCTCATTTAAATATGTAAATTCGCTCTGAATATTCCTAAACCTCTTTTTATGCTTTGGTTTCTGGACCCCATAAATTGTTTTCATACTCTTTCTTCTAACTAAGCTACAAAAGACATCATTACTCCTTGATCTCTTGAACTAATTTATCACTTTCTTTAACATATTAATTTATAATGCTTTGTAATCATACTGTCTACATTTTCTTTAAACATTTGATCTTTGTCAGCTTGAATCCCCAGATCCTTATAAGATATCACAGACTACATTTTAGAATCTACTCTTTACTAAATTTTACCAAGCAAAACTGTACCTAAACTGTATCATTTCATTTTCATTTTTATTTATGATCACCACCACTGTTTTCATTTACACATGCATACATACTGTCTGAAATCGATTGTCATTTTATTTTATATTCCTCACATATATTTTTTCAGATTTTAAACCATCTACATATATAACATTTGGAAGGTGTTACTTGGACATGTATAATTCAAAAAAAGATGCATGCTAAAAGTGAATGTTTTGGGAACCCTTGCGTTTAACCTTTCCAATGTCCTCTACATTCGTTTAATTTGGCTGCCCATTCCCTTTTGGATACCATTCCCCAATGCAGGCTACGTGTATGTGCGGAATGTCTCAATACATGAGAATATACTCTTTTCTGATGTACATTTATGGTCACTTAAAACATTCAGAATGATGGCAGTAGAGAAATGTATACTGCTTTGCATTTTTAATAAACATAATGTTCTTTGGCATCCTCAGTATATTGTTGACTTATAATATTTTATCTTATTTTACTGCTCACATTATAGAATTTGTCAAAAAAGTATTATTGAACGAAAAACATTTTGTTTCTTTCCACACATGCTCTATTAACTGATATTGTCATCTCCAGACTCCTGATGAACTATGATGAACTAAAATTTGGTCATTGTACAACATTGTTCTAATCACATTTGATAACATGCTCTTCTGTTAATAAATGATGCTTTGGTCTTATGATCTGCATTTGGCAATGGCTCAATAGAGTTGTACAGTAATTCTGGTTGTATTTGTATGATTTAGCTTATACTTTGAATACTGATTTTTATTCTTAAGATTCTTATTTTTTTTCACATATGTTGTATCCCTGATTTAGTCAGTGTTTTTCTGTATTGTTTAGTTAGCTTCAGAAATTGAATGCCAAAAAGCATCAACTTTATGAGGAATGCAAATGAAATATGTAAAACTGAAGACAAAACAGGGATACTGAACTAACTAGTATTATATCCTGTAATTAAAGTAAACAATTAGATCATAGCTATGTTAATGGATTATAATGCTTATTATATAATTAGCTTGATCAGATGATAAGAACACAAAAAAATAACCTTTATATATTCATCTAATGTTGCATACTCTGGGTAGGCACTATGTTCCTTCCCTAAGTCTCACATGTTTTACATTGCAGCAAACCTCAGAATATTTTCCATTCACTTAAATGTTTCACATACATTATCAACCTCGAGTGCTGGAAAGAATGATGCTTATATTTACAGTAATAATGCTGCAGTCGATAGTGCCTGTAGGGTAGAAAACATTAATGTGTTTTTGTAGAGTTAAATCATGCCAATTTCTATAATTTTGAGTAGTTTACTTCATCTAATTGCTGTCATTTCTAAGTCTGGCCAAGACCATTGTTTCATTGTCTGATTTTCTCTTTAGCAGAAGTAATATACCGCTGATTTAAATTCTGATGAAACTGAAATAAAATAGTACAGAGATACTGTCACTCTTTCGGCTTTTCCCAGTTAGAGGTTGCCACGGCAGATCACCGGTCCACTTATGATTAGAAGTGGATTTTTACAGTGTCGAGTTGCCAGGCTGGCACCAAACCTTTAGAGAAAGCACACACACTCACTCATCTACCACCATATCTTTTTAAAGTTCAGTTGATCAAAGGGAGGTTAAACACATGAATGGAGGCAAGAAAGCAGGAATAGGCCCACCAAAATTTATTGAAACATAAGCGTTTTCATCAAGTAAAATACAAAACCTCATCAAATAAAAGTCAAGCATAAAAATAAACCCATACAAAAACATGGTACATCACATGACCCTAGCTCAATTGACCAATTAAAAATGAATGAGCATTAACACACAAAGAAACGAAGAAACTTCCCCCAGAAAGGGAATATTTGTGTAAATATAAATATTTTAAAATAATTATAAAATATAATATATATAAATGTATGCAAAGAACAATACCAAAATGTTGTATGCATATATATATGAATAAATACCATGTTGTATATATTACCTACACTGTGGTTTCATTTTTAATACACATCCTATTGACGCTATTTCATTTAAACCTGGAAACCCTACTTCACCCAGGTATAAGATCCAGTATAGTTCACGGTTCTCCAAAATGAATTGCCATGGCCCACCTCTCACATTCTTTTTCACCTGTTCAATTATAATACATTTAAAATGATGGTCAGGGAATTCCAATATATGCCTATAAGGTGCATTAGTAGTTTTTTCCCCAGAATATCATAATTATGTTCATAAATGTGGTTCTTCAACATTCACTTGGTCTTACCTATATAAAAGGTGGGACGCACCTGACATAGAGCCCCATAAACCACACCAGAACTATTGCATTTATAATGACCATTCATCCTCAAAATAAATCCATTTATTTCAAATAGTTCACCAACATTAATATAGGTACAGTAATGGCACCTTCCACATTTATGCATTTGTTTAATTTTCAAATCACCATGTTCCATAATGGGTTTCTCATCCAAATTCTTGATATTCAAGCCCCTTTTTCAAACTATAATGGGTTTATTACTAATTTTAGGTCTAATACCCCCATCCCCAACCAATACACCCCAATTTTTAAACATAATCTCTTGAATCTGTTGATACTCAACAGTAAATCTAGTTGTAAAGGACAATTTAAAAGTAGTAGCTTCTTTGGTGTTGGTCAGCCTCAAATTTTCTACAGTTACTGTCCCACCAACACTCAAATTGGGGTTACAAATATTTTCAACCAGGATGGGAGAATAGATCCCCAAACGTCTTTTTGTCACCACTTCCCTTTTAATTTCTTGAACAAAGGGTTCAGGATAGTCTCTCTCTTGATAAACATTTATTCGAAAAAAGCACATTCCGTGAGAAAAGAATCAAAACTGCAGACCACCCTGGCAGTCCTCACAAATTGTCCTTTAACAACCGCTTTTCTTTTTTGGGCCAGGGGATGAGCACTGTCAATAGTCTAAAAAGGAGTTTGAATAGGTAGGTTTCCTGTAAGTACTAGAAACATATCTACCTTTCACCATATCCTTCTCCAATTTTACCTCTAAGTAACTAATACTGTAATTCCCCATAACATGTGAGAACTTCAGAAATTTGGTTGTGTTGTTCATATAATCCAGAAATGTGGTAACACTGCGTCTATCCCCTTTCCAAATAAAAAACAAATCATCCAGGTATCTCAAATATAAGATACAATCATGATAATCTGGGTACTCAAATAGGAATCTACATTCCCATTCACACATGACCATATTTGCGTAAAGGGGGCCACAAGCAGCACCCATTGCTACACCCATTTGTTGAAGAAAAAATTGTACATCAAAATAAATGTAATTATTCCTTAAAACCATTTCCGTCATTTCTGCATAGGTATTAATAATGTCCTGGTCTATCCCTTTTCTAAATAAATATTCACAAAACCAATTTAGACCAATCTCATGGGGTATTACAGTGAATAGATCTTTTACATCAACTGTAAAAAACACATATTTACTGTCAAAACATACATTGATACATTTAGCAAGGATGTCCCATGAGTCAATACAGAGATGATTTTCTTGTCTCAAGTGTTTGTTTGTGTCTTTTGGCTTTTCCCGGTTAGGGGTCACCACAGCGGAACTCCGATCCGCTAATGATTGGTAGTTGATTTTTACGTGCCAAGTTACCAGCTCTGATGCACAACCTTCAATGAAGTTATGCCCATTCACGCATGTCTCCATGCAGAAAACGCTCTAGCTGAGAATCGAACCGGACAGCGTCTTACTGTGAGGCGACAATGCTACCGCAGCACCGTTGCAACAGGAGAAGTGATATAATTATAAGTGTCAACAATGGGGCGGAATGGATTTTTGCAGAACCGTGAACTATACTGGATTTTACGCCTGGGTGCAGTAGGGTTTCCAGGTTTGAATGAAATAGCGTCAATAGGATGTGTATTAAAAATGAAACAACAGTGTAGGTAATATACACAACATGGTATTTATTCATATATATACATACAACATTTTGGTATTGTTCTTTGTATATATTTATATATATAAAAATATATATATATATGTGTGTGGTTGTGTGTGTGTGTGTGTGTGTGGTTCCCCTTCACAAGCTCAAATTGCTGAAAGCTCAAAATTTATAAGCTCGAGCCCAGAATCTCGAGTTTCAGTAAATCGAACTTGTGAAGGGGAGACAACAAAAAAGAAATAGGAAGTTTACTGACATGTATGCAGGGGGCCAAGTCCCCCTGCAGTCTCCCTGCTGAAATATACCAGCTCTGTGACCGCACTATAGTGTAGGAATGGAAATTCTCCCATTGTGCATAACGGGAAATTTCCCTCATCCCCATTGTAGTGCGATCTCGGAGTTGGTATATTTAAGTAGGGGGTTGTGGGGGGTGCAGGGGGACCCTGCAAAAACTTTGTAAAGACATGTTTGCATGTCTTTTACGTCTGCTTTAGAATTTCGAGTTGCTGAAAACTTGAGATTCTGGGTTCGAGCTTATGAATTTCGAGCTTTCAGCAATTCGAGATTCGAAAGGGGAACCATATATATATATATATATATATATATATATATATATATATAAAATTTTATAATTATTTATTTTAAAATTATTTATATTTACACAAATATTCCCTTTCTGTGGAGTTTCTTTGTTTCTTTATGTGTTAATGCTTATTCGTTTTTAATTGGTCAGTTGAGCTAGGGTCATGTAATGTACCATGTTTTTATATGGGTTCATTTTTTTGCTTGAATTTTATCTGATTAAGTTTTGTATTTTACATGACGAAAGTGCTTATGTTTCAATCATTTTTTTGGTGGGCCTATTCCTGCTTTCCTGCCTCCTTTTATGTGTGTAACCTGTCTGTGCTTGCTGCAGTCTTCAGTTTGTTCACAGGGAGGACATGCAGACTTCACAAAAAAGGCACTCCAGCTGAAGAATCGAACCAGAAAACCTCTTGCTATGAGGCGACAATGCTAACTGCTGTACCACCATGCCCAATACAAGAGATAATGTCACTATACGTCAGAAATGTGTTCTTCATTCAGTCTTGAAATAAATTCATTTCTGTCTAAGAAATAATGTATTTTAAATTAACAGTAGAGGCAAACATCTTTGAACTGTGAAAGGAAACAAGTGGTGCCCTATTCATAGAAATCTGGTGCAACCATGCAAGGTTGGTGTGCCATATAATGGTATATAAAGCATTGTCTGATTCTTCCAACTAATTAAAGTAACAGAGCATAATCTTGCAAGGAGTCTTGTATGATCCTGTTCAAAGTCAACTCAAGAACCACGAGCTAACATGTATGTGCCCATTGCACATGCAGATATACACAAGTGCACACAAACACACACACAAAAAAAAAAAAAACACTTGTACACACATAAGTGCCAGATGCAAGAAGTCAAAATAGTGTTATAAGACTAGGAGAAACATCTGAAATGTCAGGAAGAATAAATTAATAGGAACAAGTTCCTAAAACTCTTTGCAGGGTAATTACGTTATTGACAATACCTTCTAACAAACTGCATAGTTTCCAGAACAACTCTGCTATAAAGTATAACTAAACAAGAGGAGCAGAAACTGTAGACTTGTTAATATTTAGTTGGTAGGTGTGGGGGTCTTATCCCAGATGGGGAACTGGTTAGGACTTTTTTTTTATTTCTTGCGCTTTGGAACATATTTTCAGAGGTTACTTGATTCACTGAACTTTGTCAGCCAAGTTTGTAGACCTGTGAATAATACCGGAGTATTACCTCAGTGACTTGAGGATGCAAACATACAGCTTTGTTTCCTAACAAGCTTTTCATTAATTAGCATGTCACGAGTGTCACTGCATTCTAAACAAAAGTGTTTTGTTTGAAATGTGAGCTGTCAGATAAGTACAAGAGATTTCCCGTGGTGCCTTCTGAACTCTTTGTGTAAATAAAGTACTGCTACTTCACACTTGGATGGGTTTCCTGTACATCACTGTTATCCCTAGTGCTTCTCAGAATGGGTCACGGTTCTTACTGAAACATGAGATTTTGCCAGACAAGAGTAACTTTGAGCATCAAAATGACTTGCTGCAGGATTCAATAAAGCCTGCATGGTCGTTTTTCATTGTTGATGCTCACACAGGCTCGGACAGTTTTAGATTCAGTAAGTGCCATGTTGAGGTGCATTCCCCCGTGCAAAACAGGTAAACATAGAGTTATGCTAATTACAGTATAAGCAGCTGAATTGCATGCTAATTAACCAATCCAATGCAGTGGAGCTATTCAACAAGCTATAAAGCGTCTGTTCTCGCTCTGTGCTGGTTTTGCCTGTAAATTCCAAAACTTTTGGAATACAGCCGCGGAAAGGATTCTACACAGACAGAATGTTAGGGGCTGCTGCTGCTTTAATACATTTGTATGTACTACAGGCTGAAGCCAATGCTGGTCATGCTACTAATAGACCTAGGCTAAGAAGGAGAAGAGTTTTCAGGCCCCATTTAACTTATCACAACCTACATGACTTGGAAGTTGTAGAATGCTACAGGGTGGACAGGGAGACACTACAGGAACTCTACAACCTCTGCCGTCCTCTACTGAGAGCTAGAACTGAATGAGGGCAACCCATCTCAGTGAAGAGAAAGGTGTGTGTAGCCCTTAGAATCTTAGCTACAGGTACCTTTCAGCAACCAACAGGGGACATGCTGGGAGTGTCACAAGCATCAGCATCCAGGATCCTTCACCAATTCCTAAATACTATGCTACCAGATGCCAGTGACCACATATATTTTCCCTATAGTTCTGAGGAGAGGGCCAGAAATATGCAGAAATTTTACCTTGTAGCACACTACCCTAAAGTCCTAGGCATCATAGATTGCACACATATAGAAATGAAGACACCACCCGGGGAACAGGGTAGGCTCTACATTAACAGAAGGGGCCTACCACTCTGTCAACTGAAAAGTTGTGTGTAATATAAAAAGGATGCTGAGAATAAAAATAGAATGTTACAGTAACAAGTAACTACTAAGAAAAACAAAAAAGTACTGATGCTAACACAGCTGAAGGTAAAACAATAAACTTTAATGCACACAAAAGAGAGTAAGTGCTTTCATGGTGTGCTGTCACCGCTTCATCAGACTCTTCTAAACTAGTAATAAATGAAGTTAAATAGCATAAGTTAATTAGTCAATTAAGGCACTGATAAATGCATCAATTATCTAAGAGAAAAATGTCACAACAAGAAAGCAGTCAAATGAAAAACAAAAAAAAATAAAAAATATATATAAATATATATATATATATATATATATATATATATATATATATATATATATATATATAAAAACAATCCTATACTCAGTGTTTGATAGGACTAGCTTTGAAAAAGGCTTAAGAGAGACAACTTCATTAAGACCTGGTATTTTATCAGCATTAAGAGACAGAATCCATTTTTGCTCTGCAGATTCTGTGCTATTCCGAAGATCTCTCCCTCTTAAACTCTCAGGAATGATCTCTAGCACAAGGAATTTAAAATGATGTTCCTGTCCATGGCAAATAATATGCTTAGCAAGAGCATTTGTGTCTTTCTTCTTTCTAATGTCTCTCTGATGTTCCAGCACTCTATTACTCATGCCTACATTAAAAAGCATGGCAGAAAGTGCAGTAACTACAATAAACAATGTTCTTAGTCCTGCAATCAGCATAAAAGTTTGTGTCTATTTTAAAGTGCATATTAGGTTACATGTAAGTAGGACTAGATTGTATAAACTTGCAGGCTGTGCAATTCCTGCATTTAAAAGTGCCATGCCTCTCTGACTGTAAAACCTTGTTAAAAGTAGAAGTATCGTAGCACAGATGCCTTTTTAAGGATCTGTTATTTTTAAAAGAAAAGTGTGGAACAGTATCTATGGGATTTCTTAATTCATCTACAGTATCCAAAATACCCCTATTCCTTTTAACAATATCACATATACTACTAACATCAGAAGAATATGTGAGAGGAAACCTAATCAATCCTGTCCTTTGTTCTGTAGCTATGGCTTCAGTGTTAGATTCAGCAGCATAATAAGGCCTACATTTGCCCCATCTCTCCTTATACACATCAGTAATACAACTATCAATATCCTTTTCCTTGTAGCCTCTATCTAGAAAAATCCATTTCAAGGTCTCCAGGGCCTTGGCAAGCTTTTCTTCATTATTATGGAGTCTCAAGACCCTGTACACCTGCCCCTTAACAACATTCCAGGTAACTTGCCTAGTATGCTTGCTATCTCTATGGAGCAGATTATTCTTTCTTGTGGGTTTCCTATAAATACTTGTTACTAGGCTAGTCAAATCAGTTTTGTTCACCTTAAAATCAAGAAATTCAATTTCATCAAAAGAATATTTAAAAGTAAATCTTAAAAAATCTGTAGACTGATGTAGAAACTGTAAACTGCGTGAGACTCTCAACTGACTTCAGGTTCTTGAGTTCATTGAGGGCTGCATATTCATCATTATTAAGATTAAAATATCTCTTCTTTCTATTAGATTCGAATTCTCTTCTTATTTGCTTCTCACAAGTCTAAATAAAGGTCTCTATCTTGGCAGGGTCTATATTATATCCTCGAATGCTTAAAAAAGCGAACGCTGATTGATCAAACTTATTTTCGCGAAACTGCAAAATATTGAAGCAGCAGAAACTCAAATTTTTTCCTAGGGGAAAGAATTTGGTTGTCCGTTTCTGTTACTTCAGTATTTTCAGTGTTATGGTGGAAAGTTACCGGTGAGATTCAGGTAAGTGTGCAATTGTGTGGATGTGAGTGTTAGGGTGATTTAGGTGAGTTAGGGTTAGGGCTCGGGTTAGGTGTGTGTGCGATTGAGTGGACATGAGGGTTAGGGCGGATTTAAGTGAGTTAGGGTTAGGGAGCGAGTGAGATGTGTGTGCGATAGTGACTGACCTTAGGGTTAGGGTTTGGGTTAAGGTAAGTGGGTAGTTAGTAGTGTGTGCATAGTTTAGCGTAGGGTTAGGTATCAGATTTTAGGTGTATGTGTGTGGATTTCTGTTTGTTTGGTGTGCTTGTGTTGTGTGTATTTGTTTTGGATCAGCAATTTTTTTCCCTGGGAAAAAAATCGCTGATCTGACAGTTTGAGATTGTAAGCTTTCGCTTAAATAGGTTCATAGATAGATTAGTTCATAGATTAGTACTAGGCTAACTGCCCTTGTGGGCCATTTTGAGCCTAGCCAATTACCCCTGTGAGAATCAAACCCTGCATCGTGTGCCTGTAAGGTAAGCACCTTAACCATTAAGCCAATCAGCGTTTGCTTTTTTAAGCATTCGATGATATAATATAGACCCTCTTGGCATTGGGTGGTGGGATAAAAGTGCTGGGTTTTTTAAAGGAAGCAGTGTCAGTGTTAACCGTGTCAGGTTGCATGGCTTTCAATGTAAGAGTCCGACCAAACAATCTAAAATCAGATAAGACACTAGTTAGCTTGGCTTCGCTTGCAGGGACGAATGATAAACCTTTGTTCAGCAATGCTAACTGTGCGGCAGTAAGCTGTACAGAGGAAATATTAAAAATCAAACTGTTTACCTCTTTTTCCATTGGCCTGTTAGGTTCACATTCATTTCTGCACTTGGGAGGCGGTAGAGTCTGCCCTTCCTCCCTCTATTCTGTGACCTGTCCCTGATAGGAAAAGGGTTCTGCAGTTGAAAAGAAGTGATAGCCCTAGGTCTGGCTTCAATGTTAACATTAGTAGTGGAGTCACCATTATCGTCAGAATGGGACTTCCTTTTTTTATGAAGATGTATCACAGGTGCTACCTCAGCGGTACTATGGTGATGTAATAACTCAGCTCCGCTTCCGGTCGACTGAGCCAGCTCTGTCGAGTTGGCATTCATGGCTCCTCCCATTAAAGATACAGGCTGATTCAGAGATTTACTGGTAGTTTCACGCAAAGGATCTGATGTATGTGGTGCGTCTTCCGAGTTCATGGCTGGTGGGGGATTTCTTCTTCCCCATGCAAAAACCACTCCAGTAGTAAAATCTTTGATGTCACATTGCAATTTCTTTATTTTAGTAGACTGTAACCTCTTCTCATAAGCCAGGATGTTGTCATAGAGGTTATCAAGTCTGTCCCCCATAATGTCAGCAGGAAAGTAACTATAAATTTCATTCTGCAGAACTGAGATCTGATGTTGCATTTCTTTCTCTTCTGGAAGAAAGAATTCTGTAATAAGTTCCAAGGAGCCGGAGCTTTCTTGCAAGTTAAACGACTGCCATTTCATCAGCAAGTCTGGATATACATTACCATAGCTAGGCATATTGAGAATTTTTAGGCCCCTGGGTATGACCTTATGCTTTAAAGATGCTTCCAGATGAAATTGTTGCCATTGCAGCCATTTAAATTTATAAAGCTTGTTTTCCAGTTCTTTAAATTTGTTCATGAAATTTGGGTAAGTCTTGTCTGTATCCAAATCATCTGTAGAAGTCAAGGTAAGGTCAGTAACAAGGAGGGCGTTAGATACAATTTCCATAATGTTAAGGCGATCACTAGCCACTCTGTTGATATAAGAAGCTTTCCTGGATGGATTAAAAGTCAGTTCAACATCATTGCCTTCTGCCATGCTTTCTTCCCAAACAAGAGATCCAAAAGTATAAAAAGGATGCTGAGAATAAAAATAAAATGGTTCCATAACAAGTAACTACTAAGAAAAACAAAAAAGTACTGAAGCTAACATAGCTGAAGGTAAAACAATAAACTTTAATGCACACAAAACAGAGCAATCGCTTTCACGGTGTGCTCTCACCACTTCATCAGACTCTTCTTAAGTAGTAACAAATGCAGTTAAATAGCATAAGTTAATTAGTTAATTAAGGCACTGATAAAAGCATCAATTATCTAAGAGAAAAATGTCACAACAAGAAAGCAGGCAAATGAAACATACAAAAAACATAAAAATATATATATAAAAATAAGTATAAAAACAATCCTATACTCAATGTTTGAGAGGTCTAGCTTTTAAAAAGGGCTTAAGAGAGACAACTTCATTAAGACCTGGTATTTTATCAGCATTAAGAGACAGAATCCATTTTTGCTCTGCAGATTCTGTGCGATTCTTAAGATCTTCCCCTCTTAAACTCTCAGGAATGATCTCTAGCACAAGGAATTTAAAATGATGTTCCTGCCCATGGCAAATAATATGCTTAGCAAGAGCATTGGTGTCTTTCTTGTTTCTAATGTCTCTCTGATGTTCCAACACCCTGTCTTTGAGTTGTCTATTACTCATGCCTACATAAAAAGCATGGCAGAAAGTGCAGTAACTAAATAAACAATGTTTGTAGTCCTGCAATCAGCATAAAAGTTTGTGTCTATTTTAAAGTGCATATTAGGGTGCATGTAAGTAGGACTAGAGTGTATAAACTTGCAGGCTGTGCAATTCCTGCATTTAAAAGTGCCATGCCTCTCCGACTGTAAAACCTTGTTAAAAGTAGAAGTATTGTAGCACAGATGCCTTTTCAAGGATCTGTTATTTTTAAAAGAAAAGTGTGGAGCAGTATCTATGGCATTTCTTAATTCATCTGCAGTATCCAAAATGTCCCAGTTCCTTTTAACAATATCACATATACTACTAACATCAGAAGAATATGTGAGAGGAAACCTAATCAGTCCTCTCCTTTGTTTTCTAGCTATGGCTTCAGTGTTAGATGCAGCAGCGTAATAAGGCCTACATTTGCCCCCTCTCTGCTTATACGCATCAGTAAAACAACTATCAATATCCTTTTCCTTGTAGCCTCTATCTAGAAAAATCTATTTTCAAGTTCTCCAGGGCCTCTGCAAGCTGTTCTTCATTATTATGGAGTCTCATGACCCTGTACACCTGCACTTAACAACATTTTGGGTAACATGCCTAGGATGCATGCTATCTCTATGGAGCAGATTATTCTTTCTTTTTGTATGTTTCATTTGCCTGCTTTCTTGTTGTGACATTTTTCTTTTAGACAATTGATGCTTTTATCAGTGCCTTAATTGACTAATTAACTTATGCTATTTAACTGCATTTGTTACTAGTTTACAAGAGTCTGATGAAAGGGTGAGAGCACACGGTGAAAGCGCTCACTCTCTTTTGTGCGCATTAAAGTTTATTGTTTTAGTTCAGCTGTGTTAGCTTCAATACTTTTTTGTTTTTCTTAGAAGTTGTGTATAATGCCAGGGGAATCATCTTGAACATATATGCTGGCAGCCCTGGCAGTTACCACAACTTACATACCTGGCACACCTCTCTACTGTACCAGATGTTTGCAAGGGGACATATCCCACAGGGTTATTTACTGAGCGATGCAGGCTATGCACTGTATCCGTGGCTGATGACACCCATTAGAAATGCACACACACCCATAGAAGAACACTGTAATGAGGCACACACGCAAACCAGAAATATCATAGTTTGTGTGTGTTTGGGCAGCTGAGGTCAAAGTTCTGGTTCCTAGATACATCTGGAAGAGCCCTATAGTACACTCCATGTACTGAAATATTCACAGTATGTGCCATGCTACACAACATGATCCTGAAGAAACCTCTTCAGCAGGATCAGCAAGGAAAAGGGGCACACATCCCACCACAAATGTCATGGTCACCACAGCCACAGGCTGATGGGGAGTCAGAGGGGGACCACCAGTTGTCATGGGTGTAGGCAGATGTAGGTGTGCTCAGTATGCCCTTGCATTGGCCAGGAGATGATGCATAGCACACCCACTCACCACCTAAAGGCGTAGAGCCTTCCTCCTATTAGCATACATATAGTAATATTGATGCCAGGCAACTTATAATCTCTGTGTATTGCTTGCATCAGACAAAGACAGCCCTGAACTACAACCATGTCAACTGCTGCATTTACAAGGTAAGTATCAAACGTGGAGTGTATTGTGTAATAATAGGAATGAGTGGTATATCCTTGTATCACACACAGTGGTACTGTAAGCAAGTTTAGGGTGGGATATTGGTACAGTAATGATATAGGCATGTGACAGCAGAGACTTGTGTGACTTATATGTGTCATTATTAAGTAGTAGGCCTGATTCTCACAGTCAAACCCCTGAAAAATAGAGATGGTCACTGCATGGCCCAATTTAGCACCATACATTTGAAATGGAAATTCATTAAAGAAAGAGGTTAGAATGTAAAGATAAACATTGCAATTTCTGTCTTCACAGCCCTCACAAATAAGTCACAATAAAATTGGGAAATGTTGATGCTATCAACTAATTTTCCAAGGCCAGTATAAGTCAAAAGTAAAATTACCATTTCAACACCACAAATGCAGATATAATAAGCACTAATGTAGCTATGCACCCTTAGCATCACACACAATGCTTATGCATCCCTAAATCCAAAAACTTATCACTTGCACAGGGTGTTGTGTGGGGGAGCAGGAGCTCTAGGCTGATACCAAACGTCAGTGAATGTGTATGAGTAAGAAAGAGAAGCCAGCAGACATCTGGATAAACCAACAAATGGCCAGTGAGACAAAATGGGTTTGAAGCTGCTTGGCTGAACCATGTAACTATTGTGCCTGTGTCTGTATGGGTCCTTTAGGTGAAATTGATGAGTGAGAGTCTACATGGATGCAGCCATGCTCTGTGCTGCCTCTATGTCTTGGTATCTTGGACAGGTGTGAACCATGCATGGTAGAGGTAGCAGTTCATCATTGTCATCCCAAACCATGAGAACTGACTCTGCTAGGAGTTGCAGTGGCATTTCTGCACCCATGGTCAGATGCATTGCTGCTTCCTGAAAATGACCTATGTCTGCTGGACAAGCTCCCTTCACAAGGACACCCAGGACAATGACCCCATAGTCTGCCACATCTGGGTGTGAACACCACACTCACTGATGGTGCAGTGGAAGTACTGCCACTAAGGCAGAATGATCAGGCACAGCCATGTTGGCTGACAGCAGATGATGTTGCTGGCCTATGCCCATGAGGATGCCGTTCCCATCCCAGCAGATATTACATCACAGACACCACACATTCCATGACAGACATTGCACGTTCCAAAGGTTTACCTTTACAAGGTTGCAAATAAAATTGTGACCAGGCAAATATCTGACCAACATGGTTGGAAACTGCACTTTTGAATGTTCAAAACAGCGAAAGTGCTGCTCAATGAATTAAGCATTCTGGGATTGTCAAATATTTTCGAAACAGCCGACATTTCCAAATGTCTCCAAACTCTGTCATGCAGGGAGCAAGCCCCCTGCACCCCCACACCCCCTGCTAATTTAACATACTAACTCTGAGATCGCACTACAGTGAGGGAAGGGGTACATATTCCAATATCCACTATCATGCGAGCTGCACTCCGAATTGCCAAATTCACATGAGCAAATGCACACTAGCATTTGCTCAATTGTGAAGTCAGCAATTTGTTGTTGAGATCCTCAACTTTTGCAATTGTACTTTCACACATCTGCCATCACACATGTGCACTTCAACAATATGAAGATAAACCCATTCCAACATGTCATTCACCCAAGCCATGGAATCAGAAACACTGTGGAGGCATTCAAACATGTCAGCCTGAGCCACATCTACAATCCTGATCATTTGTCAGGAGCACCTATGGGATCGTGCCTGTGCCTCCATGATTGTCCTAAACATATGTTGCGTGATATGAAAAGAGACACCTTTACCAGGTGAAGGAGGAATGGAACAGCAGGCCCCCCTCCAAGCTCCCCTCTCTACCTTCTTGCATGGCAACTCACCCACACTTTCTCTACAGCCAGACTCAACATACACTGAATCTGGAGTAAACGCACTTCCCTGATCAATGGCTTTTCCCTCTACCTGTCCAATAGCTGTGCTGTCAATGGAATGGGTAGGTGTAAGCCTGGGCTGTGCCCAATGGAATTCTAGGAAATGGCTGTATGTCAACCTTAGTGTCAGGCTCAACCTCTGCACCCCCCTGATTGTGCCTCAATTTGGCCACCATCATCATCATAGTCTGCTGATACACTAACATCAGGTTTGAGAGGGCCCACACTTTCACTGTCATGATCACCTGTGACAAAAATCAAGAAACAGGACAGAATTAATACCTGTACTACTGTAGTCCAGTATATGCCACCAAACTAACAGTGGTGCCACTATTACAGCCAGTTCAGCAATATGCAATAGGCATGACATCTACAGCACACACTAAAATATTTATTTCAGTTTATTTATTTATTTTTTTTATTTTAATTTACATTTGTTAACCAGGATGGTCCGACTGGATGAGGTCCATTTACAGCGGAGGCCCGGGGAGAAAAGCTCCACATAATTAACAAAATAATATTATACAAAAGGAAAACAGTGTCATCATAGCAACATTTGAGGAAAAGAAAAAAAAACAATAGAAAAAAAAAAACACATAAGAAAATGTACATATATACATTTTGTTAGTTGTGAATAGGATAAAAATCTCTACAAAACCACATCAGCCTTTCACAGTTGCTCATCAGTACTGACATAAAAATGCTTGGCTTACCATCTGCAGATGAGTCTGGAAGACGTTAAGTAAGAGGTAAGGGCAACATCATCACGATTAAAAGTAACACAGGTGGTAATACTTTTGCCCCTTTATATTTCCATTAACTATACTGTTAACAAGGACGTGACTGTCAACTCAAACCTAAGCTAATAACTGTAACCATCTTTAATCCTCCCATTAAAAAAATTATGTCATACAGAAGTTACGTATTGATTTCAATTGTTTTACTATACAACATTATTCAGCAGTTGAGATACCAAAACCTACCTGGACATTCCTCTTGGGATGTGCTTGCGGTCTCTGATACTGCTGCTCCCACATCCAGGACAGGCTGTACTTCACTCTTATATGAGCTGTCTGGATCCCTGATATTGGCCAGGAACTCTTCATTGAGTGTTGGTGGTGGTTTCCTAGCAGACCCTCCCCTGCTACGCATCTGGTTATGGCCCACTGCAGCTGCTCTCCTCCATGCAGATGTGATCATGTCAGTGGCCCTATGATGCACCTGCTCATATGTCCTGCCATGGCCACCCACCACATTCAAATCAGCAACTCTCTTTTACCAAATTTGCATCCTCTGTGCCATATCTCTCCTTCCCCTTTCCAGCAGAAAATCATCATGTTGTTTAAAGGCATCCACAATGACCTGGTTCACAGCATTGGTGAAGGGGGTCTCTGAGGATTGACATGCCTGGTGGCATACTCCTAGGTGTTGTACAAGACAACAGAAAGATAATACACATAAGTATCACATAAGTACTGAACAAATGTTTCCCGATAAAACAGAAGGGGTAGCCAGTCAGTATTACCCCTGTAGAAAAATACAACAGTCTACAAATATGAAATATGAACAACAGGTAGGATGCAAAACAAGGATAGTAACAAGAACAACATATCCTTATTTGTGCCATAACAATAACTCACCTTTGCTCCCCCCCCCCAAAAAAAAAAAGACAGGAAAGTGACACATTTTGCTGCCAAACCATCTTTGGAATGCTAAAAGTTCTATCAAAGGAAATTACCCTGAAACATTTTTAAATATCTATCACACTGCATTCCGTTTCATGTATTGGCAATCATGTATACATCTAAAATGGGTTGGCAAACATGCCCATGCCATTAGGCCATCAGTACACTTCTAAATAATGCATACAGATAAAAGTGTGAAATCATTTGCTTCGGAATCTTCTTAAAGGACAACCTCACCCACAGACTCAAAAAAACATGTTTATTTCATCATTGTTTGGTATTTCCTACATTTTAACACCACTCTGGGACTATTTAGAGCTTTTTAGATATTTTTACACACAATTTCTGACTCTGAACACGTGGGGTCTGGCATCTTGAAATAATTCTGACTGTTTAGTGTGCCTCTAAGTATCTCAGAATGCATTGTTTGTCTCCAAAATATTGCATCAGATCCACCACGTTTTCCCGAAAGCTCCTGTCAGTACACAGATTTTACAGGCATTCACTGCTGTGTTATAGTCACCTACTTTTGGTTAAAATGTTATCCTTTTTCACTGACTACTTCGAACATAAGCAGTGCAAATGCTACTTATTGCTGTTTCTTCTTAGAAATGCTAACTTGATTTCTTTTGTATAGGCTGAAATCTAGATCTTCAAGGTATCTCCCTGTCCCTTCACATCTACCTTCCCTAGCTGTCAAAGAGCTAAGAGTAATTTGGCCCATTATCTACATGTGATTGCCAGCTCACAGCAGGTGACCAGACTAATGTACTGTTTTCATGTCAGCCTTTCCTTCCTTACAGTGGGAGAATTTTTTTGTTGCACTCCTCCTGTCAAATTTAGAACCAAGCTCCATATCACTGGGAATAATCACTGTTTTGCAAAGCATCAAACTCCCACTAATTTTTTCTTCCTTTTTGGTTAAATAGCTAACAAATGATGCACTATAAACACAAAATATTTCACAGACTTGCATGACAGCACCCACATGCTTTTTTTAAGTGGTAATTTAAGAAAATTATGGTATTGCATACTTCTTGTAATCTGATGTAGTGTTGTCGATTAATTGTGACAGACATCTGCTTCTTACGTAAAAACATGCAATTAATGTCTATGCATGGTCATTGCAAATTTATGCTCTTAGTTTTTGCAGCTGTTACTGTGCTTTCACCTGTAATTTGTCACAAATCGATAGGGCTCTTCAGAAAAGTGAGATTACAGGTTGACATTTTTGCTAGGTTAAGAATGGGCTGGACAAGGCAGCTCTGACATCAAAATGTGGGAGGTCCACTGGCTCTTCTATACAGTATGCAAATCAGCCAGGGATTACATCATTTTGGGGGAGGAAATGTCCCGGTAGCTAGATCAAGAACTCTAGCAGATGTGACATCATCATTTGAGAGCCAGCTAGAGGTTTTTCAACTTGATTTTCAAAGTGAAAGTAAAACAGTACTGAATGGTAGGAAGCCTAACAGGGAAAACAGTTAAGTGTATTAGGTTTTAAAGCTGCATGGGTGATTTTTCGGGGCTGTATCAACAAAAAGGGACTAAAAGATACATCAGGTTGAGCAATCTGCTTTAATATCCCGTTGTTGTCCTTTGAGTACATTCCACCATATGCAGTATGTAGCTGACCAAGTGGAAGCATATCATCTGAAGTTCAGTACTCCTCTGTGCAGATATATCTTGAAGAAATGGCATTATATGTCTTCCAACATAAACAAGTCTCCTCAACATCAGTTTGCCAAGCTACATAGTTGCTTTTTATATGGTGTAGATGCAAGGCTGTTAGCACAGTAAAGATACAAATGAGGTGTGACTGCATTAGAATTGCTGAATCCCCCCCCCAAAAAAAAATGGATCCATGTAGGGATGTAAACTTAGGGCAGGCAATCCCCCAGTATTTGGATTTAATGACTTGCAACTGTGACTGATTAGTGTTTGGGAGAAGGAAAACACAACAGCACTGCAGGCTGCCGTACCTCCAGTGGGTACATCAGGTTAGATCTAAAAAGTGTTAGATGTAAGGTTGGAAATGTAAATTAGCAGCAGGTAATTTACAGGTTGCGCTCTTTAACATCCAACCTGCCCTTCATTTGTTAACAACTACATATGATATTATTTCCACTTAATATCCTCACACATTTTAATGCAAATGATATAGAATGGTTTGCACACTGCATGTCTCAGATTACTGTTCAGATAAATGAAGAATGACCCAAAAAATCATGACAGGTTGTGTAATCACTAGGTGCACTACATCCATAACTAATAAATCTACAAATAATACTTGTATGGTTTGATATCACTGTAGGTGCGGTTGCAGTTGGTTGTGTGCATGTTGAGTGAAATTCTTTGCTGCAAAGCTGTTTGTGTGGCAAAGAGGGATAAGGCACCCATCATGTGCTCTGAAGGTGCACTGGAGTGAGAGTTCAAATACAGACCTATGTAGTAATATCTCATGTTTACAAACATTTTCTAGTGTGTATGTCATAGGTTGCTTTTCCTCTTTTCAACTACCTCACCCTTTTCTTTCTTTTTATTTTTTTTATAATGACCAGTGTTTGCACGATGCACCACTTAGCTCAAGCATGGGAGAATGAGTAAATGAATGCCACATGTGGCTTGGTTTGCATAAAGCACAACAGTGCACAAACTGGACAACTAGCCCACCCAGGAAGCAGGCAGAACCCAGACAGCCAAAAGTAGAAACTGGATGCATTCAATTAATACTGTTGGGAACTGCACAAACTCAGTAAGCAACATTGCTCTGCAGTTAACAGTGAGTTGTAACTAATCCTGTGGCAGCATGTATAAGTGTAGGGCTGAAGTACAGATAGTCCTGGGTTCTGGTACCGGGTGTGCAACCTTTGAATTACTGTTGTGACATTGCAGTTTATAGCAGTGAACTGCAACATAGACAAGTGCTTTTTCAACCTTCTTGTGGCAACAGGTGTAAGTGTAGGACTGCCATAGATGTGGTCCTGGGTTCAAATACAGCATATTCCATACAGTTGTACTGTTGTTCCATTTACCATTATAGTTCCTCTCACTTATAATACTTGACGTAATGGAGCTGATATGATTAATATGTATGAGGGCTAAGGCACTAGAATTATGTCAGTTATTTCTGTTACATACCTATATATTATCACATTTGTTATCAGAAGTATGACTGTTAGTATACTGTGTACTATATTTCTGTAAGTATATTTATGCTATCTGTACTGGAATGGTCTTCACATTTGCCTAACACATAGACACAACAGCCTGTGCACCCAATAACCTTGAAATTGCAACTGCAATTATTTAATTTCTCACTGCTTGCCACTGTTGTGCTCCACTTAGTATGTCACAAAAGCAGTGCTTGGAGGTGTGTAATGCCAAGCACCATGTTTGTGAGATGGTAAGTGGAATGCAACATTTTCAAACAGTGTGCACACTCCCAGTAAATGTGCTAACTGTAATTGTTTGGAATCTGTCATTCTCCATTGCTGTTGAACTGTGGTAGACATAGCAGCCATTTGTGGAGAAGGTGTCAGGTTTAGGACACAGAGATGGGGTGTCCAGGAGTCCAAGACTTTTATTGGAATCCTAGTTGAGAACCACAGTGCCAGGCTTCTGCAGGGGGGACTATTCTGGCTCCCAGTATAAGATGGAAGTTTGGGAAAGTTTAGCCTGGGCTGTATCCAGTGGCACTGGTATTGCACACACTTGTAACCAAAAAGCATCATTATAATGACCTATGGAGGAGGAAGAGGGATACCCTCAATGCTTAATTCAAGGAATTTATGACTGTTGACATCCTACAACTGTGTAAGTATCAACTCAGAGAGTACTTGCTGAATATAGGCAAGACTGGTATTCATAATGGTATTCTATTCTATTCTGTTTTTTTCTACAGCTGCCATGGGCCAGAAGGTCAATGCAAGAACCCATTGGACTAGATTGGAGAGGATGAGGGAAGCATGAGGTATATATGCAGCAGCAGAGTAGTGTTATTGTAGCATTAAAAGTTAAAGATAGCTTTTTTGATATTTTATAGAGTTGTATCAAATTGAGCATGCATATCTGAACTGTAAAAACAAGTATGCATGCTTTAGTCTGTAGCCCAAACTAAGAGTACAATATTAGACTTAGCCAGAGGTTGTGGGGTCACGCACCATACTTCCCAACTTTACAGTACTGTTAATTCTTCAGTTATGTGTATCATAAAGGTTTAAAGCAAAAGCTCTATACCAGTGGCACACATGTCCTACTGTAAATTGTAATCTGTATAACTGGAAAATGAATATGTGCAATATATGAACATGTCAAGGAGTACTTGCTGCAATCTATAGTATAGTGTACATCTGTTAGGAGCTGGTAGTCTAAAAACTAAAAGCTATCTGTTAGGAGGTGGTAGTCTTAAAAGTAAAGGTTAAGATAATAAAGACAAATAATTATGTTAATTATATTAATGCTTTGCATGTTACATATGAAGGTACTGCTCTTATCTTTTTTTCTCTCACCCCAACCCTTATATCTCTTATTTTATTTTGTTATTTTTTGTTTTATGTATTACATGTTGTCAAAATGTGTCCATGTCATCCATGTGTATCACATCTTTAAATGCTCCACAGAACAGAGGTGTAGGCCTGCCCCCTCCACTGTCTCCCTCACCATTGCCCAGCACATCAAGGAGCCTAGCTGGCAGCACCACCTCTTCTGCCCCTGCATTACATGCTCCCTCAGGAAGTCCTGCCTCAGAGACTAGTCCAGTGGTACCCTCTGGGAGCTGTAGTGGAGTTGGTGATTTTATCACCTGCACTGAGATGCCAGGGATGGTGTATAGGGTTGTACTCTACACTGTTGTTGCATGCTTATGCTGGCTCAAGAGGCCTCTCTTCCTCATTTTGTCCAGTATTAGTAGGAGGAGAAGGAAATGTCAAGTACTCCAGCTAGTGGTGGAGTGAGGTGACAGTGATGACAGTCCAGTGGGTGAGAAGTCTATTCTCTCTGTCACCCATCTTGACAACTGTGGGTTTTGGATGTCCCCACCCTCACTTCAATCATGGTGTCCCCCAACCTTTTGTGTCCATAACCATCCTTATCTCTTATTTATTTTATTTTATTTTATGTTTATTGACTTGGTTTGTCTGACTGGGCTGACATAGTCCTTTTGCAGAGGAGGCTCAGGGAGAAGAGCTCAACAATTGACAATTATATTTATTTTACAAGGAAAAGCTATTTAACAAACAAAGCATCAGCAGTTTCAAGTTTGAAAATACAAGTTAAGTAGTATTAAGCTTACATTTAACTAAGCTATATACAGAAAAGACAGCATGCAGTAGATCAATATGTACAATCTAGGTGGTTGCAGTTGGAAAAACATCCTATAAGTAGTATATGTGATCAGAAAAATTGTTAATGTAGGGGACAGGTAATTACCTATTTTGATAGACTATGATATTTGTAAAGGATTATAGTGAATAATATATTAGATCTGAAATGTATTTGGAATAGATCAGGTAGTTCTCAGTGTTGGATGACTGAGTGCATAGACAGGTAACAGAAATATTACCTTTAAGGGCAGTGAAGGTAAGTGGTAGAGAAATAAGTTTACTTAGTATGAGTACAGTGGCATGTCCTGCAACTCTTGTCATGTTTGTCTTGTCTGTCTGAAATTGCTTCCTCACCTACCCAACTTACCTGACCAGGACATACTTACATCCCTTCCCCAACAATCCTCTCTCTCTCAGAAAAATAAAAAAAATGGGCACCTGTTCCACCAAAAAAAAAAAAAAAAAAAATCATCCAAGACATAGCTGATGATGTCATCTACTGTAAGTTCATCTGCACTTCTGTAGAAATCAGACATGTGCTATTGCGCTTGCATAAAGTACTGTGTTCTGTAGTTTGTGTACTTAATATGTAGTGGTTCTGTTCTCATTACAGTCAACTTGGTGTGTGTGTGTGTGTGTGTGTGTGTGTGTGTGTGTGTGTGTGTGTGTGTGTGTGTGTGTGTGTGTGTGTGTGTGTGTGTGTGTGTGTGTGTGTGTGTTCATGCTTGACATTACAAAGAGCATTTTATACCAGCATGTGGGGCACTGTTATATTTTACTCATCAGATACTGTTGATGTCATCAGCTATAAAGTGTTGTCTGACACATTCCAAGTCAGACTTGTGCTGTGGTGTGTGCATAAATTACTGAGTTCTGTAGTCTGTGTACTTAGGTAGGGGTTCTATTCTCACTGCAGTCAACTGTGTGTTTGTGCGTGAGCTATTGCTTGACAATACAGATAGTATTTTACACCAGTATGTGGAACACTGTTTTTTGAGTAGAAGATACCATCTAGGTACAGAGACTACAATACTCAATAGACAGTACTGGTGTCATCAGGTATAAAGTGTTGTCTGAGACACTTCAAGTTGGACTTGTGGTGTGTCCTTCCATAAAGTACTGGGTTCTGTAGTCTGTGTAATTAGACATGCAGGGTTCTATTCTCACTGCAGTCAAGTGTGTCTGTGTGTGTGTGAAAGAGCTGTTGCCTGACATTCCAGAGACCATTTTACACCAGCATTTGGGGACACTGTTATATTCTCCTCAACAGACACTACCAATGTCATCAACTATAACACGTTTGGATAAGCAGCACCTCCACCAGGGCAGGGTCAAAAATTGTCCTGAATGCCAGGCAGAAGTCACCATATCCTATACAATAAATGTTACACTGACATGACTATCCACATATGTCATGGCATGGTTTGTAGGCCCTGTGTTATCCTGCTGAGAAAGCCCTGTGGTCTCTCCAGTTGCTAGATGTGTCTGGTGAGGTAAATGTAAAAATGAGCATTATACTCTGCTAGTGCTGTAATGAAGTTTGACTACAGTGTTGTCATACAATCTTAAGATTTCAGTATGGTAGCGTGAGTTATGATGTGCACAACATAGGCTTTCAAAAGCAGGGTGGACACTTGGTGGTCAAAGTACAGATTGCTGTTTACGTGTCTTCCCAGTGCTTGCATAGCAAGACTGTTGTCAATGCTGTGATTAACATAGAATTCCGTTTTCAGATGGACAACATTACAAACACACATTTCTGCATTTATTTGTAGATCACGTGACTTTGTCACCATTCAGTTGAGTGTGTTAGCTCCTCCTGTACCGTGTAATCACCATTGGTGATTAACAGTGATTGCACACAATATGCAAAAATCAGAAAAGTTGGAAAGCAAAAGGCAATATACTTTAGCCTGAACTGTGGTGAAATACAGTTCAAACAGTGAAGGGTCAAGCACAGATCCCTGGGGTTTGCCAATGGTGACAGCTCTAATGGTGCAGGTTGATTCACCAACTTTCACATGATGTGTTCGATCAGTGAGCCATTTGGTTACCAATCAATTGACGTAAGGTTTAATTCCCAGCTTGGAGGTTTTCTCAATGATACCTGCATAGGAGATTGTGTCAAAACCCTAGGCCATATCACAATAGGCGCATGCACTGTCTGACCTTTATCTAGGTCTATTGCATGGAATCAATGGGCTGTGACAACATCGCAGATCACCTATAGCGTCACTCAGCACATGCACTTTCCTAATACTGCTGAATATACAGTTCAACACATCCATACAAGGGTGCACATCAACATGCATCCACCTGAGTTAGGGGGACAGCACCTGATGCATGCATATATAGAGACATGCTGACTCTTTTTTATCATGAGGCAGACCAAAATGTCATCATGGATCTCATCTACATGTACACTAGTAATATTCCAAGTGTGTGCAACAGACCTGTGTGAGTTGTTAATGCTACATCAGATTCTTTACATCTGATAGATGTCCTCAAAGAGGTCACCGAGGACATGCATGATGACAGTAGTATCATCTTGAGGAAATTGAACAGGTCAAGGTATTTGACACACATCCACACTGAGTATGGTATTCAATCAACACTGTCATATGTGGTCATAAACACTATATCACCAAATGTGTAGACCAGTGTGTGACATATGTGGCATATCACTATGTTGATATGTATGACATGACCTATATCTCAGGACCAGTGATCAAGTCACTATATCAGTGGTGTCTGCTAGGCCCTTTCCTGCCAATTAGTTAGGTGATGGACATCACAGTGATCACAGTTGACACACACATACTGTGTTCAAACAGCTGCCTGGAGGACTACAGCTTGTGAGCAGTCATTGACTCCAACTGTGATATTAGTATAATACAGACAGTATCAACACCTACCTAAAACTACTGCCACAGCCATGACAACACCTGCATTGACAAGAAACATGGAGGGATTTGTTGAATCAGGAAACAAGCACACCACCCAAATATAATGTAGACATCAACTATATATATATATAGAGTCAGAAACTGATAATGGGCATTTGAGTTTCAGACTTCATGCTCTTCTGAAAGTTCATGATAGTGTACAACCTATTTATTCTATGAAAATTTCAATATTTGGAAATGGAATATTAAATATCTGTCCCTATTTTTGAGCCTTTGTGCCCCCTATTATATATGCCTTTGTCCACAGATGTTCAAAGGAGATGACAAGTATGATTTTCATTCTATTACATATCTATGTGACATCTATGGCAAGCATGTCCCTATTTCTGGTTAAACGTCCTCACATTATGTTGATCTTTGTGGAGATATGTTGCACAGCTATCTGTGAAGCCCTGGTGGTCACTGTGGCATTCTGAACAAATCCACGGACAGTAGGTACTCTACTTTAAACAAATTGCATTTATGTTTGCTTCCATGGTTTCCTGGCTGGCAATACTGTTGCCAGCCATGAAACCTATCTTAGGTGCACTGCGTATCTTTGATATACATTGCGTGCTGCCAGTCACCGCTCAACGTTGCGCTAACATGTAAACTCCATTAAGGCTCTGCACAAAGCCTACATACAGTTTATTGAATCCTGGGGCTATTTTTGTTTTTATACCAAAATAGTCAGTGTTAATTTTATTTATGTTGTAACTGAATTAGTTGTTCTAGATTTTAGTGGTTTGTGTTCCCCCAATATTTATAGGAAAAAAAATGTTTTCGCTCCTAAAATATCAGAACATTTTTCATTTTTAAATATTCTATAAGAAAACACAACTTCCAGTCAGGACTGACAAAAAAGAAAGATGTTCTTGATGTCTTAAAAGTCATGACAGTCTTAACATTTAGTATCCATTTTGGTAATCAATTTAAGTTGTGTCTGCCCTGTCTTCAAAAAGTACTTTCTCATAGCAAATGTAAATTGTGTTCCCTTGATTTGGTCATCACATCCTGTTCTAGCAGCATATTCTTACTGTCCTTCTGTAATGACAGTACATGTCCACCCTTAATGCCTTTTATAACCATATCGTCCCATCTGTCATCATGGTTCAAGCAAAAAAAGGTCAGTCTTTCATCATAATTTTTTATATCAAACCTTTTCCTACCTACACCATATGTGTTATCTTTTCTGTCCTCTGCTGTATAATATTTTCCTTTTTGTCTTTAAGGCTTCTAGAACTGCATGCGGAATTTTAATTGTGGCTTAATAAGTGCCTGATACAATGGCATTATCAACTTTCTGTCCTTTTTTCTTGATGATCAAGATGGCTGCCGACTAGTTTAGTCCCTACTCCTTGAGCTCCTCACAGCTATTTAACTTTTGTTTTTTTTACAACTTTATACCAATCTTTTTCCTCAGTTTTTTTTACTAAAAGATTTTATAAATCTTTTACTACGAATTTGGATTATTTTTTACTCTGAACTTCTTATCCTGGGATTTATTTTACCTCAGAACAATTTTGTTCTCTCTGCTGCTGGGATACCTGCTGCTCCAGTCTATTCCTGGTTCCTGAAATCCTGTCAATTGCAGTTCATCTCTGGGCATGGCTACAAAATCCGACTCCATGGAGACTCAGCCTACAAAAGCCAAATTTTCTTCAATGCTCTCTCCTGAAAAAGATTCCAGTTCAAAAAGACTAAGGACATCTAAACAACCTACTGAAACTTCCAAAGTAAGTAATAAAGACTTAAATGATTCAAATTTCCTTTTAGACGAACTAAAAGTAGCATTAAAGCCTATCCAAAGTGCTATCCAAAACTTTTCAGAACAATTTGCTGACTTTAGTAAAACTTTAAAGCAAATAAATGATAGAATGGATATGATTGAAAACAGAAATTCAGCTTTAGAGTTAAAACAGATTCATTGGAAAGTGACCTTAAGTCTAAAGATAAGATTATTTCTGATATACAAGCTAAACTGTTGGATTTGGAGGCCAGGAGTCGAAGAAATAACATCATTATTCATGGTTTGCCTGAATCTTATGACAATAAAAACTTGCTATCTGTGACTAAGAATATCTTTGAAACATTGTTAAACTGTGAAACATCTTCAAAGTCTATAATTGTAGAGAGAGCACATAGAGCATTACGTGCAAAGCAAGATTCTTCCACACCAAGGATTATTTATACTAAGTTATTAAATTTTCAGGATACTTTCCAGATCCTGGAAACAGCTAAAACTAAAAAACAGTTCATATGGAAGTCTCACAAACTATCTTTTTCCCAAGATCTTCCTTCTCAAATTAAACTAAATAGACAAAAATTTGCCCCCTATTGTGCTGACTTGATAAAAAGAGGGATAAGATTTTGTATGTCCTATCCAAATACTTTGTCTTTTACAGTTAATGACAAAAGGTTTGTGTGCTCAGACCCCAAAGATGCTAAAGACATATTTCTTAAAACATTTAAAAAGCTTCCTGACACTGTATCATAATATGTTACTGTCAATGGAATACAAAAGTGTTATTTTTCAGACAATATTTATAATATAGGATGTACATGTCTTTTATGACCTAATCCTATTTCACTTCAATAACTTGTTTTGAATTTATTTTGTTTTACTTCTGATAAGTTTTAAATAATATTGTGCTATGACAGGCTTTCCAGATTTATAGATTTACTATAAGTGCTAAAAACAGTCAAATAGTTATGTTTCTTTCATTTCCTTGCTTTGTGTGAAGGCAGTATACTAGTTTTCTTTTAAAAGTTTTTAAATTACAGTCCCCTGTGTCAGTTATAAGATTTATGGAGGGAGAAACCGCGCCTCTCGAGACTCTTGAAGGAAAAATCTTCTGCTCATAGCTTCAGCTGCTGTTCTACATGATCGCGCACTTGCTACAGACTCTCCGTGATAGATGGTGACGTCATCATTTGTGGGGAAAGCACGTCAGCTTCAATTATACAAGTGCGCTTGTTTTTTCAGCATGTATTCAGCATCAGGAATGTTTTATTAGGACTTTCAATCATTTACAGTGTTCCTCTTCACAAGCGAATGATGGTTTTAAGTTTAAATATGTCTTTCTCACCGCGTTACATTCAGCGATCCTATACATGTCTCTCTCGCTCCAAAGCGAGCAGTTACCTTCATGCATTAGGATGGAAATTGTTCTTGAAACAAATGAACAGGTTAGTTTCATTTATTACAATTCCAGAAAATGGGTAAAGAAGAGAACATATATTTTCCTACAAAATGTTGTTTTTTATGTTATCTTGAAAGATGCCAAAATGTTTAAATAGACAAGTATTACACTGTACACCTGTTCACTTGAGAAATTCATGCGTTTTTTTTTCAGAAGCTTGATTAGGGGACTGCAGTTGGTGGTTTTGTTATAGAAAGCCTTTACACAAATGTAATGCTTGGAATGGATATCTTTAAATGCTATTAGCTAAACTTACCTGTCTATATTTAAACTCCTTGATTTTTTGAGTTTAGCCTACTTGTTTTTGTTCTATTTAGATGTTATAATGAGTATATTTATGAACACTGTGTTTTTACATCCTGTTTGCTGTATTGCTTTTATATTTTAGAAGGACAGTTTAACTATATAATTTAACAGAGCCATTAGTATAAGTATTCTAAAATTTATTTAAATTCATATGAAAGTACATTAATATTCATTTAATCTAGTGTACATACTGTAGTTTAAGGTACTATCCAATAGTTCTTATTTGTATTTATCTTTGAACATTAGATGGTAAAACCTATTCAATTTATAATATATCATTGTGAGCAGATGCTATATTACTGCTATTTAGACAGTTAGCTTACATCTATATTGAATTGTTTCTTAGAGTATGGTCGCTTGGAGGACAGTTTATGCTTTATTTGAACTATAGTTAAATGCTCATTCTATAGTTATTTGAGTTTTTATCACACTTATTGTCTATTTGACTACTGGGAAAAAGTTACTAAGCATTAAAGAGTGTTTATTGGATAGTGCATGATTTTATCTGTTTAGCAATGTTTATGGCTTTTTATATATATGTATATCTAAAACATCACCTTATATATGATACAACTATCCCTAGATTTCTCACTGTTTTGTTTACATATATGATAGTGTTATTAGATGGGTTTCTTTATATTTATTTACATTACCTAACATATGTTCTGTTTTAATTGTAATACTTGTTATGCCGTATTGTTTTAGTTAATCAAAATTTATTCTATTTTTTTCTTCTTTGAAATACTTGAGGAAATGCATTTAATCACTATAATTTTTACTTAATAATTGGAGCTTTTAGCTTAGTATTTCAAGTAGGGATTGAGTATGTTGGACATCTTGAATTTAGTTAGTCTTGTATATAGTTTTAGTAGTATTACTCTGGTTTTAATTTGTGTTAGGCTTCCTTTGAGCAATTTTTATATTAATCCGATGTTATTATTATTTATAATTACAACTTCTATCTTATTCACTTCTGATCTTCCTTTATCACAGGGTGATTGGTGGGTAGGCACTAGGGTTAGGATAAAGGATATTAATATACATTTTATTGCTCTTGAAATTTTTTTTTCTTTATTTTTCAGCAAATTATATTTGTTGACCCGATTGCATATTCAAATGCTGCTTTTTCTTTTTTTTTCTTTTTTAAAGTATTATTGGATTTTTACTTTGAGTTCACCTTTATAGCATCAATAATGATTGTATGCCTTGAATATTCCAGTTGATATAATATTGGATTCTTGGAATGTTAGAGGTATTCAAGGCAAAGCCAAAAAGTCATTATTATTTCATTTGATTTTTAAGTCACAGGCAAATATTTGTTTTATTCAAGAGACCCATATTCAAGGCCTTGATTGGAATAAAGAGAGAAATAAAAATGGATCAAAAGATAGTAGCTTCAGGTGACTCATCTAATTCCAGAGGAGTAGCTATAATTATTAAACAAAAATTCATGGGGAACATTATTGATGAGAAATTTGATAATGAGGGGAGATGGTGCTTATTTACCACTTCTATTGTTGGTCTGGACAAACCTCTTTAGTCTTAAACTTATATGGCCCATGTAATTCACAACATTTGTTCATTTTAAAATTTATAATATTCTCACATCCTATAAAGACCACCATATTATAGTGGGTGGTGACTGGAACGCAGTAATAAATCCAGTAACTCATCGCTCCTGCTCCACTGTTACTTATAATTATCAATCTACTATGGCCCTTAATGATTTGATGACGGAATATAATTTAATTGATCCACTTCACAATGTTAAAGTCTTAAATAAGAATGATATCTATACTTATTACTCCAAGGGTTACCGTTCGTGGTCCAGATTGGATTTCTTTCTAATTTCTGATTATATCTCAAAATATATTTTGGATTTTAACATTGAACCTAGATTCTTTTCGGACCATTCAAGAATCTCACTAAAATTAAACATAAACTCTAATATTAAAAATAAAATTTACTTTAATAAGTGGTCTTTAAATAATAATTTACTGCTAAATGAAGATATTGCAAACAATGTTCAGAAATATTACAGGAAATGGAAAATAACCTGGGGTCATCAGACATTCCTTATGACATACAATGGGCTGCATGTAAAGTGAGATTAAGAGGATTATTTATTAGTAAAGCAGCATTTTTCAAAAAGCAATACTTTAAGAAAGAGGAGTTCTTAAAATCTAGAATTTTTCCTTGGAAAATCATCTTAGACTGAATCATGACCCTACTATAGAAAACAAATTCTCGACTGTCAGAAAGATTTAATTTTGCTTCACCAAAATAATCTCTCTTTAGCTGAACAAAAATCACTTGCCTCATATTCAGAATGGGCCCAGGTTCCTTCTAAATTATTAGCGAGAATTATTAAAGTTAATTTTGAAAGACCGAAAATCTCATCTTTATCTTATAAAAATAAATTATATAACACGGATGAAGAGATAATTCAGCTATTCACTTCTCTCTATACTGATTTATATTCAGGCTCTTCTAATTCAGTTAATGATAATCACTTAAAATCTTTTAAATTCTCTACATTTCCCTAAATTAAATGATAGTCAACAAAAATTATTTCTGCTCCTATATCGTACAAGAAATCTCGATTCAATTGATAATCTTAAATTGGGAAAATCTCCTGGTCCAGATGGTTTTACTCCAGAATTTTTCAAAACTTTCAAATTGGTAATTCTTCCCTTTCTTCTCAAAGTATATAATCATATAAGAGTTAACGATATCTCAGATATTCATTGGAATACATCTAAAACCATCCTAATTCTAAAAAATAATAAAGAAAAATCTGACCCAATAAATTATAGACCCATTTCTTTAATAAACGTAGATATTAAGATTTTATCATCTATTTTGGCTAACAGATTGAAACGGATTCTACCCTCAATTATTTCCCTAGATCAATCAGGTTTTATGTCCCACAGACATGCTTGGGATAATACTCTGTCTTTAGAGTCTATCATTCATCTCATTAAAAAAAATTCAAACCCTATATATGCTCTGATCATTGATGCATCAAATGCCTTTGACAGAGTCTGTTGGAACTTTCTCTTTCAAACGATGTCATGTTTCAATATTCCTTTATTCTTTATACATTTTTTAAAAGTTTTATACAAAGATATGTTTACTAGACTTTACATTAATGGTCAATTTTCTTCAACTATAAAGATTACCAGAGGAACAAGACAGGGTTGTCCATTGTCTCCCTTTCTTTTTAACATTTATTTAGAACCTTTGTTGTTGTATATTATTCAAAATACTTTTCATAATGTCCCCAGAATTCTTAATACCAAAATTCATTTTTCAGCTTTCGCTGATGATCTAGTTATTTACTTCCAAACTCCATTATCTGATTATAGAAAAATAACAAACTCCATTGATTACTTCTCTTCAGTTTCGAATTATCTTTTAAATTCTTCTAAAACTCATATATTTCCCTTAAATCACTTAGCACATAAATCGTTTTTGTTTTCAGATCATCATTTTCAGTTTACTTATAGTATAAAATATTTAGGTATCAATTTAGAACACAATAATAAATCTTCTTTTCAAAATAACATCAATAAAGTATGGAACTCAATATTATCTGATATGGACAGATGGAAACATCTAAACCTTTCACTTTTATCAAAGGCGCCATAATTAAAATGAACATTCTGCCTAAATTCCTTTACCAGTTCACATCATCTGATCAGATAATTCCAAAATCTTTTTTGAGTCTGTAAATAAAGCTTTGGCAAAATTTTTATGGTTCCCTAAATCTGTTAGAATTTCCTATTCCAGATTGTCAATTTTGAAGGACAAGGGTGGTTTAGGCCTTCCTAATCTATATCTCTATTATTTGATTGTCTCATCTAATAAACTTCTCACCATATCTAATTTCAAGAATATTTCTTATACAAATCATTCTTTATGGATAAAATTATGGTACAATTACATCATTTCAAAAAATATAAATCCAGAAGCTATTCCTTTTATCTCTTTGGATAGTTTATTTATTAAAAATATGTCTACTGTAATTAAACAAAAGATTAGGGCCTTCCAAACCTTACTCAAACTATGTAATCTAGAAAAGATTTCTCACCTTATTCAACCAATTCATCTAAACCCAAATATAATGATAGACAACAAACCCTTTAACTTAACAAAATATCCTTTAATAAAAATTTAAAAGTTAGAGATGTTTTGAAATATCTTGACTTATCTTTACCCGATTGCGTAAAATTTTGAAAGTAAATTGGAACTATTCACCAATCCTTAGTCAACTAAGAGTAATAATTAAAACAAGTTTTATGTTTAGACCACATAGAACTACAAATGAAAAACCTCGACACGATTATCAAAATACTTTCCTCATCAGATAAAATGCTCTCAAACTCTTATAAGTTAATCAATAGCTTAATAATGGACCATAATTGTCTTTTATCAAATGTTTGGTTGGTTATAACCCAATTGTCAGAGTCTCAGAAACTTTTGGCCATTAGATACACAAAGGAATTTATCCCTTTTAAAAAATTATCATATACACAATTATTGATTAATAATGACGCCTACTATACCCCATACAAATTAAATAAATTTAACCCAAGTAAATCCCCATCATGTTCATGTTGTTCTCACCCCCAAGCAGACCTTCTACATATCTTATGGTATTGTCATTTTTCTCACAGATTATGGACCTCTTTGAAAGTCAGATTGCAGAAAATGGGGTACCAAAAGTCTACATTGTCCTGGGAACTTGCTATTCTTCATATTCCATTAATTCATCTTTCAAAATTAGATATTCATGTTATCATTTTTATTTGCTCATTACTAAAACTTTACATAATACAAAATTGGCTGGATCAAACCAAACTAAATTGGGTTACTTTCCAGAAAATGGCTTTTTCATATATTGATGCTCAAAGGCACTTAGTTAGAAGTCCAAAAAAAGGCATTAAAAAGTTAGTGTTAGAAAAGTCTTAAATATAATAAATAGTTAATGTTAAAATTTTTTTTTTTTTTTTTCAGGTTGCCTAACTTGTATATAGTGTACATATTATGCGTTTATTATTACTTAATAATATGTTAAATCTCCTGAAGGATTGTTTTCTCATCTATGAGTCGAAATATGTTTATTTATACCTACTGTTCATGTATAAAACTTCTAACTGTCTTGTTATTTATATATTTAATAAAAAATTTTTTGAGAAAAAAAAAAACTTTCTGTCCTTTTTTCTTCCCTTTTACATAGACACACATGTAGAGTGCAGGACTTTATTATCAGGTGCACTAATGTCTCTCTTATTATTGTCCTTCATCTGTCACCTTCTGTTGATCCTTCACATTGTCTGCAGATACGTTAATCCAGTTCTCTGTTTACTGCTAAAATTTGTAAATCTTTAACAAAGTTCTTCTCAGCACTGAGCCCTGCAGAATGCTAGTTGTCTCTTCCTGCCCTCTGATAGCTTCCTACAGATTTAAACCTCTGTCTGTGTTGTATTTTGCAAGCACTTTTTAGCAAACTGAAGAAATTCCTGCCAGATCTTTTTCCACCCATTTCTGGAAGAAACCTGTAGTGCAGAGGCAAGTCTGAGTCCCAGACTGATCGGGTGACATTTGCATGCTTCTGTCCTGACACATGCATTAAACTGTTGAAAATTAACATGATAGGATATGCATAACTCAAGATGCAGTTTGTTTAGTTTCCATGTTTTATGCAGGAGTCCAAAGGGCCCTGACTTGTTACTTCCTCGGTTGTTTTGCCATCTGCTGACATTAAACTTTATTTGTTCTTGTAGAAACCACAAGCAGGTTAAGTGTACCAGAGGCCACAGTGAAGGCTATGTCACACATTTTCACAAGAGACATAACCTATAAGAAGTCTTTGTCACCATTACAGAAGTGATTCTTTGAGGTCTTTGGTCACCACTGAGGATTGTCGAATGGGAAGTGCATCTGTTGAGAAGGTTAGCCTCTTCCTAGTCTTCAACATTTTCACCTGCAGTCAGGTCAGTAAATGAAACTGGATTATCTGCGACTTTTTCCCTGGATTTCAGGAAGCTGACAAATCTTACAAGCCAATAATTTATTGGAGTAGGTCTCACTCCACCCTTATTAACTAGTAACTCTTGTATTTGCTTTCAGTTGGCTAGGACTGTGTCATCCGTAAGGATCTTATTGAAAAAATATTTTAAAGGTTACACCATGACCAAAGTTGATACTTTTTAATATTCTGGGTAGAATTCCAGATGGCTACTTTCAGCTTCAACCTTGATTCTATTTCTTTACGTAACCACTAAGCGCATTACAAAAATATTAAAATAATAATGAAACAAACACATAATATTTTATAAAAAGAAAATAATTTAAGGGAAAAACAAATGCAACTGTCTAGTTTAACATTTTAGTCATGTCAGAAGCAAACATGTTAAAAAAAACTTCTTAAAACCAGCCAAGTCTGAATGGTCCTAGAGCCTTTCCTGATAGGAGATTCCCATGGTATAACTTCTGATTGGCAGAGTACCCAGATGACTGAAGCTGCACTTTGGAGCTACTTTAGGCACTGGGGTAGTATAGTGGACTGCCCAAGAAGTTCAGTAGGGCAAGTAAATTTCTTCTGCAACATCAACAGAACAGAAAAGTTTGAAGGGGCAGGTATATCTTGCATTGGATACCACTGCAGTGGAACAGACTCCCCATCCACATAAACCAAAGTTCATCCCTGTCCATACTCAAGTGCACCTTAGATCTATGGGTGACAAAAAGGATTTAGCCCAGGACTACCCCCTGTACTGCTAATGGACAGAAGCAGCTCCTGCATGCTTTATCCCATGTATGGGTCCCCTCAAATTATGTATGATATGATCCCAGTTGTTCAAATTAGGGGTAATATATAATAAGCAATCAAGAGATGGGTAAGACCAGTCTAGCACTAAATGGAATTGGTTAATGAAAGCACCAGTAGGGAACTTTATAATGCTTAAAATCTTCTCCAGTGGAAGGTAGCTTAGTACTTACCTAGGAACCTATAATTGCATGGAGCCAAATATATGCAGGTACAGAAAAAATATCAGCAAGCTTCTGTATAACATTAGATCCAGTATGCAAGGGAATTTAGCATGTTGACATTAGTGTGTACCCCAGACCAACTCCTTGTCAGAGTTTTACACCAGATGCAACCAGGCAGAATGTCTGGAAGCTCCAAGAAAGAGGAAACTAAGACATGAGTTACAATGGACAGATCTTCCAGCGGTATCAGGTGTCAAATCCTGGCATTATCTCTCATATGTAAGCAAGAAGCATTAATAATTGCAGGTACTTGGCCCTCACATATTAACTGATCATCAAAAATGATGCCAGGCTTATAGACTTTGGATATAAACTCCAGTTGATTACCAATGCAGATGGTAAATGATAAAATTGAAAAACATACAGATCTCATAACTTACACCAACATAACCATAGGCGTGGGGTTGAGTTTCTTTAAATAATGTCACTGTCAATAATAAATGGACATCATCTACCTGGGAATATATGTTTGCCATCCACACTTAAGAAGAGCTGGGGACCTCCTACATAGCAAAGATAGCTAAACCTTTACTTCGTATATGGTCACCATGAGAAGAAGCACTGTAAGCAGCAGTGAGCTTAAAACGGAGTTCAAGGTGATAATCATGAAGATGGCCTGAGCTGTCCTCTGTGTATGTCCAGATAAGTAGGAGGTAAACCAGTTCTTGAATGTAAACATGAAAACAATTCATTAGAATGCTAATGTTTCCATTCTTAGATGCTACTGAGAGATCATACAGGACCCAAGTGAAATGCATCAGTCTAGTATACATTGCCTTCTTTATGCCTTTGAAATTATAAGCAAGAGATAAGGCAGAAATTTCAAGAGTCTGCCTATGTGGTAGTTTGTGGGTACTTTGTTTTTTCCAATGGGGATGACTATGCACTTTTTGGCATTTAGCTTGAGACCGTGGTTTTGACACCAGGTATTTGTCTCAGTGAGACCTTTTTGGAGGATGTCTGTGTCAGCCGGTCAGTCAGTTATAGCCCCTAGTTTGCAGTCATCTGCAAACTTGGTGAGCCATAGTCCTCCTGTGCTTGCCTGTACCTGTGAGAAGTATATGCCAAACAGGAGGGGTCCTAGGACTGAGCCCTGGGAAATGCCACTTGTAAATGGTTTAGAGTCAGACCTAGCTCCTGCAACTCTTACCATGTGGGTTCTGTCCATGAGCCAGTTGGCAACCCATCTCGTGATGTAGGGGTTTATGTTCAGACTGGTGAGCTTGTCTATAATACCTGAGTGGGGAATGGTGTCAAAGGAATTTGCGAGGTCTAGGTAGGCTGTGTGTACCACCTTTCCTTCGTCTATAGCCTTGGTGACTATCTCAAAGAAGTCCACCGGGTTTAGGAGGCATGGTCTGCCCTTAACAAAGCCAAACTGGGTTGGGTCCAGTGTATGGAGGTTTCCAATGTCTCTGTTAATGAGATCCATGATGATGCGCTATATAGCTTTGCAGACCAAGCTAGTGAGGCTTGTAGGGCGATAGTTCCCAGGGTCTGTTGTGGCTCCACCTTTGTGGAGCAGAATAACCGTTGCTGTGCGCCACTCTGTGGGCATGTAGCCTGTGGAGAGGCTGAGTTTAAACAGAGTGTTTAGGTGAGGGGTTAGTTCATCTTTGAGCTAGTGTCGGATGCAGCTTGGGGTACCATCCGGTCCCATTGATGCTGTGTTTTTGGCTTTAGAGAGGGCTGTTTTAACCTGAGCGTCTGTGATTTCAGGGGCACTACATTCTTCTGGTATAGTTATGGGCCCTTTTTTGGGGGTGAGAGGGGGGTGAAGTTTGCACTAAACCTGTCTGCCAGGATGTTGGCTATATCGGTCGGTTCAGTGTATTTTGTGCCATTCTGCACTAACTCTGAGCAGATCTGAGAATTGTCACTTAGATTCATGACATAGCTAAATAATGCCTTGTGGTTATCTTTGGAGTCCATGGCAATTTTTCTTTTGAAGCTAGCCCTGGATGATTTTATGAGGGATTGTAGTTTCTTGCTGATACTGATCAGGGATGTCTTCCCTTCTTGGGGTTTTACTCTTTTCTGCACTAGTTTTCTCCTTCAAGCCATATAGCTTGTTTATGGCAGGGGTCCACCAGACTGGTTTCCTTTTCCTGGAGGAGTGAGTCTTGGTTTTGTTTGAGATAGCACGATCTATGCATTCTTGTAGGTGCCCGTAGTTTGCAGCTTGGACAGCATTATCCTTTAGCATGGGGGCTTTGGAACTTCCCACATTGGTCTTAAGTAACGTGAAGTTTGCTTTTGAAAAGTTTTTCACGGTGGTTTCTTTGACCGGGGGTGGTGGCGGAATGTGGATATCCACAGAGATTAGTTTATGGTCAGATCTAACCAGCGAGGGGTTGACATCTGGTGTGGAACATCAGTCGCCCATGTTGGTGATGACCAGGTCCAATATGTTGCCACCTCTGGTGGGGGTGTTAACCAGCTGATTCAGGGCATTTGAGTTTATAAATTCTAGGAAATGTTAGGCCAAGGAGTTCATACTTGAGTAGTTCTCCCAGTTAATGTTTGTATAATTGGAATCACCCAATATCAAGGTGTTTGTTTGGACCTTTATGTTTCCCAGTGTTTCCAGGAATGCAGAGTGGGGGTCCGACGCCAAATTTAGCTGCACAAATGTTGGTCTTCTTTGTTCCTTTATATGCACATGCAGCTAACCAAGTGCCTTTGGATCTTATCCCTGTGAATCATAACCTAGTTTTACAGACTGTAATATGCATCTCCTTGTGCTTTCATTGGACTGCACTTCATTGATGAGTAGCCTAGTGGGTAATGTGCTGTGCTGTCATTGACAGGGGGCTGGGTTCGAGATGTGGCAAGGGTGATTATACTGCAGATGTGTTTTACAGCTGTGATGGCTTAGTGGTTAATTTGTGTATCATTATATGGTAATTTGCAGAACCTTGCCCTGCACCTTTTTTTTTTAGTTCATTCCCATATAGTTTTAACTGGTTCTATGAAATGGTACACAGATGCTTGGACCTGGTTTCTGCTGAGTAACACAATGCTTACTATGGAAATTGACTATAAATACCAGCCATCATAAATTACTTTAGATCCTTAAACTTTTATGCTACTTTTTAATGATATTAGACTTTAAGCATTCAGCTTGAATTAAGTTATCCATGGTCTTTCTGACTTGTATATTGTTGTGATCCATTTTGCCTAATAGATTATATTTTTTGGAGCATAGTTATTTTGATGGCACTTTTACCATATGATGTAACAGTAAGAATTAATGTTTAGGCCTTCTGATACCAAACATTGTTTAAATCTCTGCTTCAGTATTATTGGGCATCAGGAGTAAGGACAATATTCTCTTAAACCAGAGGCTGTGTGACCTCAGAGTTAGCATGTTTTCAGTTGTGAGAGCTTCTGAAGAGTAGGATTGCCATCTTCCTTGTAAATACCTTTGTTAGTTTTTATTTAAATTTGAATGGCTGTGTATTTTTTCCTTTATGATGATAGTGCAGTGTTCATTTTTATTCTAGTGTAATGCATCCAGTTTATTTTCCTTTCCTCAAAATATTTAACATGTGATACAATGTAACAAGTCTTG
This sequence comes from Protopterus annectens, assembly GCF_019279795.1. Lineage (NCBI taxonomy): Eukaryota > Metazoa > Chordata > Ceratodontiformes > Protopteridae > Protopterus > Protopterus annectens. The sequence continues at coordinate 581,918,805 of NC_056737.1, forward strand.
CTTTGTTTTGCTATCGAGAATATTAGTACTTAGAAAAATAATATTAGTACTTAAAAAAAAGAGTATTATTACTTTTAATGTACCTATACCTGGAATAACAAGGGTCTTTATAGCATTGTAGCATGCCATTTCATAACTCTCAGTAAGAGATGGAGTTTTTCTTCAAAATGAAGGTGAATATCAGGGTGTCTTTTTTAGGGTTCCTGTTGTATTTCTTCAGACCATAACCTTAAACCTCAAAATGTTGAGGGTTATGAGTTATTTATGATATATATATATATATATATATGTGTGTGTGTATGTATGTATGTATGTGTATATATATATATATATATATATATATATATACGGATTCACTTTACATGCTCGAAATTCTGAAATATTGAATTTCAGAATCTCGAGCCCATAAAGTAGAAATCCTAAAAGATCAAAAACCCAGAAGAGTGAAATTCAAAATCTCGCATTTCGGAGATGTTGAATTAGGAGTTCTGGTGTTGCATTGTGTTCATGGATTCAGCTAAGTGTTTATGCTTTAAGGGTTTGGGGTAGGGGCTGTAGTGTGTGTTTGTGTGTTTTGTTACTGTGATGTGTGTGTGTGCAAGGAGAATGTAGCTTGTGTGGTGGTGTTTCATGTGTTTGTGTATGTAGTGCAACCTTGGAGTTAGTATATTTTAGTAGGGAGTGCACATGGGGAGGTGCAGAGAGGCTTGCCCCCCTGTTTGTATGTAGGATAGAGTTGCGTGTGGGGAGGAAGGTATGTGTAGTATAGAAGTTGTGATTTTGAATTTTGCGCTTCTGGGTTTTCGATCTTTTAGGATTTCCACTTAAGGGGCTCGAGATTCTAAAATTCAATATTTCAGAATTTCGAGCATGTATAGTGAATACACACACACACACACACACACACACACACACACACATATATATATGTGTGTGTGTGTGTGTATAAGATATATATATATATATATATATATATATATATATATATATATATGTATATATATGGTCTATATTAGATGAACGAACGTTCATTTTAGTGAACTCTCACATGAGCGAATTTTGCGGAACTCAAAACCGCAATTGTGAAATTGTGGTACAGTGAGGATGGGAATATTTGCCCTTTCCTCACTGTAGTGCAATCTCGGAGTTGGAATATATATTTGGGGGTTGGGGGGGGCAGAGCCCCCTACAGTTGCAGTTTTGAGTATATGGATATTCGCTCATGTGAGCATTCGCTAAGATGAACTTTATCTATGAAGTATGCGTCTATGGTATCTCGAAGTATTCACTCTAACACAGAGAGAAATCAGAGCTAGTTGTTGTGGCTTTCGGCTTTTCCACAGTGGAACTCCGGTCCACTAATGATTGGAAGTAGATTTTTACGTGCCGAGTTGCCGGCCCTGACGCACAACCTTCAATGAAGGTATGCCCATTCATGCATGTCTCCACACAGAAGATGCTCTAGCTGAGAATCGAACAGGACAACGTCTTACTGTGAGGCTGCAATGCTACCACAGCACCATCACCGCAGTAGAAATCAGAGCTAGTATATGTAATAAAAAGCAGTGGGGGGAGCACAACTAATTGCACTCAAAAACTGTAATAAGTTTCATAATTTACTCTTTTGCTATTGAAATCAAGTTTTATTTTTCACACATCTGGAGTTTGCACAGTCTGTGCTTGCTGTTGTAATAGGAACAAGGTTTCCACTGTTAAAAAAATAGTTATATTCAAAGCTATGCATGCAGTCTTATTTTTCCATTGTGCTTACGTGCTAAAGATAATCTACAGAATCTAGATATTATTTTATATTTTGTTTTGTTAATTATATGGTTTTGTTTTACTGTTATAGTCAACAAACTGGTTCTCTTTAGAAGAAAAGGAGAGAAGCCATGTTTGTAATTTTCATTAGTAGTTTTGTAACATGGATTAAATTATCTAAAATTAATGTAGCAATGAAGATTTGGGTCTGTAGAGTGGGTGGCCTGTTTTCCAGTGCTTCCAGTTAGGTGAAAAAGTTCATAGAACTAAAGAGAGCTCACCCTTCCAGAACATATATGAGACCGTGTGTTCAGATAAGGCTTCTAGTCTATCAAAGTATCTAACATTACTAAAACCTTAGAAGTTTTAATGAGGAAATATTGAGATTTCTTGAGTTGGTTTTGTGCTTACTGAGGTACATGCTGAAGGGAGCATTTTATCCAGTGATGGTCATAATAAGGAAGTTACATATAACCTCTCAGGACCTTGAAACATTACAACAAAGAATATGTTGTGCAAGGCAAAATTAATTTCTAACAGTTATAGAGATGTGGTGCTTAAACAGGAGTTTATCAGTATAGGTGCACAACTCACTGATGACTGGGTACAAATTTAACTTGACTGTTATGTATGTGATATTCAGTGGTGATTCTTGATTTACAAATGGAATCTATGTTTTATTTATTGACTTTAAACTTAAATCCATGATTATCACAAGAAACATTTGTTTGGTCCAGCTTTTGATGGAGATTCTGAGTATCAGAATAGGATTTGGGAACTACCCACAGTTTGCAGTCATCAAAAGACTTGATTAATCATAATCTTTTGATTTCAGTTTTTCCTTTGAACTCCTTCACCTCTACAGGTTTGGAGGATAAGCAAACACCGGTTTCAAGATTTGAACCTATACCATCAAAGTAACAATATCTTTTGACACGACAGGTACCTAATGTTTTGTATCCCCCATTTTTAGAATAGGCTACCCTCGTATATCAGAGTACTTGCCTGGCATCGTTTATAACCAGTCTGGTTGATTGAAAGGATGATCTAAAATTTTCAGCTGGAATTTGTTTATATAGTGTTCACCTATGAATGTATACATTGTGCATCTGATAGATTCTGACACTCAGCCAGCATGATGACATTTCCTATTATTAGTTACATCGTGATTGTATATGAAACTGAGTGGTAAAGAAAAGAGAGTAAGCAAAATGTATTTGTAACTATTTAAACAAGGATAATCCCTGAAAATGTTGATGCTCTTTCAGAACAATTCAAATGTTTTGTGGCGCTAGACATAGTTCAAATCACAAAAATGCTGCGTCTCACGAATACAGGCATTCAGCCAGCAGGATCACCTTACCTGATATTATTGAACTTATAATCATCCATGAAACTAATGTGCTGAAGAACAGAGTATGTGTTTCTATAAATGACTATTCAAACATTCAAATCTCAAGCCAGTTGGGTAAACTTAGCTTTTGTGCTGCGAGCCAGACATCTTAACACTGAACTACTTTGCTGCTGCATTTCTAACTTTCATGTGAACTCGGTCTTAAAAGTAGTGTGTGCGAGATGTGACTCATGCAAACTTCAGCAGACATTCTGCAGTAAGATGCTTGAAAGCTCTTATAATACCAACTCTGGCCTTGGTGTGTTTCATTTTGTAGGTATATTTTTTCAGTGCTTTAGGATGTTGAATTGTACTGCTGGTGATGTATAAGTTTTGTAAAGAAATGCCTTTGCATTCTGTAGCACATAACCTTCAGTCATTCATGCTGGCAATGTTGGGTGCATCTTTTGGGGACAGCTTCCTGTCACTTGCAGTCAGTAAAACTTTCTATTATTTATAGTTTAGAACTCACATCTGAAACCTTTTTGTTTTATTGTACAGGAAAGTAGCATCATGCTGAATATTAGCTGTGTACTTCAGACGTGAGCAGTTGAACTGTAACAGAGAATTGCTGTACATATTTTATCTCATTTTTGTATTATGTTTTTTAAAAGCATTTTAAGTCTAACATTTTCTGACTAAGATTATGGAAATATTTTAAACCACAGGCATCTGTTTTTACTTAAGAAGTCAATTAATCGTAGAATGTATTTCTCAACAGCCTTTGTTATATCTGTATTCTACTTTCTCTCTTTTAGCCTCTCCCTCCATTAAGCTTTTAGTGGATGATCCCATAGTTGTAAATCCTGGAGAAGCCATTACCTTGGTCTGTGTAACCACAGGAGGAGAACCTACACCTACTCTAACTTGGGTTAAAACCAATGGAATGCTACCAAAAAAGGCTGTACTGAATGGAGGAACATTAACCATCCCTGCTGTGACATCAGAAGACGCTGGGATCTATAATTGTATCGCAAATAACAATGTTGGAAATCCTGCAAAAAAGTCAACTACCATTATTGTGAGAGGTAATGCCACCTTCATTGTATTCATTTGCAGTTTAAATTCTACATATAAAGTTATGTTGAAAAATGTAACAATTATATACATATCACTAGTGACAGAATTTGTAAGATGGGCAAAAAAAAAAAAATTACAACTTGCTGTCTTACAGTTAAAAACAGGTTTCCCACAGGGCTATATAAAATGTAGTTCTACCATATTTTTAACTGGACACACACACACACACACACACACACATATATATATATATATATATATATATATATATATATATTTTTTTTTTTTTTTTTTTAAAGAATACAGAGCAAATTTGTTGATTATACATTGTCTCAATTGTAATTAATAAAATACTAAACAATGTTAAATCTCAAAGTTTATCTTAAAGCTATTTGCACTATATGCAAAGCATTTATAGTGTTTTAATTATTAATAAACTAAGTTTGCGGACTATTGCAAAAGTCATTTGTATTTCTGATTTAAGCCCATAGAACATTACTTATATATTTGTATAGTTAGCTTGTGCTAAAATTTATATTTTATCACTTATGATTTTGTTCTACTTTTCAAATAGCACTTTTATCATATACTAACATTGTTGCAATCTCCAAAATCATGGAATGACCAGACTTCCATTTTCTTGTAATTATTTTCCTTCCTTTTACTAGTGAACATCAAAGAAGAGAGCATTGATCATTTTATTGCATAGCAAAATTGGAATATTGTTTAATAATAATCCTTTAGATAATACACATGTATTTTTCTACAGTGATTGTAAAAATGACTGAAGAGATTTTTTTTAAACTCAGGTTATGATATGCATTCATAAAAAGTATGATCCCAGTCAGCCTTAGTTTCCAAATTGCATTTGCAACATAGACTGTTAGACTTTATAATTTACCCTATATTATCTGGCATATAAAGGTGCTGCATGTAACCTTTCATGAAAAAATCATCCAAAAGGAAGAAAGGAGTGTTTTTGCAACTGACTTTCAAATCAGGTAGACAAAATTCAATGAAGTGTAAATATCTGATTTGCCCAGAGCCAACTATGCCCATCTCTTTAAACATCAGTGATGCAGTGACAGAACAGATTCATTCTTTGGTAGCAGTGCACTTTAAAACAAACTGGTACGGAATACGAATGATTAATAATTTGCTGGTTATTGTCTTAAAGAAATGATTGTGGAGATGTTGCCCGTTGTGAAATTAATGAGGCCTTTAATAGATGCAGCCATTATATCTTGATATTATTAGATATGTCACTAGAAATGTAATTAGAGTTCTAACTCATAAATCCTCCGTTTGTGTGCACCATGCTTTCAGTGTAAGATAAAACATTCATCTTCAAGGGCTCCTAAGTGGCAACTGCATGCAGAAGAATAGAGAACACTTGTGATGTTCAGTATCGTAAACTGCAAAATTGTTGTGGCCTATTATATTCCAGTGGATAAAGCAAAAAACACGAGTGATTTTTAATCTGTTAAAGGAAAATGTATCCTTTCTGACATATGTTAGAAATTAATTTTGTGTTTAATAGACAATTGAAAGACTAAGGTAAGAATGAACACAAATGTTGTTCATGTGTCTAAACAAGGACATTAGGAAAATAATGTAGTTTGCTGAGATTTAGTTACAACAGAATTAATGTATGCTGAGATGTATTTCTCGTAATACATGTAAGACTGGTTTTAATGATAGCATTTCAGTTTTAAGTTTGGCTGTCATCATCTCAGTTAAAAACTGTAATGGCATATGTACTCTAAATTTCATAGCTCAATAAAGCAGTGGAAACACCAGCTAAACAGATTTTAAAAATATAATTCATCAGATGTTTTAATGTATGATTTCTGCAGAAACTGGATCATTAGATAGTTGCATATCTAAATCACTCAGGAACATTGCACCTATTTGTACGTGTCTTAATGTGATGGGCTTAGAAGAATGATTTATAGGCTGAACTATGGTGAAAGATACCAAAATGCTGACTGTTTAGTTAAGCAACCTAGTTGTAATTAACAGCAGTAACTGTTGTATGTTACAGTATTAATGAATGCGATGCAATAGGCGTAGACCAGGTGTATGAACGTATAAATGCTAAGTATTGTACATATATTTATCAAGGTTATCTACTTGATAACATCTGCATTGACTGCTGTCAATTTATTATGCCATATTGATAACCAAAATAACAGGATCATATCTGTGTGAAAAATTAATACTTGCTTTAATTCAAATAATCATCCTTCATCATGGACAGCATAAATGAATTGTCTCTCAATCTTCAACCTATTCTTCTCTCTCTCTCTGTCGCTCTCATGTATGTATATCTATATATATCTATATATATATCTATATATATATATATATATATATATATATATATATATATATATATATAGATATACACAGTGGATATAAAAGTGTACACGCTCCTGTTAAAATGCCAGGTTTTTGTGATATAAAAATGAGACCGCAATAAATCATTTCAAAACTTTCCCCACCTTTAATGTGACCTATATCCTGTACAATTCGATCGAAAAATAAACAAATCTGTTAGGGGAAAAATATAAAAAATAAAAATCGTACAATAATCTGGTTGCATAAGTGTGCACACCCTTAAACTAATACTTTGTTGAATCACCTTTTGGTTTAATTACAACATTCAGTCTTCTTGGGTAGGAGTCTGTCAGCATGGGGACATCGCGAATGGTACAAATATCGGATGCTCACATGAGCAAAAAGGTACAAAAACAAACTTGCTATTGTGGGGGGATGTGCCCCGCACACCCCCTTTAAATATATATTCCAACTTTGAGGTCACACTACAGCGAGGAAAGGGCAAATATGCCATTCCTCACTGTACCGCAACACCAAAAAAATCAAGTTTGTTTATGTACCTTTTCGCTCATTTGAACGTTTGATATTTTTACCATTTTAGATGGTAATATAGACCCATTAGCATGGCACATCTTGACTTGGCAAAATTTGCCCACTCTTCCTTTCAAAAGAACTCCAAATCTGTCAGATTGTTAGGGCATCTCTTGGGCACAGATTTCTTCAGGTCACTCCACAGATTTTCTATTGGATTTAGGTCTGGCCTCTGGCTGGGTCACTCCAAAACTTTAATTTCTTCTAGTGAAGCCATTCTTTTGTTGATTTGGATGTATGCTTGGGGTCAGTGTCATGTTGAAAGGTGGAATTCCTCTTCATCTTCAGCTTTCTAGCAGGTGCCTGAAGGTTTTGGGTCAGAGGTGACTGGTATTTGGAACTGTTCATAATTCCCTCCAGCTTGACTAAAGCCCCAGTTCTAGCTGAAGAAAAGCAACCCCAATGCATACTTCCATCACCATGCTTCACCATGGGGATGGTGTTCCTTTGATGATGTGCAATGTTGTTTTTGCACCATACGTACCTTTTGGAATTGTGGCCAAAAAGTTCAACCTTGATCTCATCAGACCATAAGACATTTTCCCACATGCTTTCGGGAGACTTGATAGATTGTTTTGCAAATTTTAGCCTGGCCTGGATCTTTTTGTGTGTAAGACAAGACTTCTGACTTGCAACCCTACCCCATAGTCCAGACATATGGAGAATATGGGAGATTGTTGTTAGATATAGTACACAACCAGTACTTGCCAGAAATTCCTGCAGCTCCTTCAGTGTTGCTGTAAGTCTCTTGGCAGCCTCCCTGACCAGTTTTCATCTTGTTTTTTCATCAGTTTTGGAGGGAGGTCCAGTTCTTTGCAATGCCACTGTTGTCCCATATTTTCTCCACATTTTGATGACTCTCTTCACTGTGTTCCATGGTATATGCAGTGTGTGAAATTCTTTTGTACCCTTCTTCTGACTGATACCTTTCAACAATAAGATCCTGTTGATGCTTTGTAAGCTCTCTGCAAACAATGGCTTTTGCTGTAGCAGGCAACTGAGTAGAAGGGCCTCACTAAGATGGATGCTTGGTGTCAAAGCCATGGCCTCAAGCTCAATGCCAAAAAGTGCAGTGTCATCTCCTTTGGTAAAAACTGTGTACCCATGAACTACCACATAGGCAGCAATCTACTTGACAATGAATGTGTGATAAGAGACCTTGGGACCCAGGTGGACAGTAGTCTCTCCTTTGATAGTCACATCGCCACAGGAGTCAGGAAGTCCTTCTCCGTGGCACACCTCATCATAAAAGGGTTCTCATCCAGAAAAAAAAGGTCATTGTTCCCCTCTACTCGACACCCCTTAGACCCATTATAGAGTACAACGTCCCTTTTGGAAAGTACTTCACAAGATATCTGCAGCAGCTGGAAAGGCCACAGAAGTACCTCACAAAGAGGATTACTGGCCTCAAACAAATGCCCTACACTGACCGTCTCAAAAAACTCCACATTTACTCCTTAGCATATCGCCTACTCCAAGGTGATCTCTGCCTAACATATAAAGCTATGTCAAACCCGGAGCTGTTGGACATGCTACACCTAAATAGGTTCATAGGTTCATACTAGGCTATCTGCCCTGAGGCAATTATAAGCCTAGCCCGATTCTGTATGGCTTACACCACCCCTTGATTTGAGTATACTGTGCACTTTAAGGTTTAGTTTACTGTGCCTCTGTCTAATAGTGACACGGGAGTAATCCCTGGGACAAACCTACGATCCCCCATCCACCTATCGAGAAATTCCAATCCCTCCGAGCTACATGCTCTAGGGACCTAAACCTATTCATCACAATAAAGAGGACATGCTGGAGGGATAGACTGCTGTCCCAGAGACTTCCCATACTCTGGAACAGGCTACCCATCTATGTCAAGCAAAGTTCTTCATTAGCACTCTTCAAGAAAAATCTTGATGAGTGGATGCGAAATAGGAAATACACCCCAGGGATCACTTCTGTGTCTCTGCTCGATAGTGGCACAGGAAAATAACTTTCTTGGGCGGCGTAAGCCAGGGAACCTTATTGGCTAGGCTTACGTAGGCCCTTGGGATGATGGCTTAGTACCTACCTATGAACCTATGTCAGGAAAATCCTACTAGGACAGCTGAACTTTATTTGAGGTTAACCAGAGTCTCTTTAATTGATGGTAGGTGTGTACCCAAGAAGACTGTATGCTGTAATTAAATCAAAAGGTGCTTCAACAAAGCATTAGTTTAAGGGTGTGCACACTTATGCAACCAGCTTATTGTACTCTTTTTATTTTTTATATTTTTTCCCTAACAGATTTATTTGTTTTTCAAGTGAATTGTACAGGTTATAGGTCACATTAAAGGTGGAAAAAGTTTTTAAATGATTTATTGTAGTCTCATTTTTTATATCACAAAAACCTAGCATTTTAACAGGGGTGTGTACACTTTTTATATCCACTGTATATACATACATGTGTGTGTATGTGTATTTTATATATATATATATATATATATATATATATATATATATATATATATATATATATATATATATGTTTGTTTTTTTAGTCTGTCATGGGCAAGGATCCATCAAGCTGTACATGCACTCAAGTCATTGCAGCATGAGTTAGTCATAGTCCATGTAGGTGCAAATGAACGAAGCTGTACTTACATTCCCCAAGGATGATGCCACTTCACATCACCAAAAGATGATTGACATTAATAACTGGCTCAGTCTCTGCTGTCATTCTAGGAGAATACAATATTTATCAGCTTGAGAGGACATGGTTAACAAAGCACATTCCTTTGCCAAGGATGGTCTGCACCTGTCCCCTCTAGGCTTTTGAATATTGGCTAAAAACTTTGTTCTCCCCATAGATCCATTTTTAGACAATGTCAAATTGACAAATCTTCAAAAATAGCAAAATCTATCCAAGGAAGTGTAAAGGTGTTACTGCTTCATGTCAGGAATTTAAGCAAGAACCCCCTCAAGCTCTCCCTGGAGAATGCAGACATCTGTGCAGTTACTGACATATGGTTTAAAGCTGCAGAAAGTATCCTGGCAGTACATGGCTTCAGTGCCTTCCACACATTCAGACCAGCAACTGTGCAGGTAGGGATAAAGGTGGAGGTTTCTTAGCAAGGTACAGGTAACCCACTCTGTCATATCCTCTCTGATAAGGTCAGACCACAAACTAATATCCTTCCAAATAAAGATTAGTTCTATAAACCTAGTGAAACCTGTCACAGTTAGGAAATACTCCAAGCAGACTACTTTTTACCTAAATGATAACCTGTCAAAATTTCAAGTCCCTCCAAACCCTGATAAATCAGCAGCCTGTGTGGAAATAGTCACAGAAGCTTTGTGTGACCATATAAATGATTGCAGAGGGAGGGGCTCAGCCTACTAGAAGTAGGCCCAAATCTAACTTAAAAACAAATCACAATGGTGGAATCCAAATTAAACAAGTTGTACAACAAAAGAAAATAGTGATAGCTAAAATTAATAAATTTAACACCAAAAATAATAAAAACTCTACAACCAAACTAAATGGGTAAGTAAGAGGACAGATTAAGTCCACCAAAGCAAATTTTGAGGTAATGATAGCATCGCAAGCCAAGGACAACCATAGGGCCTTTTTCAGTTATGTCTGAAACCTCAAAAGCAGCAAACAACAGTGTGTTGAACTGCTGGTAAATGGAGCCACATTCACAGAACCATGAGATATAGCAAATCTTCTCTATGCCAAATTCATCTGCAACTTTACCCCCCTCATGCCCAGCCACCCCCAGGACATACCATCTAATATTACCCCTTCAACCTATCAGTAGAGAGCAGATCTTAAAGGCACTGTCTAAGGCCAAGAATACAGCTTCAGTAGGCCCCAGTATTATCCAAGGATGCCTGCTAAATAGCCTGAAATATGACCTGCCAAGGCCACTGGAGTCCCTATTCAACCATAGCCTCCAGACAGGCTTGGTGCCACATGAATGGAAGACCACAACACTCATCCCAGTACACAAGGATTGCCCTCAACAAGTCCAACTAAACTACAAACCAATTAGTCTGACTAGTCTCATATGTATAGTCATAGAAATAATTTATCATGGAAATGATTAAATACTGTACTGTAAACTGGCCATAAGTGTGTGTGTGCGTGCAAGTGTGTGGTATACAAGAACTACTGCGGCAAGTCTAGCCACCTGGTGTTGTAAACCTTGGCTCTAGATGATTGTCACTGTTGACATGACATGCAGACCCCATGTGCAAAAATGTGAAAAAAGCATGGGTGGATGGATTAACAATGACATTACGTAACTTACAGGTACTGGACCCGACCCATTTTGTCTTGTAAATGGCAAGTCATGTCTACTGAATCTGGTGGACTTCTTTGAGAGGGTCACCAAGGCAATGAATGAGGGCAAAATAGTGCATACTGCCTACCTTGCCTTAGCTAAGGCATTTGATGTCATGCCAACCCAGACATTGTAAAGAACAACTCATGGAATTAGGAATAAACCCTATGCAACCTGCTGAATATGCTTTTTAGGATCTGTTTCTCAGAACTCGAGGCCAATGTCAATGAGTTTACAGATGATTGCAAGCTGGGAGCAATCATAACCCCCCCCCCCCCCGCAAGATGCAAACATTTTACAGGCAGGTCTAACGCAAACAAATGACTGGCACCAAAGGCATTGCTTAAAACTCAAAGCCAAGAAATGCATAACAGTACCTTTTAGGAAGTTGGCCACCCCAAGAAACTGCCTCATCAGTAAAACCACCAGGGATTATAGGCAGGGATTTAGGGAGTCATGTAGACAGTAACATGGCTTTCGATCAATATACATCTAAGTTAGTAAGAAAATTATTCTGTGTCAGTCATCTTATACATAAGGGTATGGTATATAGGTCCAGAGAAGTTATCATGCCACTATACTCATCCCTCATCAGACCCATCATTTAGTATAATGCTCCCCTTGGTATATACTTGACCAAGCATATGAACCAAATGGAACATCCACAGAGGTTCCTCAGAAAAAAATACACTGCATAAACACAAGGCGCTCTACAGATTGACTCAAAGCCATATCTTGCACTTTGCTTCCTACAGACTGCTGAGAGGTGATTTATGCCTGGCATACAAGGCATTCTTGGATCCTGCCCTGATGAACCTTTTGCATATCCACCAAACAAACAGCACCAGAGCTATTAAATTTAAGGATTTAAACTTTGATTGTGACTTAAGTAGGACATGTTGAAGGGACAGGTATGTATCTCAGAGAATCCCCATTCTGTGGAGTAGGCTTTCCATCCATGTGAAGCAAAACCTTCCATAAACCTATTTAAGCACAACGACTTAAATAGGACATGTTGAACGGACAGGTATGTATCTCAGAGAATCCCCATTCTGTGGAGTAGGCTTTCCATCCATGTGAAGCAAATCCTTCCGTAAACCTATTTAAGCATAACCTCAACCAGTGGATGGAAAATCAGAAATTCACCCCGGTCTGACAAATATGTCTCTGATGGATACAGGCAGCAGTAAAGTCATGCACTAAACAACATGCACCCCTTAAAGCAACATGTAATACAAAATAGCCTGTGAGGATACATTTGGGTTGCATGACTAGGCTTATTAAGGCCCCAGTCATCATTAACCTAGTATAGAGCAATGGACAGGCACATTATAAAGTGATATAGTGATGGACCAAGAACAGACTCCTGTTACTCCATTATTCAGTTCTCAAATTCTTGACATTGTCCCACTCATGATAAACTTCCATTATCCCACCATTCAGCTATATAGCTATACAGTCCCTCAGTCTTTTTCCATCCCCCCAATCACTGAGGTTTTCCTGTCAAACTCCTGCAAGTGACTTTGATGTGATACTGCATCAAGAGGAAGCTACTGGGTATAAAGAGGGTCACCATGGTAGAACTGATGAGAAGGCTCTCTGAAGTGATTTTGGTCAGAACTGTTAGACTTGAGATTCTGTGCTCTGAATTTCAGCTGATGGCAACTATGCAAATCAGTAAATTATAATTAAAACAATGAACCTAGTATTAAATAGAATGGACTTGTAGATTTCTAATGTAAAGTTTATATAAAAGGTTATAATCTGCATATTAGAGGCCATCTTTTAGATGGGAAAAGTAGGTGACCTGACAAAAAGGTAATCTGCCACAGAGAAGCAAATGGTAAAATAAAAAAGGATAACCACTTTTGTTGTTATGATTTTTTTGTTTAATTAAACTATTAGACCAGATATATACATCTAAAGTAGCAAAATGACCGGGACAGGCAGAGACCTGGATATATTTCACCAGTTAAGAGGATAATTGGTTATGTTTTTTTGATGGTTCAGTCAGTATGATTATTTAATAAAAATTATTGCTTTCAACTGTTTTTACACAGAACTTCTCTGATACCTCTGTTTTGATTTTATTTTCAGGTCTCTGTCTGCCTGTTGTTCCCAAACCTGTGATTCCCCAGTCCAAAAACACCATAACCCTTATAGCCAATGCAACCAGTTTGTTGCATTGATCATAAATTTGTAAACCACTGAACCATCTCAGTAGTAAACAATATGGCACAAGTGTACTAATCCCAGGCTAAGCAATGAACACTCTTCACAATGACCATTAACAAACTCCTGTCAGTCGGAACACCTGAAGTTTCAAGTTATGTCCTTAACCCTCTCCCAGCCGAAGCCTAACAGCCTGCCAGTAATCCCATGTTTCATACAATCAGGTAAACCTCAACATCAGGCCAATATGTTGACAAATTAATTCTTATTATTTTACTTGCTTTGTTCAACATATACCTGGACACTAAATAATAGCTGCATAAAAGTGGTGGGGGGAGCAATTTCTTTCATGACTTGGTAAACTCTTACAGAAATCCCTGAAGGACTGAAGCCAGCAGGCTTTCTTAGTCTCATGTGCCCAAGAATTAAATAACAGCAAGTGCATCATGCTTTGTCAATCCTCCAACGCCCTGGTGAAATGGTATTGGGGTTTTATTGCACTCGGGAGACAGCTAATAAAATCTGGTTAACTGTAGGTGAGAAAGACTATCGGCTAAAATGCTGCAGCTCCTGGGGATATGCTTGGTAGAAAATATCAAACTAAGCTGCAAGTTGTACATATCTGAAAATCTCCGGAATAACAGTAGCCTGAGTGAATGAGATTTTTTGACAGGGATGCTGAGTACTGCTGGATTGTCAGAATGCAGGAAAAAAAACACCAGCCTGTTTTGAAATTAGCCTTGCCAGTCATTTAACACCCAAATGGGTATAAATTAAAAAAAAAGTAATGTCATTCATTGTCTTCTCAGCCCAAAGGACAGCCAAGGCATACCAAACCATTACCTTCTCAGATAGCTCCCCATATCACATCTGTTGTCAACATCTGTAAACTAGTGGAGGGCTTCTGAAGTTACTCATTCCTGCTGACAAAATGAAATCTAATGATAACCTGAGCAAAAAAAACTATGCCACAAATGCCATTCTTTAGTCTCTGTGATAGTCTCACCCTATGATGCTTTTGATGCCTGCCTTTCAAAAAATGTTACAGGAAACTACAGGAAGTTCTGTCTAGTGAAAACACCCTACACAGAGAAATCAGGAGACCCAAAAGCATATATACTCTTTTGGAGTCACATTGACAATTAAACACTTCCTGTCAGTGACAGCAGCCAATGGACAAAGTCATATGTATACAGCTGGCATGTCTTGTCTTAAATGTTTGTGATGAATATCTGAAGTTAGAATAAAAAAGCAGACAGTGCAGACCTGATTAGAAAAAAAAATCCTGCATTAATACTTATTTCAACGAAATACATTTGCTGTCTATTCGTTGGGTGAAAGGAACATTTGTAATTTGTTTGCTAAAACATGGAATGCCCAGAGGGTTCACTGGTTGTAATTTGACCTGTTTTGCCTTATATTTTAGCTCTTGTATGGTGTAATGGCAGAAGGAAGAACTGAATATTAATGTTGTTTAGTTAACCATGTGCTAGGTGCAGCCTGCTAATTATATATCTCAGCCAATAAGGATCTGTGACTTAGGTCTATATACTACTATACTTGTTTAATATACACTCTTTTCTCAACCTGTTTCCTCCTCTGTCTCTCACCCTCTCTGAACCTTACTACTTAACCACAATTTTCTCTCCTAATCTGCCCCTATGTTTGACTACATAACTTAACTGTTTATTGTATTAGTATTTTTGTTTTTCTTTCTTCTTCTTCACCTCTCTCCCTTTATTTTGTCTCCCCAGGTGGCTAAACCCTAACCAAAGAACTAAAGAACTGTCTCTCCAAGGCTCTTACCAAACCTGAGTGAAGTCTCTCTATGCTTTGTGCACAGACTGTATCCCTGACATCTAGAAAACTTTATAGTTTTCACTACTGTAGGTCAATCTATGCTATACTTAACTGTAGCTTACCTGATATTTTGCATGTTTGGTTTGCACATCACCAGAGATTTTACCACATCCCCCTTACTATTTGTATTATTTCTGCCACCTGCCACATCAGCACCTTCTGTTGCTTCCATTATCCCCCTGTACTTCCCTGCCCTTCTGACCAGTCAATACCCTACAATATATCTCCTTGACTGCCTTTTTTTTACTCTTGTTTCTTTCAACATTATTTAACTTTATTTGTACAACTCTAGCCTCTGCCTCCTCCACTCTTTCACTTATCTCTGCATGAAACTACATAGCATTAAACTCCTACAAGTATAGCCAAGGTAATCTCTGTACAACTAATACAACTTTCTGATCGTTTTCTTTTGCTTACTTGGTCTGCAGCAGCATCCTTGGTCTAGCCCGCTCCATTTGCCCTTTGGGCTTACTCCACTCTGCTACTCTACCCTACCCCCTTTTGCACCCACCCCTGACTACCCTAAATTTATGCTTCACACACACCTTTAGGCCCTGCCCCCAACTCCAATCAACCAATACCAACCTACCCTACCTCCAGTTAATCAATAACAGCCCATTCTATACCCTAATCTTTAACCCTTCCTTTTCCTCTGCTTTCTCTCTCTCTCAAGCTCTTACTCTCTAATTACTACTCACTCCACCCACTTCCGCATTCTCTCCCAAACCACAATTTCTTTCCTATTGCTCCTACTCCACCCATACTTCACACTTCCGCATTCTCTCCCAAACCACAATTTCTTTCCTATTGCTCCTACTCCACCCATACTTCACATCTTTAAATAATTTATCTCTTGCTCCTACTTTCTTTTCGTGTCCACTATCTACCTTAATACCACACTAATTTCTTCCATCAGGTCATCTCTGTAGTAGTTTCTCACCTATCTGTCTCACCTTTATCTTATCACAGCATGCTATTAAACTTCTTCTACCCCTTTTTCCTCATCCTCTCATGCTTATCTTCTCATCACACTAATCTAAATTTTGCATCACCATCCTCCACTCTCTCACAAGATACCCCATCCTACAATATTTCCCTATTCTTCCTAATCTCTCCCTCATGCTATAACACCTCCTACACTCTGTTCTACAAAATAAAATATTTCAACTATACTCTTATCTACCCCCAAATGTAAGGTAAAACCTTTTAACTACTACTGATATTACACTAACCCTAATCTTCTTTATTCAACCCTCCTGCTAGATGAAGATATCCAGCCCAATCCTGGTCCTTCCCCTACCACTACCCCCACTACCTCCAACTCACTTACAACTAATCAACATCCCTCCTCTCTAACAAAGAACATTTCTATCTACTCCATAAACTTACAAAGTCAAACAATAAAATAACTGAATTATATGCTTGGATAGCCCATCGTTCTCCTCACATCTTGACACCTTATGAAACTAGGCTCAAACCTCATATCTTTAATTCTGAAATCCTACCCCCTGGCTATAATATCTTCCATCTGGACAGACTAACCAAAAAAGGTGGAGGTGTTGCTATCCTGTACTCAGACCGACTCAACCTCTCCCCCGTCTCCCTCTCCCTCCCTGACTTCCATCCAGCCGAGCTTATCATTCTAAACTGTCACCTTAAGCAACACAAAAAATTTGTTATTGCTGCCATATGTATTCCTTCTGGCAACAATATACTTATTCTAGAATATATTCCATCTTGGATCTCTCAACATTTGCCCTACTAGACAATCATACTAGCAGATGTCAACATTGATTGAAATAAAATTACACAAAATTCTCCCTTTCTTAGTATCACTCTCTATGGTTTCAGTCAGCTTATAACAGCCCCACCCATATTAACAAAAACACCTCCTCAACTTTGGACTGGATACTTACATCCAGTCCTAAACACTACCACAATCCTACCACCATTACCACCTCCCTACCTTCATTCAAAGCTGCCCTCCCACTCCAACAAAACCCACCTCTATAGAGAATTCTGCAATCTATCTAGCTTTAATGAGGAAACTTTTAACTACCAACTCTCTCTAGTTAATTGGTCACACCTCTGTGATCTCCTCTAAATGATGCAGTTCTTGAGTTCAACAATACTTTCCTTAGCATTATGCACAAAATAAAGAGACCAAGTCTCACGATCCACTCTACAACAGAGACTTCTTCAGATAAACACTACAAAAACAGAAACAAATGCACTTTACCCAACAGTCTTATGTATACCACCCCTAACACAACACAATTAGCCTCTTAAAGTTGTAGGCACAATTATGTACAAAAAGATGCATATATTTCCCACCAATAAATACTAAACATAATACAAAAATCATTAAAAAAATGTTATTATTTTAGTTGCGTTAGGGGTGGTAAATATAAGATTGTTGGGTAAAGTGCATTTGTTTCTGTTTTTGTAGTGTTTATCTGAAGAAGTGTCTATTTATGTGACAAAAGCACTAATAAATACCCTTGGAGTGGATCATGAGACTTGGTCTCTTTCTTTTGTGCATAATTCTTAGTTGGTGAGCTGTGGTTCTTTATTACTACTTTTTTTTAGCATACTAAATACCCTTGCACCAGTTAGAAAAATGAGGGTCAAGACTAATCCGGTTCCCTGGCTCACCAAAGACACCCACTCTGTAATGAAACTTAGAGACAGTACTTGGAAGCAATGATTAAAATCAAAATACTCCTGTCTCCTCCTTGAGTACAAAGAATTAAGAAACCTTGCTAAAAACATATTATTCAGGACAAGAAATAATTCTGTCAGGAAGCCCCATCTACCCACAACTCCAACCCTAAAAACATTTGGCATACCATGAACAGAATTCTTCACCCAGGGAAGCCCACTACCCCTAACCCTTTCCCCAATCACACACCAATTGAAATTGCCACCTTACTTAACAATCACTTCATAGAATCCATCCATAAACTTACTCCTCCAGACCAAAATCAAACTCACTCCCCCACCACCTCCATCTCCTGCCCCACTACAGCCTTTTCCCTAAAATCCATCTCCACTGCCTACATAAGATCCCTCCTACTGAAACTTAAACCTTGCTCTCCCTCCTCTGACAACCTACCCCTACAATTTCTCAAACTTGCAGCTAATACTATTGCATATCCCAATCTCTATCCTTGTAACCTTCTCAATTAATGAAACCACTGTCCCTGACATCTGGAAATACTTCTATACTATTCATCTTTACAAAGTAGGTAACTCCATAGATCCTTCTTACTTTCAACTCATAGCCATCCTCTCCCCTCTTTCAAAAATCCTAGAGAAATTCATTCACAAACAACTCCTCAAATACTTACTTGAGGAAAACCTTCTGACCCCCTCCCAACATGGGTTCAGGCCTCATCACAGCACCTCCCCAGCCCTTCTATCCTTCCCCCAATCTGTAGCTGAGGCCAGAGACAGCAAAAAACTTTTTTCTTTATCTTTACAAGCATTTGACACCATCTCTCACCCTATGCTCCTATCTAAACTATCCTATCTCACTCTCTCCTCTTCCACTATTCTCTGGTTCTCTAGCTATCTTAGCAACAGACTACAATCTGTTAGATGGTAAACTTCCTGTTCTCCTTTCCTATCTGTTCAAACAGGAGTTCCTCAAGGATACATCTTAGGACCTGTACTCTTTAATATCTTCACAAATAATCTATGCTCTGCCTGCTGTACATCTTCACTGATTCAGTATGCAGATGACTCTACTCTTGTAACCTGCTCAAATAACCTCACTGACCTCCAAACCCTCATTCAGCATTCCTTCAACACCATTGAACACTGGTTGATTAACAACAAACTCATCCTTAACCCTAAAAAAACTAAATTACTTCTTTTCATTCCAAAAACTATGTCTCAACTCAATGCCTCCTTCTGTATCTCTTCCCTGGACAACACCATTATTCATGCCGACTCCCATACCAAACTCCAAGGTATCATAATAGACAACCACTAAAATTTGGGTCTGTATTAAATCAGCGAACGCAGATTTATTGACCTCATGTAAGTGAAAGCTTACAATCCCGAACACTTGGCACAGCGATTTTTTCCCAGGATAAAAAAATCGCTGTTCCACAAAAATAAATAAATAAATAAATGAAAACTTCAAAACATTACATAAAATGGGGGCTTTGCCCCCCCACACACGCCCTCGATGTGAGGGCTGTGTCCCCCACCCACCCTTACTTAAATATACCAACTCCGAGATCGCACTACAGTGAGGAAAATGGCAAAGTAATGGAGGCGGCCAAGCGATTTCTTTCTCAGGGAAAGAAATCGCTTATATTCTGTGTCACTATTTTGCTGTTTCGTGCTAGACGCATTTGAAGGATAGTATCTTCAATTATATAATAGCAACCCTAAAATTTGATCTTCACATTCAACACTGTATCAAAAAAAAAACTTGGTGTATTGTACAGGAACAAAAAATATCGATCCACTACCTCAAGGACTTCTCTTGCCCAAGCCTATCTCTTCCCTGCCTACTATACTCATCCCCTATATTTACCCACCTCCAAGCCAACTTTATAGCCAAGCTCGAACAAACCAACAACCAAATTCCTAGATTTGCCTGTAACCTCCCCTACAAATCTCACCACTGCCTCGCTCTTAAACAATTACATTGGCTTGAATTCCCTCAGCTATTCCAACTATCCCAGCTACAAATGACATATTCATTAATTTACAAGCCTTCATACTGTCCCTTTTTGCCCTCTCTTATATCCCTCTATACTTCTACACATACTCTCCATAGCTCAGAACAATTCCTACTCAACACCTAAAAACCAAACAAATCAAAAGGCAGATTGCTCTATAAATGCTCAATATCCCATGTTTGGAACAAACTTTCCAGTAATATACGTTCCATGAAACCTACCTCTCTCTCTTCAAAAAAGAACTGAAAAACTACCTTGCTAATTCACCATCCTGCTCTTGCCACTACTCCACCAAACTCACACTACCTATATATGGCCTTAACCTCCCCCCTTTTCCTAAAGGAAAAATTAGAAATACTATACAACCTCTCTATGTCTATTAAACAAGAGCAAGGAATTTCAAAGAAATGTTAGAAAGTAGACCAAGAAAAAAGCCCCAAGTTAACACAGGTACTTTTAAATGCAAAAGCTGCAATTTTTGTAAATATATTTCAGAGGGACCAGAGTTTGATATTGTAACCCAGAACAAGAGGTGGCATGTTCCAGGCATTTTCAATTGTAAATCTACCTGTGTGGTATATATGGCAAAATGCTCCACCTGTTTTTCGTTTTATATCGGGAAGACCAATAGGCAACTTAAAAACAGGGTGTATGAACATGATTATGCCATTAGAAAGAGAAATATGGACAATGCTCATTATAAGCACACTTTAAACAGTGTGGGTAACAATGACAGTGTTAAGTTTCATTTCACAGTTGTAGATCATGTTCCAGTGGATTTCAATGGAGACAGAGATGGGGAGCTAGATTTTAGAGAGTTCAAATGGCAGGTTCTTTTGGATGCATGCAGGGCACCAGGGCTTAACAATGGTGTCAACTATAAAGCTGTATTGAAAAGAAAAGCCTATTATAATAAATGTAAATCGTTTATATGCTTGTTAAAAATGAATGCATTATTTAGGATGTATTTTATACACACACACACACACACACACACATATATATATATATATATATATATATATATATATATATATATTAAGTTTTAAGAAAACTGAGATCTGATTGGTTTGATGTGTACTGATGTTGCTATAAAATGGGACAGTTTTTTAACAGTTTGTTCTGATGAAGGCCTAACTTTTGGGCTGAAAGCACTAAACCAGTGGATTAAAGTCTTTTTTTGTGCGACACAGTGCTTCACCATTACTTGTGGTTTTCCTTTTAATTTTACAAAAGTTACACAAGGTGTGAGACAAGTCTGCATTTTTTTCTTGAATTTTTTCTGTTACTTCCAAGATGTCTCAGATCAGTGGTGGTGGTGCTGCGGTAGCGTTGTCGCCTCACAGTAAGACGCTGTCCAGTTTGATTCTCAGAGCGTCTTCTGCGTGGAAACATGCGTGAATGGGAGTACCTTCGGAATGTTGTGCATCAGGGCTAGTAACTCGGCACGTAAAAATCAACTACCAATCATTAGCGGACCGGAGTTCCGCTGTGGCAACCCCTAACCGGGAAAAGCCGAAAGACTCAACAACTTGCAAGATGTCTCAGAGTGGAGCACTGCAGGAGGGAGACAGTTTGTTGAATGTGATTATTCATTCATTTCCCATGGATTCACAAGCTGCTGACAAAATTGTGGATGTGGAGTTGCCGTACCATCCAGATGAACAGAATTGTTTCTTGAGAGGTATGGTCAAGGATTTAATGGCAGCACCAGCAGTTATTACCATAGAGGCAGAGGACATTTCAGGAGTATCGGACTCCATGCCCAGAGTCATTCTTAACAAGGAATGGTTACTTAAGGGCTTAGAAGCTTCCCTTTTAAAATATAAAAAACTTCAGTGGGACATTGCTTTTTTGAAATACAGTCTGGATGTAAAACGGGTCCCTAAGGGTCTGCAGGTGCATAATACTCCCAATGGTATTTTTAGCAACACTTTAATTAACAAATGGCAAAAGATCTGTGAAGACACAGGTTTGGCATTCCTTAAAGTACTTAAGGAACACCATGAAGAAGAGGAGCATAAGCTTGCCAAGTGGATAGATGGACTTATAGATAACCTCAGTCTGGCTGCCTTACCAAAAGAAATTGATGATGTTCTAAGGTGAATACAGTTTAAAGTTGATGCCTTAGACAATTCTTTGTGGCAAAAGAAAGAAAAGAAAGTAAACAGGGATTGCAGGCAGTATAGAGAAAGGAAATGTAATTCCACCTTTAAACCGGCAGAATCAGCAAGCAATACTTCTGGTGAGCTGATGTCATCGCAGAATGTCGCAACAGGGGAGGAAGAAGCCGTTAGACAGAATGGAGGCTTTTACAATCAAGAAAACAACAGATATTCCAAGTCTTTTTTATCCCCTCGGTGCTCGAAGCATCTGCAGGAGAAAATAACAGTGCAAAATGGCCAATGGGAGACTGTGACACCAGGGAAGCAAAATGTACCACCAAGGAGGAATTTTAACAGCTACAACAATCCGACAGTGATGCAGATAGCCAAAACTTTGAATCAAGCCAGTGTTTACCCTCTATTTCGCAGAGGGAAAAAAAAATCAGGAATGGCATCAAACATACTGGTAATGCCTATGGATTTTAAAATATACAACCTGTCACACAGGGTTTTTACAGAAGCAGGGACTAATTTATTAAAGAAGGGCTTCAATTTTGTGCCCTCTAGAAGGGCGGACATTGTGGACACTGTTGTTAATTTAAAAACATACACCAGAAAACTGAATTTAAAGTTGTTAATGGGATGGCTAGAAAGGTGCTTGGTATCACATCTGGATAGAGGAAGGACGACAAGGAGACATGGTGGTGGAATGAGGAAGTACAGAAGAGTATACAGAGAAAGAGGTTGGCAAAGAAGAAGTGGGATTGTCAGAGAGATGAAGAAAGTTGACAGGAGTATAAGGAGATGAGGTGCATGGCAAAGAGAGAGGTGGCGAAGGCTAAGGATAAGGCATATGAAGAGGTGTATGAAAGGTTGGACACTAAGGAGGGAGAAAAGGACCTGTACCGATTGGCTAGACAGAGGGACCTAGCTAGGAAAGATGTGCAGCAGGTAAAGGTGATGAAGGATAATGTGGGAAACATACTCACAAGCGAGGAGAGTGTGTTGATCAGATGGAAAGAGTACTTTGAGGGGTTGATGAATGAAGAGAATGAGAGGGAGAGAAGGTTGGATGATGTAGGGATAGTGATTCATGAAGTACAATGGATTAGCAAGGAGGAAGTAAGGATAGCTATGAAGAGAATGAAGAATGGAAAGGCTGTTGGCCCAGATGACATACCTTTGGAAGCATGGAGGTGTTTAGGTGAAATGGCAGTGGAGTTTTTAACCAGATTGTTTAATGAAATCTTTGAAAATGAGAGGATGCCTGAGGAATGGAGAAAAAGTGTTTTGGTACCGATTTTTAAGAATAAGGGTGATGTGCAGAACTGTAGTAACTACAGAGGGATTAAACTGATCAGTCACAGCATGAAGTTATGGGAAAGAGTAGTGGAAGCAAGGTTAAGAAGGGACATGATTATTAGTGATCAGCAGTATGGTTTCATGCCAGGAAAGAGCACTACAGATGCGATCTTTGCTCTGAGTGTGTTGATGGAGAAGTACAGAGAATGTCGGAAGGAGTTGCATTGTGTTTTTGTAGACTTAGAGAAAGCATATGACAGGGTGCCTAGAGAGGAGTTGTGGTATTGTATGAGGAAGTCAGGAGTGTCAGAAAAGTATGTAAGAGTGGTACAGGATATGTACGAGGGTAGTGTGACAGCGGTGAGGTCTGCGATGGGAGTGACGGATGAGTTTAAGGTGGAGGTGGGGTTACATCAAGGATCAGCTCTGAGACCTTTCTTATTTGCAATGGTGATGGACAGGTTGACAGACGAGATCGGACAGGTTGACAGACGAGATCAGACAGGAGTCCCCATGGACTATGATGTTTGCAGATGACATTGTGATCTGTAGTGAGAATAGGGAACAGGTGGAGGAGACCCTGGAGAGATGGAGATATGCTCTAGAGAGAAGAGGAATGAAGGTCAGCAGGACTAAGACAAGGATATATGTGTGTGAATGAGATGGAGGATAGAGGAATGGTGAGGATGCAAGGAGTAGAGGTGGCAAAGGTGGATGAGTTTAAATACTTGGGGTTAGTAGTTCAGAGTAACGGTGAGTGTGGAAGAGAGGTGAACAAGAGAGTACAGGCAGGATGGAGTGGGTGGAGAAGAGTGTCAGGATTGATTTGTGACTGACGAGTACCTGTAAGAGTGAAAGGGAAGGTCTACAAGAGGGTAGTGAGACCAGCTATGTTGTATGGGTTGGAGACAGTGGCATTGACAAAAAGGCAGGAGTTTGAGCTGGATGTGGCAAAATTAAAGATGTTAAGATTTGCACTGGGTGTGACGAGAGTGGACAGGATTAGGAATAAGTATATTAGAGGGTCAGCCCAGGTTGGAAGGTTTGGAGACAAAGCCAGAGAGGCACGATTATGTTGGTCTGGACATGTGCTGAGGAGGGATGCTGAGTATATTGGGAAAAAGATGCTAAGGATGAAGCTACCAGGTAACAGGAAAAGAGGAAGGCCTAAGATAAGGTTTATGGATGTGATGAGAGAACGGGAACAGCCGAAAGAAGATGGTGATGAATGGGAAATCAAGAAGGTAAACAAAAGGGTGATTTTGTTACACCTAGCACTTATAACCCACCCCTGCACCCTGCATTAAAAGCATTTGAGGATTTATGTGAAACAGAAATTAGGGATTTGTTAAACAAAAGAAGTAAGAGAAAATTTTATAATGTGACTGCAGAAGAGCAAATGATTTTCAATTCTATTAAGGATGATATTTCTGTCAGGGTTATGCATGCGGACAAAGGGGGTTCAATGGTCATAGTGAATTCTGATGATTATGTGAAGGGGATGCAATTTTTATTAGCAGATGAAACTACATATAAAAAAGTTTCCAAAGGTGATGTCCTAAAAGCTTACAAAAGAATAGATTCTTGGCTTTGTGAAGCTTTAGCAGAATTTTTAATTTCCAGGAATATGTATGAGTTTTTTGTAGTAGACAAACCCAAAATAGGGCATCTCTTTGGAATTCCAAAGATAAACAAGGATGGTCATTGTCCCCCTTACAGGCCTATAGTTTCCTCACCAGCATCGAAGTTAGAGCCATGTTCTAAGTTTATGGACAGAACTCTGCTTGAGGTAGTGCAGAAGACAGAATCCTTTATTAGGGATTCTTTTGATTGTTTTAAGCAAAATCAAGAAAATTAAGGTTGAAGCTGGTGATTTGTTAGTGACAGTCGATGTGGTATCTTTATACACCTGCAGTCCCCGTGATTTGGGTTTAGAGTGGGCTGGGAATTTGTTAATTAACAGTGGAGAATATGAATTAGAAAAGTGTAGGTTCATGTTGGAATGCATGGACAACATTATTTCATACAATTACTTCATGTTTGACAATGAATATTTTTTGCAAATCAAGGGTGTGGCGATGGGTGCCAGGATGGCTCCCAATTATGCCAACTTAGTTTTGGCTTACTGGAAAAACAACATCATGTCCAAGTTCACCAATAGACACAAAATTGTGAGTTACCATCATTTTATTGATGATTTGTTTTTATTTGGAGAGGAACACCAACTGAGCTCTTGCTGTTTATGAAGACGTGAACAGCAGCACCTCTTTTTTGCATTTTCCTGGTAGCTGGGACAATTTTAAGATTTGTTTTTTAGATTTAGAGGTTATTAAAGAGGAAGTTAAGTTTTTTGGGGGTCCAGCATCAGTTATAAAAATGTAGCAAGTAATGGTCTTTTGAGTTATTCTAGTATGCATCCCACGTATGTGAAATACAACATTATAAAGGGGCAGTTAGCAAGACTTAAGAGACTTACAATTGACGAAGCACAGTTAGATCTATTAGTGCAGGAACTGCATTTTAGATTTAAAACCAGAGGGTACCCTTCAAAAATTGTGCATGACATTATTAGTACAAACAAAAAGGAGGGGCTGAGGGGAAACACACAGGACAAGATTGGGTTACATCAATGTTGCTAACCTTTAACATAGACAGCAAAGAAATAAAAAAAATAGTGTCCAACAACTGGAGAATATTAGTTTCTAACAGTGATCTTCAGATGGTAGTAGGAGAAGCCCCCATTTTTGTTAACACAAGAGCAAGGAATTTCAAAGAAATGTTAGAAAGTAGACCAAGAAAAAAGCCCCAAGTTAACACAGGTACTTTTAAATGCAAAAGCTGCAATTTTTGTAAATATATTTCAGAGGGACCAGAATTTGATATTGTAACCCAGAACAAGAGGTGGCATGTTCCAGGCATTTTCAATTGTAAATCTACCTTTGTGGTATACATGGCAAAATGCTCCACCTGTTTTTCGTTTTATATTGGGAAGACCAATAGGCAACTTAAAAACAGGGTGTATGAACATGATTATGCCAATTAGAATGAGAAATATGGACAATGCTCTTTATAAGCACACTTTAAACTGTGTGGGTAACAATGACAGTGTTAAGTTTCATTTCACAGTTATACATCATGTTCCAGAGGATTTCAATGGAGACAGAGATGGGGAACTAGATTTTAGAGAGTTCAAATGGCAGGTTCTTTTGGATGCATGCAGGGCACCAGGGCTTAACAATGGTGTCAACTATAAAGCTGTGTTGAAAAGAAAAGCTTATTATAATAAATGTAAATATGCTTGTTATGTATGAATGCATTATTTCGGATGTATTTTATACACATATAAATATTTTTTATATTATGTTTTAAGAAAACTGAGATCTGATTGGTTTGATGTGCACTGCTGATGCTATAAAAATGGGACAGTTTTTTAACAGTTTGTTCTGATGAAGGCCTCATTTTTGGGCTGAAAGCGCTAAACCAGTGGATTAAAGTATTTTTTGTATGACACAGTGCTTCACCATTACTTGTGGTTTTCCTTTTAATTTTACAAAAGTTACACACGGTGTGAGACAAGTCTGCAGTTTTTTTCTTGAATTGCATACTCTATTTCACTGTCCTTTTCCTCCAAAACAAATTAACTTATTGTTTCTCTCTCACCTCTTCTCACTTCCTTATACTTAATCTTTTAAGCACTCTCTACCTCCCTATTTCTACCTCACTACTCAGTGGTCTTTTTTACCTTTTTCTATCTTGTCTATTTCCTACATTTTATTTTCTTTTTTAAATTAAGTATAATTCCTGGTTCATTCTGATATGCTATTTGTAGGTCTTTTATAAATAATTTTTTTGTGTTCCATGTTTTATTCTGTATGTTATTCATTTATTTGTCCTGGTCCACTTCAATAAACACACAACACTGAATGACATTTGACTACCTTTATTAAACTTCCATAAACATGAGTGTTAATCAATAATTATAAATTTCAACCAAAAACATGACACAGGTGATAATAGCATCCATGAAAGAAAACATAAAATAACCATAAGGGCAGCATAACCACTCACCCTTGATAAGTAACGTCCCCCACTTTCTCACTTATCTTTGCAGTAACAGCGCAGCATTACCCCGCTCACCTTCAATTTATTGAATTACACCACCATCCAAATAACATGCTTGCTTATTAACTTATCCAACAGAGTAACAACTCACTTTCCTTCCCAACTTATTGAATTGCACATCCAACACCAGAGGGGGAACAGAAGGGGGCAAGCCTGCCCCTCTTCTCTGCCCCGCAGCCTGACCAGCTGTTCCCCCTCTCACTGACCAAATTTCCCACAACCTAAACCCTATCAAAGGCGTAAAGCCAAACATCATTCGGTGTACCCAATCTTGCCTAACAGCGGTCTCCATGCCGTCACCCCTCGATCCCCATCACCAACAAAACTATTCAGTTACCAAAACTGTTAAAACAAACCATCAATCCCTCTCTAATGCTAAAATAACCACAAATTCAAAGCCTAACATACCTTTACTCTTGTTACCCAACTACCATACCAATAATTTTTTTTTAATTACTCTCAGAATCCATACCCCAACTAAACAAGCAAATGCTAAGCCCATTGCCACTTGAAACCAGTCAAAGGTAATAGCAAACCCTCATGACCTATTGCAGCCCATTTACTGCCCAATGAAATAATAACCACATACAGTCACATACAAATCCCTTTTAATAGTTAACTTGTCATCACACCAATACTTTGTAGATAAGCTGCTTATACCACCATACAAGACATTCACCAGTATGACCCCAAATGCACCACAAACCATAAAACAAGCCAATAAAACTAACCAAAACACAATGTACACCAACTTGAAATGCCCACTGGCACCAGACACACCAGATCGGTGACTAGCCCTGACTGTCCAAAATGTGGTAAAATAATCTAACCCCACCTTCCATAAAACAGCAGTAACTCGAAGTTAAGTCCTCCTGTACACAACGCACCACCTAGCTCATCATCCTGATCCAACTTATTCAATGCAACCCGTTAATCCCAATCAAGGTAACACCTCCTTTACCAAAACTCTCCTATGACAATCCCCTTAATCCTGCCACAATCATGTAATCCTAACCATCATCTGACATGCTTCAGATCACCTAATATCTCCTTCAACAGTAACCATAACTTGGTATGCTACCATGGGAATCTGCCCACCTAATCAATTCAAAGGAAAACACCAACTATCAACAAGACAGTGTGATATTCACCCTGATGTTTTCCGCACAAGATAGTATAATAAAACAATCCCCATGACATACATTACCTTAATGGCTATAAGAAAGAAAAAGCACAACAAACCAAACACCATATACAGCTGCACTACTGGAAATCCATAACCTCATTTCCTAATGCTCCATTAGCCGATATATGCCTCAGCATCCTGCATCACCTGTCGAGTCCACATTCTTTTAGACCACCAAAAAATACTAGCTCAGCAAGCCCCCATCTGCGACCTTAGTGTGATCTGTAAAAGAAAAACTGCAAATCCTCTACCCAGCAAAGTCAATTTCTCAATGACATTATGCACCACTAAGAGCATAGCTCTTTCATCAACTATATAAAATGCATGCATTACTGAATGCAAAACCCCCGTGACTTAAGATGTCTTAGCAAAAATCCCCATAAGGTTTCTTCCTACCACCTATATTCATGATACGACTGATACTCATGTGAAATTAAACAAGTTCATTGCATCAAAAGGCCTATTCTATAAAGAAAATGATCCCTTTAACCATCTCATGTGGTTTCTCAACAAAGCTGTTAACCCATAATTAGGGCAGGGAAAGTTAAAACCACCGAATGTGTCAACAAAATGCCAAACCCCATGACCAACACTATCCATCTAACCCCAAAGGACATCCCAGTGAAAAAACCCAAAGGTAACCCCATGGTGAAATACACCAACTTATTAACCCCTACCAAAGTAACCACCTTAAACTAGCTGACATGCAACTTTAGAAATGCCTAACTCCCCCGAAAACCACGTTTGAAACAAAACACTGCCTTGTATATACAGCAACAACAACAAAGACCTCCTTATCCCACTACCAAACAACTGGATGGGTGACTAAACTCACCCTACGGTTCTATCCCCTTCCCATAAAGGACAATAGGAGCAGTATGTGGGAATTAGAATTGATCTTGACTACCTACAAGGCACGAAACCATTAATATCTTCCTATGCTCCTATGACTTTTGTGATTCTGCCTTGCCTGTAAACCATAAATTCCCTATAAACAACCCTCACGTCACCTTGCCCCAAACATACTCCCCTCTATAACCCCATTGTGTACCACTTCCAGCAGTCAAAATCCATGCAAGAAGTGCATTACCTTTCAAAGCCATTTCATCAGGGCGCTGACTGCTGCTCACCCATCTGTGACCTCCTTGTGCACCACCCCAGAGACTGAGACATCCATTCAAATATGCTGCATCACTCTGAATCCTCTTCCTTCAGGTCACCAACCTTAGCCCACTCAATTCCACATCTCTGTAATCTGCAAAAGAAATCAGATCACCTTGCCCTTACAAGAACAGAAACAATGATTAACCTCAGTCCAACCACTTATGTCTAGGTAGCAAACACCATCTCACCATGACCCCCTTTAATTCCATAACCAGGTAATTTCTGTAGGTAAGTAGCAGCTTTTCCCTTTGACCTGTCATACTCTTAAAACTTTGTAAAGAGCCTCTTTACACTTATGAGATCAAGGTAATGTGTGCCAATGACAGACAATCTTCCCCCTGAAAGACCTGGACAGTTGAGAGCTAAACTGCCATCACCATCCCTCACAGCCATTAAGGCCTCACCATGCATGTGTGACTGACAAAAATTATTCCCAGTCAGCTGATAGCCCACAAAATGGATGCAGTCTCTCAACCTGCACCCCAAATGACCACCACTACACCACCACTCTACTGAAATGTCCCACCGAGCGAGCAAGCAATTACAACTTGACCAAACCAAAAGAGAGGCCAGGGACTCCACCAGGAAAACAAAACACTGCCCCCACCAACTCAAAAACTACCAGTCACCTCAACATAAATGCCAAAACCCCCAGCACAGCCGAACATGCACCAATCACCACACCAAAAACACAGACAAAGGAATGAGACTCACACATCCCCAATTCCAAATCTTTACCTGTGCTCATTATAGCACCCAAAATGCTAACAAACCCACTCCAGCAATGGCAAACCCAGCCGTCATCTTTACCATGGCAAAATCTGACCCTGTGTCACACCTCTCAACCTCTGAGATCAAGAAATCTGTCCTGCGAAGTACCAAGGCAATAAATACTCAGTTGACAAAAGTTATAGTATGTACGAACAACACCATAGTAAATGTACCATAAAGCAAGCTGCCTACACTGAAGCTCAGAAACTGAATGAGCAAACTGTATTTGCAAGTCACGGAACATGTCAGCCTGCTGTTAACTGAAACTACTCTTATTGTATGAATGTTGTTGTAGTTGTTGTTGATAACCCTCCAAATTCAAAGCCTTAATTATTTCTATGACTAGATAACAGGTGTTTCCAACTGAACTGTTATATGACTCTAATAATACCCCCAAAGACAGGACCATAGCTCTCCACCAATCAAGGACAACTTTCAACAGCATCAGGAACAAATCCAGAGAGACAGAGAGAAAAATAAATAAATAAATAATCAGGGATGTTTTTTAAACTATCAATGCTATTAACTTGAGAAACTGACAGAATCAGAGCATGTGCATTAATATACATTTTTGAAGGAAAAGAAGTCTATGACTCCTAGATGTTCATTGTGTTTCACTGTTGCAGTCATTACAATTGGGTTATCCTGCTAGCAGGCTACCTGCAGTCGGCCTGAGTTCCAAAGTCCTGGTCCGGCGCCGGTTGCTGTCGCCTCCTCCCTGACGTTAATGTGCCAGGGGTATAAAAGATGCAGCCAATGCCATTTTCTTCAGTCTTTCTTGCAGGCGGTGCCCAAAGCAAAAGCAGTTCGCAAGTGCCGGTTGGCTGACTCCTGAGATTTTCAAGTTCGAATTTCAGATCCGAAGTCTTCATTAAAGCTAAGTACCCCGTTGGGGAAACTTTTTTCTTGCCCCAGAGCGATGTCAGAAAAAGTTAATAATTGTATTTCTTGTGGGAAGCAAATACCTCATAAGGATTTTCATTCTTACTGTATTCTTTGCCTAGGCCCTCACCACGATGTTGCTAGTTGTCGGTTTTGTGCTAGATTTAACCAACACACTATTAAGCGTCGGTACGATTTTGCATTTCATTATTTTGGCAGAAGATTTAATTACATAATGCCGTCGGAACAGCTGACTACTGGAATTTATAAAAAGCGCAAAGACAAAGAAAAGGACAGGCATCCGAGGTCCAAAACCGATGACGAGGCTTCAGCTAGGCCAGTCGCCGGTTCGTCGGTTCTCAGTGAGGCACTTTCGCAGCCCCTGACGCCCTCTACCTCAGAGCCACAGGCCGCTTCCGACTCCCACATGGAGCCGACTAGGCCGCTGGAAACTTAAGGTATTGGACCCTCGGAAATTATTCCCTCAGATGGGTCCGGAGCCGCTGAGCAGGCATCGGCTTCTGAGGGTATTTTCAGACCTACACAGTTGCATGTGAAAATGACTTCAGCTTCAAAGGCAAAGACTAAAGCACCTCTAAAGACAAATAAACAAGTACAACATTCTCCTGGATAGGCCTCCATGCCTAAAAAACAGATGCTTAAAATGGCCGAAGACCTAGTTACTTTGATCAGGGGTTCCCATCCCCCTCCTGATAAGAGACCTAGGTAAGAGACAGAATATGAATCTTCAGATCAGGTTTCCATTTCCTCTGATTCCTCTTCTGAACAGGAATACTGTCTTCCTCCCTATGAGGATTCTGATGCTGAAGAATCTATCCCTTCAGCCTCTCCTCCTGAGGATTATTCTTTTGAGGAGACCCTGCATACTATGAGGGGAGAGCCAAGATTACTCAGAATCTAAGAAAAGGCTCAGAGATTTTCTTTTACTACCTCAGCACAGGCCTCTTGCTATTCCTCCTGTTTTAGACATTGTAGATGATGTATTTATAGAGTCCAGTCTCACTCCTGACTCTTTACCACCAGCTCCTGTTAAGTCAGACAGATACTACATGGTTCCTGATTCACATAAATTTCTTTATAAAAACACTGCTGCTGACCCAGAAATTATATCTCAGGGTCTCAAAGGGGTCAAGGCGTCCACTGCAAAAAATCCTATCCCCTCTGATAGGGATTCAAGGGTCCTGGACAGATGCGGGAAAAAGATTTACATGTCTGCTACCTTGGCTGTTAGGGCCTTAAATTGTCAGTTTCATATGGTTAAATATCAGCAATATCTTATGTCACTACTTAAATAGAAACTGTTGACAAATTCTGAATGTGCAGAAAACAAGGAAATGCAGGATTTATGGCATGCAGCTGAACAAGTGGAAAAGCATACTTTGCAATGTGGTTTTGACTCTCTGGAGGCCTCCTGCAGGGCCGCTGTTACAGGTTCTGTCATTAGGAGGCATGCTTGGTTAAAAGAACAGAATCTGCCTGATCATGTTAAATCAAAATTATTAGATGCTCCATTACAGCATGATACCTTGTTTGGTGTTAAAGCAGAAGAGGTGTTGAAGAAAATGAAGGACAAAGCTAAATCTATGCAAACAGTCAAGGATTTTTTACAGGTACAACCTCCCAGATTTAGCAGGAACTGGCCTGCAAAGAATTGGTCCTTTCCAGTGTCAGACAGGCCACAAAGAGGCAGATACAGACGTCCCAGAGGCAGATCCCAGCCCCAGGGCTCATACAGGTCTAAACAATGTGGTGCTTCTACCTCCAAAAGCAGAGAAGATAAATCACAGCCATACAGGAAACAGTCTAAATGACTTTCCCCTGCCAGCACCAAGCACTTATCTTCTGGCAGCTCCTTTAGGGGGAAAACAATCACTTTTTTCACAAAATTGGCACATGATCACCCAGGACAAATGGGTCTTGAATATAGTGTCACAAGGCTACATGTTCCATTTTCACACCCTGCCAAGGGCAAACGGAATGCCAGACCTGCCACACAATCAATGGGCAGAGGCACAAAAACAAGTTTCAACCCTCATGGACATGAGGGCCATTCAGTGAGTACCACAGCAAGAGCAGGGAATAGGATTTTACTCAAGACTGTTCTTGGTGCCCAGAAAGGCCAATGCCTGGAGACCAATACTGGACCTGTCTATTCTAAACACATTCCTGGATATTCCGAAATTCAAAATGTTGACTCTGCAGCAGCTTCTGCCCATGCTGGGCAAGAAGGCATGGCTTGTGACTTTAGTCCTAAAAGAGGCATACCTGCATGTCCCAATCAGACAATCATGCAGAAGATACCTCAGATTTATAGCTGGCTCAATGCACTACCAATTCTCTGCACTGGCCTTTGGCTTATCTACTGCATCCAGGGTCATTACAAAATGCCTGGCACCAGTAATCGCATTTTGCAGACAAAGAGAAATACAAATATATCCTTACTTGGACGACTGCCTTATTCAAGCAGAGAACAAGGACATTCTACTACAGCATCTGGCGTTTGTAAAAAGATTACTAACATGCGTAGGGTACACAGTAAATGAAAAGAAATCAAAACTAGTACCCTCACAAGAGATAATATTCCTGGGTGCAAGCTTAAATACAACTGCCCAGATGGCTTATCTCACGCCAGACAAACAAAGACAACTGACTACTTTCAAAATATTGGCAACAAAAACCCAGTTATCTGCAAGAGAAATTCTGCAGGCATTGGGCTTCATGGCATCCTGCATTCTGCTAATTCCATATGCAAGACTGCATATGAGGAAACTACAATGGTATCTAAAAGGTGTTTGGACTCAACATTGCCACAACCTGGAAACAATAATTACTCTCATTCCCTGCCTGCAACAGGAGTTTTGATGGTGGGCAAAGGCCTGTCACCACAACAAGGGACAGCCTTTCACTTTACCCACAACCAGGCAGACATTAACAACAGATGCATCAGATTATGCCTGGGGGACACATATGGCAGGACGATGTATTCAGGGCACATGGCCTGAAAGCCAAATGCATCTGCATATCAATTAAAAAGAGATGCTAGCTGTTCAAAATGCCCTGACAGCCTTCAAAGATTTACTTCATCCAGGACAACTATTGATAAAGATGGATAATACTACAGTCATGTGGTACATAAACAAGCAGGGAGGCACACATTCCTACCCCCCTGCAGACTAGCCATGACTTTGTGAGACACAGCATTGCCTTACCAAGTACATCTGCAAGCATAATACCTGCCAGGAAAGATAAATTCTCTGGCAGACAAACTAAGTAGAAACCTAATGGATCCCCACGAGTGGAAATTGGATCCACAAGTCTTCAGCATGATAACAAGGAACTGGGGATGCCCGGACATAGACCTATTTGCCTCCCCTCACAACTGCCAACTACAGAGATTCTGCTCAAGGACTTATCACAAACAAGCATGGAAAGAGGATGCTCTGTCTTTCAGCTGGAAAAACTTAACAGTATATGCCTTTCTCCCACTGCCTCTCCTCCCCAAGGTACTCCTAAAGGTCAGACAAGAGAAGCCAAAAATGATACTGATTGCCCCAGACTGGCCATGCCAGCGCTGGTACCCAATCCTAAAGAACTTGGCTCAATGCCCAGCCTGGACATTACCTCAAATTCCTCACTTATTGACCCAACAAAACAGTCAGATCCTGCACAGCCAACTCAGGACCTTAAATCTTGGCAGCATGGTGGATAATGTAACCATTCAAAACACGCCCCTCTCTAAAGCAGTGATTTATGTTATTTTGTAGGCCAGGAGGCCTAGCACCAGAAAATCTTATGCAGAAAAATGGAAGAGATTCTGTGCTTGGAACCATTCACAAGGACTTAACACAATTCTACCAAATATTCCTCAGATTTTGCAATATTTAACTGAGATGCTGGACAAAGGCCTATCCTTTTCATCAATTAAGATTCATGCCTCTGCCATTTCAGCTCATTACAATACAGAACCACCTATTTTTTCTCATCCATTACTAAGGCAGTACCTCAGAGGGGCCAAAAACATAAGACCTCCAAGGAGAGCACCAATACATGCATGGGACCTAAATTATGCATTGGAAAATCTCACACTGCCTCCTTTTGAGCCAGCCTCTACAGCTGATATAAAATTCTTATCCTGGAAAACAGCTCTGCTCCTGGCAATAACCTCTGCAAGACAAGTCTCAGAGTTAAAGGCACTCATGGCTGTGGAACCTTTTATCATTTTCCATCAGGACAGGGTTTCTCTGATGACAAACCCCACATTTATGCCTAAGGTCGTGTCCAGTGTGGCCCTGAATCAAACAATTCATTTGCCTACTTTTTATCCAAACCCACGGAATAAGGGTGAGAGATGTCTGCATTCTCTGGACATTCACAGGCAGCGACACTTCTACTTGGACAGAACCAAAACTTTAAGAAAGACTGAACAACTTCTGGTGGCATATGCTGCAGGATCACAAGGAAAGGCTATCTCAAAGCAGACTATTTCAAAATGGATTGGCCACTGCATTCGTTTCTGCTATTTACAGTATGGCAGATCAGTGCCTAAGGGCATAAGGCCACATTCAACAAGAGCAGCAGCCACTTCAGCATCCTTCCTCAGAGGATACCAACCAAAGACATCTTAGAGGCTGCAACTTGGAGTTCAGTGCACACTTTTACAAAGCACTTTCACTTACCGCTCTACTTTAAATCCAGAGCAGGCTTTGCACTGCAGTTCTGCAGGGCCTCATAGCCTCTCCCAATCCTATTTAGCCCCAGCCGCCCAACCTTAGCTTTGGGATTCAACCCAATTGTAATGACTGCAACAGTGAAACACGATGAACATAGTACAGTTGTGTACCTACCATAAATGTATATGTTCGAGTGTATTCACTGTTGCAGTCCAGGTTACCCACCCACCATCCCCCTTTCCTTTGCTGGGACTTGTCTTTACTTCTCTATTCTATACAACCTATGTGGTGTATTTGCTTGTAGATGAAGGTAGAGCTTTACTTTGCTGCATGCATGTTTATTGGCATAAATTAGCCTACCATTTTGGGGGCACCTGACATCTGGGGCAAGAAAAACTGAAGAAAATGGCGTCTGCTGCACCTTTTATACCCCTGGCGCACTGACGTCAGGGAGAAGGTGACAGCAACTGACGCCGGACCAGGACTTTGGAACTCAGGCTGACTGCTGGTAACCTGCCAGCAGGAT
This sequence comes from Protopterus annectens, assembly GCF_019279795.1. NCBI lineage: Eukaryota > Metazoa > Chordata > Ceratodontiformes > Protopteridae > Protopterus > Protopterus annectens. Next base: position 581,955,707 of record NC_056737.1, read on the forward strand.
AACCCAATTGTAATGACTGCAACAGTGAATACACTCAAACATCTACATTTATGGTAGGTACACAACTGTACTTTATTATTCATTGTGTAATTCACCACTTTTCCTCCAAAAGCCACTAATGTTAGTAGGATCATGCACGGACAAGAGACCATCCCCCAGTACTGCAGCCTAACCTGTGAAACTGCTGCTCCACACACTGCACACCACTCCAAGAGACAAACAGAGCAGACTCCCCCCTTCAGCTCCTGAACAGAACATCCGCAACCTTCCACTTCAAATGTTGAACTCACAAGGAAAATACAAGCCGACCACATTTCTCAACCTATCAAAGCAAGAAATCTAGAGCAGCGCCATGATAAACAGCAAGAAAAAAGGGCCAAAAAAAAAACAACATGACAGAAAAATTTGGCACTGGAAACTCTGTACCTTCAAAAGACCTGATGCCAACACCCAGGAATGGGGAACAGATGAAACAAACAAAGCAAAATCTGGACATCTTCACAAGCTAGCGCCACCCAGTACAAGTCCCTTTCCGTACAACCTGACACAGTCCTCGCATGCAGCAGTAAGACAGTCATTATTTTATTAACTTCCTTTTTTTTTGTATATATATATATATATATATATATATATATATATATATATATATATATATATATATACACATTTATATATATATATATATATATATATATATATATCTATACACATTTATATTTTATAAACTGCACCTGTGCTGATTCGCCACTAATTTACCAGTTAACCACTTTCGAAATATACCAAATATGCATGCACTAAAGTGATCCAAACCCCCCCATGGACTCGCTGTGTATTCCGTTCACTTACCAGCTTGTCTTGTCCTTGACATTCATGCATTTGGTTCTCATTAATCAGCCTTCCTTATCTTCAATGTTAGACTGTGAGACATACATGTTAGAATTGTGCTTTTTTTTGCTATTTAGTGACTGCACCCAGAATATCAAAATTGCAAGGAGCAAACCAGATAATTACATGGTATGCCCTATCTAGCCACTTTTCCTCCACATTGCGCATGTAAGATGAATGAAGATCACTCAGAATGTCCCTCTTGACTTCAGAATGACACACTATCACAATACATGGCTCAGAAAATCCCACTTTTTTTTTTTTTTTTTTTTTTTTTTTTTTACAGTCTGTAGGGAGAGTGAGAGCTTTGGGAATATTGTACAAGCAAACACTATTGTGCCAGGGGAGTACGCAAACACTATTATAATTCCATGCCAAGCAGTTGAAACCACTGCCTCTAGCCACTTCATCTGAAGGCTTGTAAAGAATTCACCAGGAAAAGCAACCAATACACTAACAAATGACAAAGTAGCACTGAAGGCAGCCAAACAACCCACAAGTATGTCACTAGGCCCCAACAGAAGTAACCATCAAATGACCCAACACAACTGCAAACTAAATCTTGTAAAACCAGGTTCCATACATACCTTTTATTACCGTATAAATGAAGCTAAAAATATGAGCCTGAGGAGGAACAGCTGTATTTGTTACTGGAGGCAACGTGAATGTTATACCAAAGAATAAAGCCGGGTCTGCTCGCTTTCTACCTATAATCCCTAGTGCTTTTACTTCCTCTTCTTTTTTTTGTATTAAGTTTCCTCTTCCCACCACTCACCCCACAGCAGTAGAGTAAATGTAACAGGCCTGTTGTGGGGGGAGGTGGGGGCTGCCATGAAAGCCAAGCACCAGGCAACACAGTCTTTGTCAAGAATGACAATACCCCCATGCCTATGTGCAATGACCAACCAGCAACCCTGTTGTACCTCATTCCCACACTCAGAATGCACACTACCAGGCCTGCAGCAGGCGCCACTCCCAAACCCATGGCCTGCAGCAGTATGAACAGTGAGTTATGGCTCCCTAGTCAAAAAAACACCATGTCATGGGAGTAGTTGGGAATTATGAGGCAATGTCTGGGGCGAGCCATGGCCAATGTGGAATAGATAAATAGAAACCATTTACATACAGCCGCAACAACTGAAACGGCTGCTAGAATAAGGGAGTGTGCATTAACATGCATTTCTTGCAGGGTATTGCTTGTAAAGTAAAATGATTCATCCCTAATGTGGCATGCCCAAGCCTACAGCTGCATTCTGGCCCTGTCCAATCCCCCACCAACCCCCCCCCCACCTACTAGACACGATAAGCCCCGCCCGCATGCCTAGAAGTTTGAAATGCCTGAACTATACTACTAACTCTAATCAGTCTTGTTATCACTACTGCCTGTGTATCATTATATAAAAAAAAAAAAAAATATATATATATATATATATATATATATATATATATATATATATATATATATATGTGTATAAAAAATAGTAACGCTTACTCACCTCACCTACCCACTACTAATAAGCCAAGGCCTACCTGACACCAATGTACATACAAGTTGTCTTGGACGTAACCTGCAATCTAGCAAGTTCACACCAAAAATGTGACTCCTTCCTCAGTTGCACTTGACAAAAACCCACTAAGCCCCTCCCTACCCTTACCTCATTTCCTCCTAAACATCCCTCCATCCCATTTAACCCTATCCTCCCCTTATTCTCTTAATTCCTACTAATCTATGTGTCCAGCCCCACTTGAATGTCCATATCCCAGGACAAAATGGTCTGTTCCAAACCTCATTTGTTTATTTGTACATTCGCTGCTTTGATATTATGTTAATATTTGTTGTATAGTCTTCATATTGTATATTTTTTTTTGTGTGTGGAGATTTTCTCCTCGGGTCTCCACTGAAAATGGGCCTTTGGCCTAGTTGGACTAAGCCGGTCAACAAAAGACAGACAAATAAAGAAGAAAATCCTGAGACACTTCTAAAACTAAAGAAATTAAATAACATTCACAACAGTAGAAGAAAGGAAGAATGTGAAGTAAATGAGTAGCTCTAGTTCTGATTTTCTTTTTTCATAGGCAGACATCATTTCATTTACTGAGATTATTTACCGATTTTATAATGCAAATGGTGAACCATAGTAAAGAAACATGGTTTATTGTGATACTGCTGCTGTGTACGTCACTGGATACTTCTGAGTAGGGTGAGCCAAAATAAGAATACACGTATCCATTCACTGTATCCGAGAAAAGACTAAAACTAGCAGTACTGAAGTCAGTAAGAAGTATTTCTTACAACCAAAAACTTCATAACCCTTGCTCATAATAAGAACACATGCAGCTTTGATCAAGTCCCTTCTGTAAATTCTTCTGCATTGACAAATGTAGAAATGTACAGAGGTGGTGGGTTACATCTGATGTGGTGAATCATTGGGTGCACACCTCAGGGAAGGCCTAAGCAGTTCAGACAGCTTGGTATGGCTCTTAAAAAAGGGGGGTTCACAATCTGGCACTCATCCTGTGAATCCAGCACTGTGTGTGCCACAGTGTAGTTATCATTATGTATTAACTCAGACTGTGTAGACTGACATAGTGTACAATGACTGCCATACATAGCACACTGGCTGCATGGTCGTCTAATAATAAATCTTAATTCCTTACAAGGAGTTAGAAGTAATAAGATGGGCTGATAGCCTGTATTTTTTTTCTTGCTATGAGGTTAACTCCAAGCCAGGATAAACAGTGACATGGATATGCCAGCTGTCAAGCTGTCACAACACCAGAGTTGAGATGTTACATTCTATTTCTAGACTTACAAAATGCCTTGTCCTATATCAGAATCTTGCTTTGACCAAATGCGTCTTTTATGTTTTCTCTTAGTAAAGAGGTGGGCCTTTCAGTATAAAAACAATACCCTTATACTTTGACAGGAACAATGTATAGCAGTAGTTAAGTTGTTTGCAGTGCATTCCATGATTGAATTTTCACACATGCTTATGTTCTTCTGGCTAAGCTTTTTCACTGCTGCAGCATTAGGTTTGTGTAACATGACATGGCCTGCATCTGGGCTTGTATGATGCACTTCAGTTTTCTTACTTTATTGTCACAATCACTACAGTTTATAGAATTGCAAAACCTGCACATCTATATACCTCTCTCTCGCTGACAGATTGAAGTACTTGGAGGTTCATTAAAGCACTCTAGGTTGAGTGCTGGAAATGTCAAAAAGTAAGATTGAGGGCATGCAGTTAAGTGTGGCTTTGGGTTTTTATTGCCAAAGTTTTCAGATATACTGCAGGGTTGTGTGTTTGTGTGTGCGTGTGTGTGTGTGTGTGTGTGTGTGTGTGTTTGTGTGTGTGTGTGTGTCTGTCTGTCAGAATTTGCAGTCAGGGTTAGAGTAAGGGCTAGTGATGGTATTATGTGTATATGCTGCTGTATGTGATGTGTGTCTCAGTGTCTTCTGCCTTGGCAGTGTTAGGAAAATGTTTCTTCCTATGGTAAGGTATAGGGAGGGGCAACGGTGGAGAGAGGGTTAAGGTTAGCACACATTAGTGAGGTGGTGCTCGGGGCAACACCTTACTTTAGGAAAAACTCTTTCTATAACAATTCTACTATTTAAAGTGTATCTGTAATTAGTGGTAGTGTTTTGGTGAACCAGTCCCAAAAGGAACCTGTTTGTTTTCATTTTGCAGCTGGTTGTAGCTTCACTCAGTCAATTTTGTTGCTAAGAAAGCTTTAGACACACCAGCATCAGTCATCTGTGTTTTGATGATTGAGCACATCAGTATTTTAACATAGACTCATATCTGTCTGTCTGCATATATCTATAGCAGTATTTATTCATATCTACCCCTATAGTGCCTTTTTTAGGCAAGGTTCAAATGACAAATTCACCACCATAACAGGTACAAGCAAGCAAAATCTGAGGGTAATGCTACTTAATGCTAGAAGTCTAAACCTCAAAATGCACTCACTCGAGGCACTCCTTAAAATGGAGAACATCAACATCTGTGCAGTGATAGAGACTTGGTTCAAGGCTCCAGAGAGCAGCCCTGCATTACCAGGTTATAATTCATACCACACCTTTCGGCCACCTAACCTGGACCGAAACACTTAAGGCAGAGGTGTGTCCATATTCATTAAGGATATCTACACCTCCAGGCTAGTTGCTCAGCATAATGCATCCGAGATTATCTAAGTGCAACTAACTCTGGGCAAGACCACAATCCAAACTGTAGCTTGTTACAGATCCCCCACCATTCCCCAGGATTCCTACTCCTCATTTCTTCATACACTGGAAAATATTAGGGTACAACCTAACACCCTAATAATGAGCGATTTCAACTACCCCACCATTAACTGGGAAAACTACTCATGTACCAACTCTTGTGATCAACGTTTTCTGGAATTCATAAATTCCAACGCCTTGGATCAACTTATCCACACCCCCACCAGGGGCAGCAATATCCTAGACCTGGTCATTACCAACATGGGCAACCGGTGTTCCACACCAGAGGTCAATTCCTCTTTGGTCAGATCCGATCACAAGCAAATCACCTTAGACATCCACATCCCACCCCCACCCCCCATTAGGGAAACCACTGTAAAAAAATTCTCCAAAGCCAACTTCATGCTTCTTAAGATAGAAGTAGCAAACTTCACGACATCCATGCTGACGGACAATAGAGGTAGACTGCTGGATCCTATACGAATGCACTTTATAAGCACTTACACGAGTGCATGGATTGTGCAATCCCTAACAGAACCAAGATACTATCCTCCAAAAAAAGGAAGCCAGTCTGGTGGTCCGCTGCCGTAAACAAACTCTACAACAGAAGAAAGAAATTGTTGCAAAAAAGAGTAAAATCCCATGATTGGAGGAACTCCGTGGTTAGGCTCAGTAAGAAGCTGAGATCCCTCATAAAATCCTCCAAAGCTAGTTATGAAAACAAAATCATCACTGATTCTAAAGACAACCACAAAGCATTCTATAGCTATGTCAAGAATCTCAATGGCAACACTCAGATCTGCTCTGAGTTACAGCACAATGGCATGGCACTAAATATACAGAACCAACTGATATTGCCAGCATCCTGGCAGATAGGTTCAGTGCTAACTTTACCCCCCCCTCTCTCACCCCGTAAAGGGCCCATCCCTGTACCAGAAGAATGCAAAGTTCCTGTAATCACACTGCATAGGTAAAAAACATACACTCCAAAGCCAGGAATACAGCATCCATGACCTGACAACATTTCAGGCTGCGTTCTACATGAACTACAGAATGAACTAGCAGTCCACCGAAGTACCATGTTCAATTATAGCCTCACCTCAGTCTTTGTGCCCACTGAATGGTGCACAGCAACTGTTATCCCACTTCACAAAGGGGGAGCCACCACGGATCCCAGGAACTATCGCCCCATTAGCCTGACGAGCCTGGAACTTATAAACAATGACTTTGGTAATCTCCAAACTCTGGACACTACCCAGTTTGGGATTGTAAAAGGCAGATCATGTCTCCTTAACCTGATAGACTTCTTTGAAGCGGTCACCAAAGCAGATGAGGGTAAGGTGATGTCCTTCAAGGATGCATCTGCAGTCCTTACAAATGGGTTGTCCTGGCCTCAGGCAGCCCTTCGGTCGGCCGGATTCCAAAGTCTGGGTCTGGCCTCGGCTGATGTCGCACTTCACCCGACGTCATAGCTGCAGTTCAGCGGGTATAAAGGCATCAGCCGACGCCATTTTCCTCAGTCTTTCTTGCCGCGTGGCGCCCGAAGCAGAAGCTGTTCGCAAGTGCCGGTCGGTCAGAACCAGAGATTACTACTACCGAAGACTTCTAAAAAGCTAAGTACCCCGTTGGGGACTCTTTCTTGCCTCAGCGATGTCAGAAAAAGTGAATAACTGTTTAGCTTGTGGGAAACAAATACCTCATAAAGATTTCCACTCTTACTGCCTACCTTGTTTAGGCCCAGACCACGCCGTAGCAGCTTGTCTAGCTTGTGCTTCTTTCAACCGACGGACGCTTAAACGTCGGTCTGAATTTGCTGAGGAGTTTTTCGGCTCCGCTTTTGCTTACAATATGCCGTCGGAAACTCCGACTTCGCAATTAACTAAAAAGCGCAAGGAAAAGGACCGACACTCGCGGTCCACGGTTTCGGCCGAAACCGTGGTTAAGTCAACCGCGAGTGTCTTGGTTTCGGCTGAAACCGAGTCCACGGTTCTTCCTTCGGCCGAAAGCTTGCCTCCTACCGAGGCCTCATCCAGCATGGCTGAATCTGCTACTGAAATCCCACCTGCTCTTGCAGGTTCACAGGATTTATCTGATACTATACCTTTAGATATATCTACTCCAGCACGTGGAGCTGCTAGGCCCCCTGCATCCATGTCGATTAAGGCTTTTGCCAGGGCTAAAGCAGCAAAATCTACCAAAACTGTGCCTGCTAAGACCCCCTCTCACAGGCCTAGCTCTAGTTCTCAAATGCTTAGTCTAGCAGAGGATCTCATTTCTTTGATCCGGGGATCCCAACCTCACCCTGACAGGGCCTCTCACCCACCTCCAGAGAAGAGGCCTAGAGCAGACCCCCCTGAGCCAGTTTCTTCAGATTACTCCTCTGATGATTCAGATAATACAAACCCTCAAGAGGGCCCTTATTCTCCTTATGAGGACTCTGATGCAGAAGACTCCATTCCTTCTGCCTCTCCGCCTGAGGAATTTTCTTTTGGGGAAACCTTGCATGCTATGAGGGAACAATTTCAATGGCAGGGCCAGGATTTTTCAGACTCTAGGAAAAGGCTTAGGACCTTTTTGCATTTGCCACAGCATAGGCCTTTAGCCATTCCTCCAGTACTCACTGTTGTGGATGATGCATTTAATGATGCTTGTACTGCTCCTGATTCTCTTCCTCCGGCCCCTGCTAAGCCCGACAGGTACTACAGGGTTCGAGACACACATTATCATTTGTATAAGGCTCCTTTTGCAGATCCTGAAACTATCTCCCAGGGACCCAAGGCTGTAGCAGCTACCTCTGCCAAAAAAACCCTCCCCTCTGAAAGGGAATCTAGGGCCTTAGAGAGATGGGGTAAAAAAGTTTACACTTCTGCTACTCTTTCGGCTAGGGCCTTAAACTGTCAATTCCACATGATTCAGTATCAGGAATTTAAGTTAGATCAGTTAACTAAAAAACTGTCCTCGTCTGAACCATTAGACAAAAAATCTGTTCAGGAAATGGTACATAACATTCAGCAGGTCAGTAATCATTCCTTAAAATGCGGCTATGATGCACTGGAGGCTTCCTTTAGATCAGCTATGACTGGTACAGTGATCAGAAGGCATGCATGGTTAAAAGAGCAGTCCTTACCAGACCATGTTAAATCAAAGCTCCTAGATGCTCCCATGGATAAGCTCAATTTGTTTGGCTCCCCTGCACAGCAGGTGCTGAAGAAGGTGGAAGAGAAAGCAAAATCTGTCCAGACAGTCAAGGATTTCTTACAGGTCCAGCCTCCAAGGTTTAGTAGGAACTGGCCTTCCAAGAATTGGTCCTTTCCAGACACCTCCAGAGCTCAGAGAGCCAGGAATAGGCGCCCAAGAGGCAGGGGTCAATCCAGAGGTGCCTACAGGGGACGTCAGTGGCAGCCTAACAACCAGCGAAGTACTGCCACAGATCCAGCCACCGCCACTTCCACAGGACAATCACAGTGACTTGGCTCTGAGACCGCCTACCAGGGAACAACTAGAAGCACCCTTAGGCGGAAAGCTAGCCTTATTTTCAGTAAACTGGCATCACATCACAGGAGACAAATGGATTTTACAGACAATAGACCAAGGTTACAGGTTTCACTTCCATACTTTACCAAGGAAGAGAGGAATGCCAAACCTACCTCCAAATCAGAAGACAAAAGCTCTAGAACAAATACACCACTTACTAAGGATGAGAGCTATAGAAAGGGTACCATCTATGGAACAAGGGCAAGGATTTTACTCCAGACTTTTCCTGGTGCCAAGAAAAGAAAATCAATGGAGACCTATTCTCGACCTGTCCGCTCTAAACACATACCTCATTGTTCCAAAATTCAAAATGCTGACCCTACAGCAGCTGCTTCCCATGCTGGGCAAGGAGTCTTGGCTGGTAACTCTAGATCTCAAGGAGGCATACCTGCACGTCCCCATACGACCAAATTGCAGAAGATACCTCAGATTTCTTGCAGGATCAGAGCATTATCAATTCTCAGCATTGGACTTTGGCTTATCTACTGCACCCAGAGTATTCACGAAATGCCTGGCATCAGTAATTGCTCATTGCAGGCTTCAGGGAATTCAAATTTACCCTTACCTGGACGACTGCCTGTTACAAGCGGACAACAAAAACAAATTAGAAAAAGATTTGAAAAAGGTCATTCATTTACTGCAAGCCCTGGGATACACAGTCAATATAAAAAAGTCAAGGCTGATACCATCCCAAAGGATAACTTTCTTGGGTGCAGAGCTGGACACAGCAAATCAAATGGCATCCCTCACAGCAGAAAAACAGAAGCACCTTCCTCTCTATTTCATGGCATTAACAAAGCAGAACCAGCTAACAGCAAGGAAAGTCCTGCAAGCCCTGGGTTACATGGCATCCTGCATAATATTGATCCCACATGCCAGACTACATATGAGGAAGTTACAATGGTACCTAAGGAATTTATGGTCTCAGCACAAGCACAGCCTAGAAACCCAAATTCCAATAATTCCATGCCTGAAGCAAGAATTCCAATGGTGGGCTCAGGCCTGTCAATCAAACAAAGGGCTGCCCTTCCACAGCACTCAACCAAGCCAGACTATCACCACGGACGCCTCAGACCTCGGTTGGGGGGCACACATGCTGGACAAGTGCATACAAGGCTTATGGACTCAAGACCAGCTGAACCTACACATAAATCAAAAGGAGATGCTGGCAGTAAAACTGGCAATTCAGACATTCAGACCATTTCTTCGACAGGGTCAACTGCTGATAAGGACGGACAACACCACAGTTATGTGGTACATCAACAAACAGGGAGGCACACATTCATACCCTCTATGCCGGATGGCAATGGACCTCTGGAATGTGGCCCTGAGCTTCAACATTCAGTTACAAGCAATATTTGTACCAGGAAAAGAAAATATACTAGCAGACATCCTAAGCAGAACTACCACGGATGCCCACGAATGGATGCTACATCCAGACATCTTCAAATCCATTACAGAGAAATGGGGACTACCAGAAATAGACTTATTCGCATCCCCACACAACCACCAATTGAAAAATTTCTGCACAAGGGCATACCACCCGCTTGCTTGGAAGGTGGACTCCTATCTTTCAGTTGGAAAAACCTGACAGCATATGCATTCCCACCTCTTCCTTTGATGCACAAGGTGCTATTGAAGATCAAAGAAGACCGTCCAAGGATCATCCTGATAGCTCCAGACTGGCCGAGGCAGCATTGGTACCCATTACTGAGGAGCATGTCTCGGGAACAAATATGGCCTCTGCCCCTAGTTCCCTTACTGTTAACACAGAACAACTTCAAAACCCTGCATCCAAACCTGAAAACACTGCAGCTGGCTGCCTGGAACATTGCATAAGACAAAATAACCCAGATTTATCTCAAAGGGTTAAAGACATTATCTTGGAGGCTCGCAGACCCTCAACAAGAAAAACTTATTCAGCAAAATGGAAAAGATATCTCATTTGGAGTGCAACAAAAGGAGTAGATGCATCATTGGCAAACATAGCTAACATCCTGGAATATTTAGCAGAGCTTTTCCACAATGGTCTGTCTTACTCCTCCATTAAGATTCATGCATCAGCAATTTCAGCAGAATACAACATGGATCCTCCAGTCTTTTCTCAACCTCTACTCAGACAGTTTCTCAGAGGAATTAAAATGTAAAACCACCAAGGAAACCACCATTGCCTACATGGGACTTGAACTTTGTGTTAGAAAAGTTAACACTCCCCTTTTGAACCAGCAGCAACAGCAGAATTACAGTACTTATCTTGAAGACTGCATTCCTGCTTGCAATCACTTCAGCTAGAAGGGTTTCTGAATTACAGGCATTAATGGCAGTACAGCCCTTCCTTATCTTCCATCAGGATAGAGTGTCCATGAGAACTAATCCTACCTTTATGCCAAAAGTGGTCTCCAGAGTATCTTTAAACCAAGCAATACACCTACCAACATTCTTCCCCAACCCACAGAACAGGGGGAAAGATTGCTGCATACCTTGGATGTACACAGACAATTGCGCTACTACCTGGACAGAACCAAGAACTATAGAAAAACTGACCAGCTTCTGGTAGCATATGCAACAGGAATGGAAGGAAAAGCAATTTCAAAACAAACAGTCTCAAAATGGATAGGAAATTGCATTAGATTTTGTTACTCTTTTCATGGAAAAGCAACTCCAGAAAACATCAGACCTCATTCCACAAGGGCTACAGCCACTACTACAGCTTTCTTACGAGGAGTGGCTACCAAAGACATTTTAGAGGCTGCTACTTGGAGCTCCGTGCATACATTTGCCAAGCATTATAATCTGCCTTTATACTCCAGATCCCGAGCAGGTTTTGCCACTGCTGTTTTGCAAGGGATCTTAACTACACCATAAACTCTTAGTGCCTCCTTAGTGCCTCCTCCCCTAGTTTGGCTATGGTATTCTACCCATTTGTAAGGACTGTAGATGCATCCTTGAAGGACATAGTACAGTTTTGTACCTACCATAAATGTAGATGTCCGAGAGGTATGCATCTGCAGTCAGGATTACCCACCCTCCTTCCCCTCTGTGGTACTCCTAGGGTATTTGCCCATCTTGTAGCTAGCTGGGGGAATCTATTATGGTGTATTTGTTTGTATATATGTATATACATGTTTATTTCTATTTGCTCTCTATTGTTTGGAAACATTTGCATTTATCCAAATTTAGCCTTCTTAGAGGGCACTTGGCATCTGGGGCAAGAAACACTGAGGAAAATGGCGTCGGCTGATGCCTTTATACCTGCTGAACTGAAGCTATGACGTCGGGTGAAGTGCGACATCAGCAGAGGCCAGACCCAGACTTTGGAATCCGGCCGACCGAAGGGCTGCATGAGGCCAGGACAACCCATTTGTAAGGACTGCAGATGCATACCTCTCGGACATCTACATTTATGGTAGGTACAAAACTGTACTGTTCACACAGCCTATCTAGATCTTGCCAAGGCTTTCAACACCATCCCCCACTCTGGAATTATAGATAAACTCACTAAACTAGGTATAAATTCCTATGTCACAAGACGGGTTGCCAACTGGCTCACTGACAGAACCCACACTGTGAAAGTAGCAGACTCTAAATCCAACTTCACACCAGTGACAAGTGGAGTACCACAGGGTTCAGTCCTAGGTCCACTCCTTTGGTATCTACTTCTCTGAAGTACAGGCTAACACAGAAGGTCTTTGTCTAACAAAGTTCGCAGATGACTGCAAACTAGGAGCCATAATCAAAACTCCTAATGATGTGGACATCCTACAAAAGGGCCTCACTGAGACAGATGCCTGCTGTCAAAGCCATGGCCTCAAGCTCAATGCCAAAAAGTGCATTGTCATTCCTTTTGGTAAAAACTCTTTACCCATGAACTACCACATAGGCAGTAGTCTACTTAACACCGAAAGTGTGATGAGACCTTGGGACACAGGTGGACAGTAATCTCTCCTTTCATAATCAAATCGCCACAGTAGTCAGGAAATCCTTCTACATGGCACACCTCATCACAAAAGGTTTCCCATCCAGGAAAAAAGAAATCATTGTTCCCCTCTACTCATCACTCAGACCCATTATAGAGTACAATGCCCCTTTTGGTATGTACCTCACCAGACATCTACACCAACTGGAAAGGCCACAGAAATACCTCACAAAGAGGATTACTGGCCTCAAACAGATGCCCTACACAGACCGTCTCAAAAAACTCCAGCTTTACTCTGTCGCATATCGCCTACTCAGAGACGATCTCTGCTTAACATACAAAGCTATGTCAAACCCAGAGCTGTTGGACATGCTCCACTTAAAGAAATCTCAATCCCTCCAAGCTACACGCTCTAGGGACCTAAACCTTGTCACCACAATAAACAGAACATGATGGAGGGATAGATTCCTGTCCCAGAGACTTCCCATACTCTGGAACAAACTACCTATCTGTATCAAACAAAGCTCCTCATTAGCACTCTTTAAGAAAAATCTTGATGACTGGATGGGAGATAGGAAATTCAGCATGGGGATCACTTCTGTGGCTCTGCTTGACAGGGGCACAGAAAAATTATTTTCTTGGGTGGCAAAACCCAGGGTACCGTTTGGCTAGGCTTATATAGGCCCTAGGGCCAATGGCCTAGTACCTACCTATGAACCTATACCTAGGTATGTGTGTGTGTGTGTGTGTGTGTGTGTGTGTGTGTGTGTGTGTGTGTGTGTGTGTGTGTGTGTGTATAATATATATAGGTACCGTGTATATATAGATTTACAGAAGTTTTTCAGAACTTCAGTTGATTGATAATTAGAAAATCAACAAATAATGTAACAAAAAAAAACAAAACGCTATAGACAACACTGTGTATGCTCTAAGCGATAACCTTGGACAATGCAAATTAAATCCAAAGTTTTTCATGGGGGTAAGCTCCCCTACACTACCCCCCATCAACTTGCATATCTCACAGTACTGGGGAAACTACATATTTTTCAGCCCCCCCCCCCCCACACACGTATTATGTCAATCTCACGGTAATGTCAACCAGCTTTCCTGTTGACCAAATTAAGCAGGCAGGAAATCTGTCGACTAACCCACCAATCAGCCATCTTAATCACTCCCATGTATATGTATTTCTGTCTCTGTGTGTGTGTGTGTGTGTGTGTGTGTGTGTGTGTGTGTGTGTGTGTGTGTGTGTGCAGGCATTTCTGTGTATACAAACAAAAAAGGAAAACTCCTTGCACAGGAAAGACTGTGCTTGATACTGTCATACAAGATACTAAAATAGGCTGTTGTCACAACTTCTTAAGTAAGATTTGTGTCAAAGATCACTTTGCATTCTTATCAAAATAAGAAACATGATTTAAGCTGTAATTGCTTGTTTAAACCATAGTTTATTAAATTTAAACATGAGATGAGCACTTTTGCCCTTGTCAGAGCTTCATCAGATCTAAGTTGCAACAACAAGTAGTATATGCTTTTCTATTTTCCGTATAAATGGCCATGTAAATTACAGTGAAAGCTTTACTCCCAGAGCAGTTAAACAACACATTCAATGACAGTCATTGGCATAGTGGTATATTTAAAGTTAGCTTTTTTTATGACTGATGCTGGTACCTAAGTACAAAGTCACATTAGATGTATGACTGTGTTGGTGCGTGTATGCATATGCATTTATATCTATATATCAAGATATATATATATATATATATATATATATATATATATATATATATATACACACATACATACAGAGAGAGAGATAGATATACACACACGCACACACACACACACACACACACATATATATATATATATATATATATAGATATGTATAGAGAGAGAGAGACATCCATCTTTATATATGTCAAGTGCTCAAACTATGCAAAGTTTGAGCAGTTAGATCTCTAACAAAAGTTCAAACCACAAAGATTAAAAAAAAGAAATGAACAGAGATCAAGCAAAAAATAAAAGCTCTATATATATCAGTCTTAGGGGAAGTTTTCTTTGCACAAGATTTTCAAACATTACATGCGCTTCCGTATCATAGCATAAAAATTAACACAATCCCCTTACTTGTAGTGTTGATTCTATATGGGTACATATTCTTGAGGACTGTCATTTTTTTGTGCTGTATGTCTGAATATATATGTATGAGTGTGTATAGCAAACACAAGAGACACACACACACACACGCACGCACACACACACACACACACACACACACACACACACACACACACTGTCTCTCTCTCTCTCTCTCTCTCATGGAAATTTGAATTTTTTGTATGAGACACAACAGACTTGGATTTAATTCTTGCATAAAGTACACCTCCCACTCCTTTCTGTAGCCCCACTTGCCAGATTATTTTTTTTTCATCAATTTGTACTTGGCAAACTCCTTGTGTTCATTGAAGTAGTGCTTGCTGATTTTTGAGTTTATTTACTGACAATAAATCTTTCTTAATATAGGGAACTTTTGTTAAGTTATTTTTTTTCAGACTGTCACAAGTCTGACTGCTCATTGGCAAGAAGAAAGGTTGTATGAGAAAATAGGATGAGCCAAAGTGGAGTTAACAAGGGCATCCTAAATCTAATTAAAATGAATGCTGTGCTTAACAACTGGGGAGTATTCTAGGAAGGTTAGGGTGAAATGTAGAAACATTTTTCACTAATGCAGTAGATTCCATTTATGACCTATTTTTAGAAGCCCTTTTGGAAGCAACAGAGTTTCCAACATTACCTAGAATACTGCACAAAACAAACAAAAAAATAACTTGCTGAGAAAGGGAGAGAATTGTTATTAAAATATTTGTCTTAATGCTTTAGAGAAAAAATTACTGACAAGATGTTGATAAACGATCTATTTGTCCCAAAAATGTGTTTCTTGTTTGTTCAAAATGAAGTTATGACACCAAGTTATTATTTTATCATAGCTTTAGCTCTCTTTCATATGTGTTATTAGCCTGTCTAATTCTCTATACATGAATCATGCTCCTCTGTTGTTTGGTTGTTTACACAGACATGACAGGTTTAAATATGGTATATCTATTGTGTATGTAAATGCATGCATGCTTCATTGCTTCTATAGCCTCAATAGATCACTAATGATAGGTGTGCAAGTTAGTGGTGCTGAACAAATGTGTAAAATTATACTCTGCAAGTTTGTAAAGTTCTTAAAGTATATGGCTGTGTGGGACAAGATGAACAATTGTAACGCTGCTTCTGACTGGGAGAGAGAAGTTAAGCTGCCAGACATGGAGGGTGCTAGAAAGGAGAATTACCAGGCTTAAGTACTATACTATTGTTTAAAAGGCACATAACTGGCATGACTTTCTATCTGAGCAATGAAGCAAGGCTATTAATAGTACTGAGCATATTTTCTTATAAGAGAATTGAACAATGTCATTGCATGCTTTACCTTGCAAAAATAAAATATGGGGGTGGGGTTCTTGCTGCATACTGAATTGCAGCTTCTAATTTATATAATTTTTAACAATAATCCTTTGATGTTGTAAGAAAATCACATGTTGTAATTTTGTTTTCAAATAAAATAAATCATTATCCTGGAACGTTTTCAGTTATGTGATACTGTGTGTAGTATGGAATGCTTTGTGTGTGTAAAATATAATCTTTGAGGACTTCAAACAGCTTTCAGAATAACTACGAATAAGCAGTTAAGAATTAAGCCTCGTGTAAAATATGATTGTAGTTGGCATTCTTACTAGTAGTGTTGCACACATTTTAAAGTTCATTAGTTGCTTTGAAATGCAAAAATAAATAAAAAAAATAAAAGATCTGAGTTAGAAGCTAAGACTTCCCTCATGTCATGTGAAATTACGAAGGATGCAGTATCTCAGAATGCAAGAAATGAAATGGAAGAAAGATAGGGCAGTGATGAATGAATGCATTGAATGTTGGCAGATTAAGCTACTAATTCTACTGGGAATACAATGAATAGCCTGACAACTCTACTGAAGCAGAGAATGCCTTAAATTGTAAAGTAGAACTTTCATTGCGGTGGGTTGTACTATGTAACGTCAATATCTGCCAGTCATCAATTTCTACACTACAGATTGATCTAGTTAAATAAGTAAGTTAGTTTACTCATCTGACCTACATGTATGGTTACTAATTATTAAGAATTTTTCCTGTCAGCCAAAAAAACAGAGATCCTGTCAGAAAAATCAATCTTGGTGAGTGCTTGCCAGGCATTTTGAGCCTTTCTACGAGCCAGAACATTTCTTAAGTATTTTTTCCAAAAATGTATACAGTTTAACTTAGATTTCCATTTTGAATGTAAGTTATATTGTCAAAATAACCTTTTATGTACTTTAAATGATTACTGGGAAGGAGTTAAAATGACCAATAGCAGACATTTGTTTTTTGTAAAACAGAATTTAGTTCATGTTGTATCTCAGCAGAATGGTACAAACTGCAAAATCTCACTTGTTTCTTTTTATATTAGTAGAGTCATGGTCCTGTCATCCAAATGCATTTATTGATCTCTGTAAAAAAGCTTACTTTGCTCTTCTTAGTTGAAGTATAAATGATATTGTGGATATAGGCAAACTTTGGATTCAGGAAAAATGTAGGGTGCATATACAGGAATCATGATAGAGATGATCACTTTTTCCTTCCCCCTCACCTCTGTGTTTTTTAGACCCCCTCACCTCTGTGTTTTTTAGACCTCCATTCTCTTGCATTGTAGCTATTCCACAGAATATATATTTTGCTAAAACAAGAGTCCTTATGAAATAATTTTTAACATGTGCAGAATATTTACACATATGCTCATATTCTGTACAAGTACGTTATTTTTCATTTTTTCTTGAACACTGCAGCTGGCCTGGTAACTAATTCTGAATGAGAAACAATGGAATTTTACTTACTGAAATGGGTGGTGCAGGGGCAGAACCAAGGGTGTGAG